>NW_027363660.1:0-557998 GCF_046119375.1 Phyllobates terribilis | reverse complement strand
CTTGCAATGCGGAGAAATTACAGTTTGTGCATTTACAATATTCATTGATTTTTGCCATTGAAAAACATCCAGAAATGATTGAAGCTACTGACTGAATGAAAGGAGCTGGCATCTCACTCTCTTTGAATCTTCTTTATCATGCTAAGAGGAGCAGGAAAAAGCAAAAAATTTCAGAATTGCACCTTGCAATGCGGAGAAATTACTGTTTGTGCATTTACAATATTCATTGATTTTTGCCATTGAAAAACATCATGTTATTCATATACCAGAAATGTTTGAAGCTACTGACTGAATGAAAGGAGCTGGCATCTCACTCTCTTTGAATCTTCTTTATCATGCTAAGAGGAGCAGGAAAAAGCAAAAAATTTCAGAATTGCACCTTGCAATGTGGAGAAATTACTGTTTGTGCATTTACAATATTCATTGATTTTTACCATTGAAAAACGTCCAGAAATGATTGAAGCTACTGACTGAATGAAAGTAGCTGGCATCTCACTCTCTTTGAATCTTCTTTATCATGCTAAGAGGAGCAGGAAAAAGCAAAAAATTTCAGACTTGCACCTTGCAATGCGGAGAAATTACTGTTTGTGCATTTACAATATTCATTGATTTTTGCCATTGAAAAACATGTTATTCATATACCAGAAATGTTTGAAGCTACTGACTGAATGAAAGTAGCTGGCATCTCACTCTCTTTGAATCTCCTTTATCATGCTAAGAGGAGCAGGAAAAATCAAAAAATTTCAGAATTGCACCTTGCAATGCGGAGAAATTACTGTTTGTGCATTTACAATATTCATTGATTTTTGCCATTGAAAAACGTCCAGAAATGATTGAAGCTACTGACTGAATGAAAGGAGCTGGCATCTCACTCTCTTTGAATCTTCTTTATCATGCTAAGAGGAGCAGGAAAAAGCAAAAAATTTCAGAATTGCACCTTGCAATGCGGAGAAATTACTGTTTGTGCATTTACAATATTCATTGATTTTTGCCATTGAAAAACATCATGTTATTCATATACCAGAAATGATTGAAGCTACTGACTGAATGAAAGGAGCTGGCATCTCACTCTCTTTGAATCTTCTTTATCATGCTAAGAGGAGCAGGAAAAAGTAAAAAATTTCAGAATTGCACCTTGCAATGCGGAGAAATTACTGTTTGTGCATTTATAATATTCAATGATTTTTGCCATTGAAAAACGTCCAGAAATGATTGAAGCTACTGACTGAACGAAAGGAGCTGGCATCTCACTCTCTTTGAATCTTCTTTATCATGCTAAGAGGAGCAGGAAAAAGCAAAAAATTTCAGAATTGCACCTTGCAATGCAGAGAAATTACTGTTTGTGCATTTACAATATTCATTGATTTTTGCCATTGAAAAACGTCCAGAAATGATTGAAGCTACTGACTGAATGAAAGGAGCTGGCATCTCACTCTCTTTGAATCTTCTTTATCATGCTAAGAGGAGCAGGAAAAAGCAAAAAATTTCAGAATTGCACCTTGCAATTCGGAGAAATTACTGTTTGTGCATTTACAATATTCATTGATTTTTGCCATTGAAAAACATCATGTTATTCATATACCAGAAATGTTTGAAGCTACTGACGGAATGAAAGGAGCTGACATCTCACTCTCTTTGAATCTTCTTTATCATGCTAAGAGGAGCAGGAAAAAGCAAAAAATTTCAGAATTGCACCTTGCAATGCAGAGAAATTACTGTTTGTGCATTTACAATATTCATTGATTTTTGCCATTGAAAAACGTCCAGAAATGATTGAAGCTACTGACTGAATGAAAGGAGCTGGCATCTCACTCTCTTTGAATCTTCTTTATCATGCTAAGAGGAGCAGAAAAAAGCAAAAAATTTCAGAATTGCACCTTGCAATGCGGAGAAATTACTGTTTGTGCATTTACAATATTCATTGATTTTTGCCATTGAAAAACATCATGTTATTCATATACCAGAAATGTTTGAAGCTACTGACTGAATGAAAGGAGCTGGCATCTCACTCTCTTTGAATCTTCTTTATCATGCTAAGAGGAGCAGGAAAAAGCAAAAAATTTCAGAATTGCACCTTGCAATGCGGAGAAATTACTGTTTGTGCATTTACAATATTCATTGATTTTTGCCATTGAAAAACATCATGTTATTCATATACCAGAAATGTTTGAAGCTACTGACTGAATGAAAGGAGCTGGCATCTCACTCTCTTTGAATCTTCTTTATCATGCTAAGAGGAGCAGGAAAAAGCAAAAAATTTCAGAATTGCACCTTGCAATGTGGAGAAATTACTGTGCATTTACAATATTCATTGATTTTTACCATTGAAAAACATCATGTTATTCATATACCAGAAATGTTTGAAGCTACTGACTGAATGAAAGGAGCTGGCATCTCACTCTCTTTGAATCTTCTTTATCATGCTAAGCGGAGCAGGAAAAAGCAAAAAATTTCAGAATTGCACCTTGCAATGCGGAGAAATTACTGTTTGTGCATTTACAATATTCATTGATTTTTGCCATTGAAAAACATGTTATTCATATACCAGAAATGTTTGAAGCTACTGACTGAATGAAAGGAGCTGGCACCTCACTCTCTTTGAATCTTCTTTATCATGCTAAGAGGAGCGGGAAAAAGCAAAAAAATTCAGAATTGCACCTTGCAATGCGGAGAAATTACTGTTTGTGCATTTACAATATTCATTGATTTTTGCCATTGAAAAACGTCCAGAAATGATTGAAAGTACTGACTGAATGAAAGGAGCTGGCATCTCACTCTCTTTGAATCTTCTTTATCATGCTAAGAGGAGCAGGAAAAAGCAAAAAATTTCAGAATTGCACCTTGCAATGCGGAGAAATTACTGTTTGTGCATTTACAATATTCATTGATTTTTGCCATTGAAAAACATCATGTTATTCATATACCAGAAATGTTTGAAGCTACTGACTGAATGAAAGGAGCTGGCATCTCACTCTCTTTGAATCTTCATTATCATGCTAAGAGGAGCAGGAAAAAGCAAAAAATTTCAGAATTGCACCTTGCAATGCGGAGAAATTACTGTTTGTGCATTTACAATATTCATTGATTTTTGCCATTGAAAAACATGTTATTCATATACCAGAAATGTTTGAAGCTACTGACTGAATGAAAGGAGCTGGCACCTCACTCTCTTTGAATCTTCTTTATCATGCTAAGAGGAGCGGGAAAAAGCAAAAAAATTCAGAATTGCACCTTGCAATGCGGAGAAATTACTGTTTGTGCATTTACAATATTCATTGATTTTTGCCATTGAAAAACGTCCAGAAATGATTGAAAGTACTGACTGAATGAAAGGAGCTGGCATCTCACTCTCTTTGAATCTTCTTTATCATGCTAAGAGGAGCAGGAAAAAGCAAAAAATTTCAGAATTGCACCTTGCAATGCGGAGAAATTACTGTTTGTGCATTTACAATATTCATTGATTTTTGCCATTGAAAAACGTCCAGAAATGATTGAAGCTACTGACTGAATGAAAGGAGCTGGCATCTCACTCTCTTTGAATCTTCTTTATCATGCTAAGAGGAGCAGGAAAAAGTAAAAAATTTCAGAATTGCACCTTGCAATGCGGAGAAATTACAGTTTGTGCATTTACAATATTCATTGATTTTTGCCATTGAAAAACATCCAGAAATGATTGAAGCTACTGACTGAATGAAAGGAGCTGGCATCTCACTCTCTTTGAATCTTCTTTATCAGGCTAAGAGGAGCAGGAAAAAGCAAAAAATTTCAGAATTGCACCTTGCAATGCGGAGAAATTACTGTTTGTGCATTTACAATATTCATTGATTTTTGCCATTGAAAAACATCATGTTATTCATATACCAGAAATGTTTGAAGCTACTGACTGAATGAAAGGAGCTGGCATCTCACTCTCTTTGAATCTTCTTTATCATGCTAAGAGGAGCAGGAAAAAGCAAAAAATTTCAGAATTGCACCTTGCAATGCGGAGAAATTACTGTTTGTGCATTTACAATATTCATTGATTTTTGCCATTGAAAAACATCATGTTATTCATATACCAGAAATGTTTGAAGCTACTGACTGAATGAAAGGAGCTGGCATCTCACTCTCTTTGAATCTTCTTTATCATGCTAAGAGGAGCAGGAAAAAGCAAAAAATTTCAGAATTGCACCTTGCAATGTGGAGAAATTACTGTTTGTGCATTTACAATATTCATTGATTTTTACCATTGAAAAACGTCCAGAAATGATTGAAGCTACTGACTGAATGAAAGTAGCTGGCATCTCACTCTCTTTGAATCTTCTTTATCATACTAAGAGGAGCAGGAAAAAGCAAAAAATTTCAGACTTGCACCTTGCAATGCGGAGAAATTACTGTTTGTGCATTTACAATATTCATTGATTTTTGCCATTGAAAAACATCATGTTATTCATATACCAGAAATGTTTGAAGCTACTGACTGAATGAAAGGAGCTGGCATCTCACTCTCTTTGAATCTTCTTTATCATGCTAAGAGGAGCAGGAAAAAGCAAAAAATTTCAGAATTGCACCTTGCAATGCGGAGAAATTACTGTTTGTGCATTTACAATATTCATTGATTTTTGCCATTGAAAAACGTCCAGAAATGATTGAAGCTACTGACTGAATGAAAGGAGCTGGCATCTCACTCTCTTTGAATCTTCTTTATCATACTAAGAGGAGCAGGAAAAAGCAAAAAATTTCAGAATTGCACCTTGCAATGCGGAGAAATTACTGTTTGTGCATTTACAATATTCATTGATTTTTGCCATTGAAAAACGTCCAGAAATGATTGAAGCTACTGACTGAATGAAAGGAGCTGGCATCTCACTCTCTTTGAATCTTCTTTATCATGCTAAGAGGAGCAGGAAAAAGCAAAAAATTTCAGAATTGCAACTTGCAATGCGGAGAAATTACTGTTTGTGCATTTACAATATTCATTGATTTTTGCCATTGAAAAACATCATGTTATTCATATACCAGAAATGTTTGAAGCTACTGACTGAATGAAAGGAGCTGGCATCTCACTCTCTTTGAATCTTCTTTATCATGCTAAGAGGAGCAGGAAAAAGCAAAAAATTTCAGAATTGCACCTTGCAATGCGGAGAAATTACTGTTTGTGCATTTACAATATTCATTGATTTTTGCCATTGAAAAACGTCCAGAAATGATTGAAGCTACTGACTGAATGAAAGGAGCTGGCATCTCACTCTCTTTGAATCTTGTTTATCATGCTAAGAGGAGCAGGAAAAAGCAAAAAATTTCAGAATTGCACCTTGCAATGCGGAGAAATTACTGTTTGTGCATTTACAATATTCATTGATTTTTGCCATTGAAAAACATCATGTTATTCATATACTAGAAATGATTGAAGCTACTGACTGAATGAAAGGAGCTGGCATCTCACTCTCTTTGAATCTTCTTTATCATGCTAAGAGGAGCAGGAAAAAGTAAAAAATTTCAGAATTGCACCTTGCAATGCGGAGAAATTACTGTTTGTGCATTTATAATATTCAATGATTTTTGCCATTGAAAAACGTCCAGAAATGATTGAAGCTACTGACTGAACGAAAGGAGCTGGCATCTCACTCTCTTTGAATCTTCTTTATCATGCTAAGAGGAGCAGGAAAAAGCAAAAAATTTCAGAATTGCACCTTGCAATGCGGAGATATTACTGTTTGTGCATTTACAATATTCATTGATTTTTGCCATTGAAAAACGTCCAGAAATGATTGAAGCTACTGACTGAATGAAAGGAGCTGGCATCTCACTCTCTTTGAATCTTCTTTATCATGCTAAGAGGAGCAGGAAAAAGCAAATAATTTCAGAATTGCACCTTGCAATGCGGAGAAATTACTGTTTGTGCATTTACAATATTCATTGATTTTTGCCTTTGAAAAACATCATGTTATTCATATACCAGAAATGTTTGAAGCTACTGACTGAATGAAAGGAGCTGACATCTCACGCTCTTTGAATCTTCTTTATCATGCTAAGAGGAGCAGGAAAAAGCAAAACATTTCAGAATTGCACCTTGCAATGCGGAGAAATTACTGTTTGTGCATTTACAATATTCATTGATTTTTGCCATTGAAAAACGTCCAGAAATGATTGAAGCTACTGACTGAATGAAAGGAGCTGGCATCTCACTCTCTTTGAATCTTCTTTATCATGCTAAGAGGAGCAGGAAAAAGCAAAAAATTTCAGAATTGCACCTTGCAATGCGGAGAAATTACTGTTTGTGCATTTACAATATTCATTGATTTTTGCCATTGAAAAACATCATGTTATTCATATACCAGAAATGTTTGAAGCTACTGACTGAATGAAAGGAGCTGGCATCTCACTCTCTTTGAATCTTCTTTATCATGCTAAGAGGAGCAGGAAAAAGCAAAAAATTTCAGAATTGCACCTTGCAATGCGGAGAAATTACTGTTTGTGCATTTACAATATTCATTGATTTTTGCCATTGAAAAACGTCCAGAAATGATTGAAGCTACTGACTGAATGAAAGGAGCTGGCATCTCACTCTCTTTGAATCTTCTTTATCATGCTAAGAGGAGCAGGAAAAAGCAAAAAATTTCAGAATTGCACCTTGCAATGCGGAGAAATTACTGTTTGTGCATTTACAATATTCATTGATTTTTGCCATTGAAAAACATCATGTTATTCATATACCAGAAATGTTTGAAGCTACTGACTGAATGAAAGGAGCTGACATCTCACGCTCTTTGAATCTTCTTTATCATGCTAAGAGGAGCAGGAAAAAGCAAAAAATTTCAGAATTGCACCTTGCAATGCGGAGAAATTACTGTTTGTGCATTTACAATATTCATTGATTTTTGCCATTGAAAAACGTCCAGAAATGATTGAAGCTACTGACTGAATGAAATGAGCTGGCATCTCACTCTCTTTGAATCTTCTTTATCATGCTAAGAGGAGCAGGAAAAAGCAAAAAATTTCAGAATTGCACCTTGCAATGCGGAGAAATTACTGTTTGTGCATTTACAATATTCATTGATTTTTGCCATTGAAAAACATCATGTTATTCATATACCAGAAATGTTTGAAGCTACTGACTGAATGAAAGGAGCTGGCATCTCACTCTCTTTGAATCTTCTTTATCATGCTAAGAGGAGCAGGAAAAAGCAAAAAATTTCAGAATTGCACCTTGCAATGCGGAGAAATTACTGTTTGTGCATTTACAATATTCATTGATTTTTGCCATTGAAAAACATCATGTTATTCATATACCAGAAATGTTTGAAGCTACTGACTGAATGAAAGGAGCTGGCATCTCACTCTCTTTGAATCTTCTTTATCATGCTAAGAGGAGCAGGAAAAAGCAAAAAATTTCAGAATTGCACCTTGCAATGCGGAGAAATTACTGTTTGTGCATTTACAAAATTCATTGATTTTTGCCATTGAAAAACGTCCAGAAATGATTGAAGCTACTGACTGAATGAAAGGAGCTGGCATCTCACTCTCTTTGAATCTTCTTTATCATGCTAAGAGGAGCAGGAAAAAGCAAAACATTTCAGAATTGCACCTTGCAATGCGGAGAAATTACTGTTTGTGCATTTACAATATTCATTGATTTTTGCCATTGAAAAACGTCCAGAAATGATTGAAGCTACTGACTGAATGAAAGGAGCTGGCATCTCACTCTCTTTGAATCTTCTTTATCATGCTAAGAGGAGCAGGAAAAAGCAAAAAATTTCAGAATTGCACCTTGCAATGCGGAGAAATTACTGTTTGTGCATTTACAATATTCATTGATTTTTGCCATTGAAAAACGTCCAGAAATGATTGAAGCTACTGACTGAATGAAAGGAGCTGGCATCTCACTCTCTTTGAATCTTCTTTATCATGCTAAGAGGAGCAGGAAAAAGCAAAAAATTTCAGAATTGCACCTTGCAATGCGGAGAAATTACTGTTTGTGCATTTACAATATTCATTGATTTTTGCCATTGAAAAACATCATGTTATTCATATACCAGAAATGTTTGAAGCTACTGACTGAATGAAAGGAGCTGGCATCTCACTCTCTTTGAATCTTCTTTATCATGCTAAGAGGAGCAGGAAAAAGCAAAAAATTTCAGAATTGCACCTTGCAATGCGGAGAAATTACTGTTTGTGCATTTACAATATTCATTGATTTTTGCCATTGAAAAACGTCCAGAAATGATTGAAGCTACTGACTGAATGAAAGGAGCTGGCATCTCACTCTCTTTGAATCTTGTTTATCATGCTAAGAGGAGCAGGAAAAAGCAAAAAATTTCAGAATTGCACCTTGCAATGCGGAGAAATTACTGTTTGTGCATTTACAATATTCATTGATTTTTGCCATTGAAAAACATCATGTTATTCATATACCAGAAATGATTGAAGCTACTGACTGAATGAAAGGAGCTGGCATCTCACTCTCTTTGAATCTTCTTTATCATGCTAAGAGGAGCAGGAAAAAGTAAAAAATTTCAGAATTGCACCTTGCAATGCGGAGAAATTACTGTTTGTGCATTTATAATATTCAATGATTTTTGCCATTGAAAAACGTCCAGAAATGATTGAAGCTACTGACTGAACGAAAGGAGCTGGCATCTCACTCTCTTTGAATCTTCTTTATCATGCTAAGAGGAGCAGGAAAAAGCAAAAAATTTCAGAATTGCACCTTGCAATGCGGAGAAATTACTGTTTGTGCATTTACAATATTCATTGATTTTTGCCATTGAAAAACGTCCAGAAATGATTGAAGCTACTGACTGAATGAAAGGAGCTGGCATCTCACTCTCTTTGAATCTTCTTTATCATGCTAAGAGGAGCAGGAAAAAGCAAAAAATTTCAGAATTGCACCTTGCAATGCGGAGAAATTACTGTTTGTGCATTTACAATATTCATTGATTTTTGCCATTGAAAAACATCATGTTATTCATATACCAGAAATGTTTGAAGCTACTGACTGAATGAAAGGAGCTGACATCTCACGCTCTTTGAATCTTCTTTATCATGCTAAGAGGAGCAGGAAAAAGCAAAAAATTTCAGAATTGCACCTTGCAATGCGGAGAAATTACTGTTTGTGCATTTACAATATTCATTGATTTTTGCCATTGAAAAACGTCCAGAATTGATTGAAGCTACTGACTGAATGAAAGGAGCTGGCATCTCACTCTCTTTGAATCTTCTTTATCATGCTAAGAGGAGCAGGAAAAAGCAAAAAATTTCAGAATTGCACCTTGCAATGCGGAGAAATTACTGTTTGTGCATTTACAATATTCATTGATTTTTGCCATTGAAAAACATCATGTTATTCATATACCAGAAATGTTTGAAGCTACTGACTGAATGAAAGGAGCTGGCATCTCACTCTCTTTGAATCTTCTTTATCATGCTAAGAGGAGCAGGAAAAAGCAAAAAATTTCAGAATTGCACCTTGCAATGCGGAGAAATTACTGTTTGTGCATTTACAATATTCATTGATTTTTGCCATTGAAAAACATCATGTTATTCATATACCAGAAATGTTTGAAGCTACTGACTGAATGAAAGGAGCTGGCATCTCACTCTCTTTGAATCTTCTTTATCATGCTAAGAGGAGCAGGGAAAAGCAAAAAATTTCAGAATTGCACCTTGCAATGTGGAGAAATTACTGTTTGTGCATTTACAATATTCATTGATTTTTACCATTGAAAAACGTCCAGAAATGATTGAAGCTACTGACTGAATGAAAGGAGCTGGCACCTCACTCTCTTTGAATCTTCTTTATCATGCTAAGAGGAGCGGGAAAAAGCAAAAAAATTCAGAATTGCACCTTGCAATGCGGAGAAATTACTGTTTGTGCATTTACAATATTCATTGATTTTTGCCATTGAAAAACGTCCAGAAATGATTGAAAGTACTGACTGAATGAAAGGAGCTGGCATCTCACTCTCTTTGAATCTTCTTTATCATGCTAAGAGGAGCAGGAAAAAGCAAAAAATTTCAGAATTGCACCTTGCAATGCGGAGAAATTACTGTTTGTGCATTTACAATATTCATTGATTTTTGCCATTGAAAAACGTCCAGAAATGATTGAAGCTACTGACTGAATGAAAGGAGCTGGCATCTCACTCTCTTTGAATCTTCTTTATCATGCTAAGAGGAGCAGGAAAAAGTAAAAAATTTCAGAATTGCACCTTGCAATGCGGAGAAATTACAGTTTGTGCATTTACAATATTCATTGATTTTTGCCATTGAAAAACATCCAGAAATGATTGAAGCTACTGACTGAATGAAAGGAGCTGGCATCTCACTCTCTTTGAATCTTCTTTATCATGCTAAGAGGAGCAGGAAAAAGCAAAAAATTTCAGAATTGCACCTTGCAATGCGGAGAAATTACTGTTTGTGCATTTACAATATTCATTGATTTTTGCCATTGAAAAACATCATGTTATTCATATACCAGAAATGTTTGAAGCTACTGACTGAATGAAAGGAGCTGGCATCTCACTCTCTTTGAATCTTCATTATCATGCTAAGAGGAGCAGGAAAAAGCAAAAAATTTCAGAATTGCACCTTGCAATGCGGAGAAATTACTGTTTGTGCATTTACAATATTCATTGATTTTTGCCATTGAAAAACATGTTATTCATATACCAGAAATGTTTGAAGCTACTGACTGAATGAAAGGAGCTGGCACCTCACTCTCTTTGAATCTTCTTTATCATGCTAAGAGGAGCGGGAAAAAGCAAAAAAATTCAGAATTGCACCTTGCAATGCGGAGAAATTACTGTTTGTGCATTTACAATATTCATTGATTTTTGCCATTGAAAAACGTCCAGAAATGATTGAAAGTACTGACTGAATGAAAGGAGCTGGCATCTCACTCTCTTTGAATCTTCTTTATCATGCTAAGAGGAGCAGGAAAAAGCAAAAAATTTCAGAATTGCACCTTGCAATGCGGAGAAATTACTGTTTGTGCATTTACAATATTCATTGATTTTTGCCATTGAAAAACGTCCAGAAATGATTGAAGCTACTGACTGAATGAAAGGAGCTGGCATCTCACTCTCTTTGAATCTTCTTTATCATGCTAAGAGGAGCAGGAAAAAGTAAAAAATTTCAGAATTGCACCTTGCAATGCGGAGAAATTACAGTTTGTGCATTTACAATATTCATTGATTTTTGCCATTGAAAAACATCCAGAAATGATTGAAGCTACTGACTGAATGAAAGGAGCTGGCATCTCACTCTCTTTGAATCTTCTTTATCATGCTAAGAGGAGCAGGAAAAAGCAAAAAATTTCAGAATTGCACCTTGCAATGCGGAGAAATTACTGTTTGTGCATTTACAATATTCATTGATTTTTGCCATTGAAAAACATCATGTTATTCATATACCAGAAATGTTTGAAGCTACTGACTGAATGAAAGGAGCTGGCATCTCACTCTCTTTGACTCTTCATTATCATGCTAAGAGGAGCAGGAAAAAGCAAAAAATTTCAGAATTGCACCTTGCAATGTGGAGAAATTACTGTTTGTGCATTTACAATATTCATTGATTTTTAACAATGAAAAACGTCCAGAAATGATTGAATCTACTGACTGAATGAAAGTAGCTGGCATCTCACTCTCTTTGAATCTTCTTTATCATGCTAAGAGGAGCAGGAAAAAGCAAAAAATTTCAGAATTGCACCTTGCAATGCGGAGAAATTACTGTTTGTGCATTTACAATATTCATTGATTTTTGCCATTGAAAAACATCATGTTATTCATATACCAGAAATGTTTGAAGCTACTGACTGAATGAAAGGAGCTGGCATCTCACTCTCTTTGAATCTTCTTTATCATGCTAAGAGGAGCAGGAAAAAGCAAAAAATTTCAGAATTGCACCTTGCAATGCGGAGAAATTACTGTTTGTGCATTTACAATATTCATTGATTTTTGCCATTGAAAAACATCATGTTATTCATATACCAGAAATGTTTGAAGCTACTGACTGAATGAAAGGAGCTGGCATCTCACTCTCTTTGAATCTTCTTTATCATGCTAAGAGGAGCAGGAAAAAGCAAAAAATTTCAGAATTGCACCTTGCAATGTGGAGAAATTACTGTTTGTGCATTTACAATATTCATTGATTTTTACCATTGAAAAACGTCCAGAAATGATTGAAGCTACTGACTGAATGAAAGTAGCTGGCATCTCACTCTCTTTGAATCTTCTTTATCATACTAAGAGGAGCAGGAAAAAGCAAAAAATTTCAGACTTGCACCTTGCAATGCGGAGAAATTACTGTTTGTGCATTTACAATATTCATTGATTTTTGCCATTGAAAAACATCATGTTATTCATATACCAGAAATGTTTGAAGCTACTGACTGAATGAAAGGAGCTGGCATCTCACTCTCTTTGAATCTTCTTTATCATGCTAAGAGGAGCAGGAAAAAGCAAAAAATTTCAGAATTGCACCTTGCAATGCGGAGAAATTACTGTTTGTGCATTTACAATATTCATTGATTTTTGCCATTGAAAAACGTCCAGAAATGATTGAAGCTACTGACTGAATGAAAGGAGCTGGCATCTCACTCTCTTTGAATCTTCTTTATCATGCTAAGAGGAGCAGGAAAAAGCAAAAAATTTCAGAATTGCACCTTGCAATGCGGAGAAATTACTGTTTGTGCATTTACAATATTCATTGATTTTTGCCATTGAAAAACGTCCAGAAATGATTGAAGCTACTGACTGAATGAAAGGAGCTGGCATCTCACTCTCTTTGAATCTTCTTTATCATGCTAAGAGGAGCAGGAAAAAGCAAAAAATTTCAGAATTGCACCTTGCAATGCGGAGAAATTACTGTTTGTGCATTTACAATATTCATTGATTTTTGCCATTGAAAAACGTCCAGAAATGATTGAAGCTACTGACTGAATGAAAGGAGCTGGCATCTCACTCTCTTTGAATCTTGTTTATCATGCTAAGAGGAGCAGGAAAAAGCAAAAAATTTCAGAATTGCACCTTGCAATGCGGAGAAATTACTGTTTGTGCATTTACAATATTCATTGATTTTTGCCATTGAAAAACATCATGTTATTCATATACCAGAAATGATTGAAGCTACTGACTGAATGAAAGGAGCTGGCATCTCACTCTCTTTGAATCTTCTTTATCATGCTAAGAGGAGCAGGAAAAAGTAAAAAATTTCAGAATTGCACCTTGCAATGCGGAGAAATTACTGTTTGTGCATTTATAATATTCAATGATTTTTGCCATTGAAAAACGTCCAGAAATGATTGAAGCTACTGACTGAACGAAAGGAGCTGGCATCTCACTCTCTTTGAATCTTCTTTATCATGCTAAGAGGAGCAGGAAAAAGCAAAAAATTTCAGAATTGCACCTTGCAATGCGGAGAAATTACTGTTTGTGCATTTACAATATTCATTGATTTTTGCCATTGAAAAACGTCCAGAAATGATTGAAGCTACTGACTGAATGAAAGGAGCTGGCATCTCACTCTCTTTGAATCTTCTTTATCATGCTAAGAGGAGCAGGAAAAAGCAAATAATTTCAGAATTGCACCTTGCAATGCGGAGAAATTACTGTTTGTGCATTTACAATATTCATTGATTTTTGCCTTTGAAAAACATCATGTTATTCATATACCAGAAATGTTTGAAGCTACTGACTGAATGAAAGGAGCTGACATCTCACGCTCTTTGAATCTTCTTTATCATGCTAAGAGGAGCAGGAAAAAGCAAAACATTTCAGAATTGCACCTTGCAATGCGGAGAAATTACTGTTTGTGCATTTACAATATTCATTGATTTTTGCCATTGAAAAACGTCCAGAAATGATTGAAGCTACTGACTGAATGAAAGGAGCTGGCATCTCACTCTCTTTGAATCTTCTTTATCATGCTAAGAGGAGCAGGAAAAAGCAAAAAATTTCAGAATTGCACCTTGCAATGCCGAGAAATTACTGTTTGTGCATTTACAATATTCATTGATTTTTGCCATTGAAAAACATCATGTTATTCATATACCAGAAATGTTTGAAGCTACTGACTGAATGAAAGGAGCTGGCATCTCACTCTCTTTGAATCTTCATTATCATGCTAAGAGGAGCAGGAAAAAGCAAAAAATTTCAGAATTGCACCTTGCAATGCGGAGAAATTACTGTTTGTGCATTTACAATATTCATTGATTTTTGCCATTGAAAAACATGTTATTCATATACCAGAAATGTTTGAAGCTACTGACTGAATGAAAGGAGCTGGCACCTCACTCTCTTTGAATCTTCTTTATCATGCTAAGAGGAGCGGGAAAAAGCAAAAAAATTCAGAATTGCACCTTGCAATGCGGAGAAATTACTGTTTGTGCATTTACAATATTCATTGATTTTTGCCATTGAAAAACGTCCAGAAATGATTGAAAGTACTGACTGAATGAAAGGAGCTGGCATCTCACTCTCTTTGAATCTTCTTTATCATGCTAAGAGGAGCAGGAAAAAGCAAAAAATTTCAGAATTGCACCTTGCAATGCGGAGAAATTACTGTTTGTGCATTTACAATATTCATTGATTTTTGCCATTGAAAAACGTCCAGAAATGATTGAAGCTACTGACTGAATGAAAGGAGCTGGCATCTCACTCTCTTTGAATCTTCTTTATCATGCTAAGAGGAGCAGGAAAAATTAAAAAATTTCAGAATTGCACCTTGCAATGCGGAGAAATTACAGTTTGTGCATTTACAATATTCATTGATTTTTGCCATTGAAAAACATCCAGAAATGATTGAAGCTACTGACTGAATGAAAGGAGCTGGCATCTCACTCTCTTTGAATCTTCTTTATCAGGCTAAGAGGAGCAGGAAAAAGCAAAAAATTTCAGAATTGCACCTTGCAATGCGGAGAAATTACTGTTTGTGCATTTACAATATTCATTGATTTTTGCCATTGAAAAACATCATGTTATTCATATACCAGAAATGTTTGAAGCTACTGACTGAATGAAAGGAGCTGGCATCTCACTCTCTTTGAATCTTCATTATCATGCTAAGAGGAGCAGGAAAAAGCAAAAAATTTCAGAATTGCACCTTGCAATGTGGAGAAATTACTGTTTGTGCATTTACAATATTCATTGATTTTTAACAATGAAAAACGTCCAGAAATGATTGAATCTACTGACTGAATGAAAGTAGCTGGCATCTCACTCTCTTTGAATCTTCTTTATCATGCTAAGAGGAGCAGGAAAAAGCAAAAAATTTCAGAATTGCACCTTGCAATGCGGAGAAATTACTGTTTGTGCATTTACAATACTCATTGATTTTTGCCATTGAAAAACATCATGTTATTCATATACCAGAAATGTTTGAAGCTACTGACTGAATGAAAGGAGCTGGCATCTCACTCTCTTTGAATCTTCTTTATCATGCTAAGAGGAGCAGGAAAAAGCAAAAAATTTCAGAATTGCACCTTGCAATGCGGAGAAATTACTGTTTGTGCATTTACAATATTCATTGATTTTTGCCATTGAAAAACATCATGTTATTCATATACCAGAAATGTTTGAAGCTACTGACTGAATGAAAGGAGCTGGCATCTCACTCTCTTTGAATCTTCTTTACCATGCTAAGAGGAGCAGGAAAAAGCAAAAAATTTCAGAATTGCACCTTGCAATGTGGAGAAATTACTGTTTGTGCATTTACAATATTCATTGATTTTTACCATTGAAAAACGTCCAGAAATGATTGAAGCTACTGACTGAATGAAAGTAGCTGGCATCTCACTCTCTTTGAATCTTCTTTATCATACTAAGAGGAGCAGGAAAAAGCAAAAAATTTCAGACTTGCACCTTGCAATGCGGAGAAATTACTGTTTGTGCATTTACAATATTCATTGATTTTTGCCATTGAAAAACATCATGTTATTCATATACCAGAAATGTTTGAAGCTACTGACTGAATGAAAGGAGCTGGCATCTCACTCTCTTTGAATCTTCTTTATCATGCTAAGAGGAGCAGGAAAAAGCAAAAAATTTCAGAATTGCACCTTGCAATGCGGAGAAATTACTGTTTGTGCATTTACAATATTCATTGATTTTTGCCATTGAAAAACGTCCAGAAATGATTGAAGCTACTGACTGAATGAAAGGAGCTGGCATCTCACTCTCTTTGAATCTTCTTTATCATGCTAAGAGGAGCAGGAAAAAGCAAAAAATTTCAGAATTGCACCTTGCAATGCGGAGAAATTACTGTTTGTGCATTTACAATATTCATTGATTTTTGCCATTGAAAAACGTCCAGAAATGATTGAAGCTACTGACTGAATGAAAGGAGCTGGCATCTCACGCTCTTTGAATGTTCTTTATCATGCTAAGAGGAGCAGGAAAAAGCAAAAAATTTCAGAATTGCACCTTGCAATGCGGAGAAATTACTGTTTGTGCATTTACAATATTCATTGATTTTTGCCATTGAAAAACATGTTATTCATATACCAGAAATGTTTGAAGCTACTGACTGAATGAAAGGAGCTGGCATCTCACTCTCATTAATCTTCTTTATCATGCTAAGAGGAGCAGGAAAAAGCATAACATTTCAGAATTGCACCTTGCAATGCGGAGAAATTACTGTTTGTGCATTTACAATATTCATTGATTTTTGCCATTGAAAAAAGTCCAGAAATGATTGAAGCTACTGACTGAATGAAAGGAGCTGGCATCTCACTCTCTTTGAATCTTCTTTATCATGCTAAGAGGAGCAGGAAAAAGCAAAAAATTTCAGAATTGCACCTTGCAATGCGGAGAAATTACTGTTTGTGCATTTACAATATTCATTGATTTTTGCCATTGAAAAACATCATGTTATTCATATACCAGAAATGTTTGAAGCTACTGACTGAATGAAAGGAGCTGGCATCTCACTCTCTTTGAATCTTCTTTATCATGCTAAGAGGAGCAGGAAAAAGCAAAAAATTTCAGAATTGCACCTTGCAATGCGGAGAAATTACTGTTTGTGCATTTACAATATTCATTGATTTTTGCCATTGAAAAACATCCAGAAATGATTGAAGCTACTGACTGAATGAAAGGAGCTGGCATCTCACTCTCTTTGAATCTTCTTTATCATGCTAAGAGGAGCAGGAAAAAGCAAAAAATTTCAGAATTGCACCTTGCAATGCGCAGAATTTACTGTTTGTGCATTTACAATATTCATTGATTTTTGCCATTGAAAAACATCATGTTATTCATATACCAGAAATGTTTGAAGCTACTGACTGAATGAAAGGAGCTGACATCTCACGCTCTTTGAATCTTCTTTATCATGCTAAGAGGAGCAGGAAAAAGCAAAAAATTTCAGAATTGCACCTTGCAATGCGGAGAAATTACTGTTTGTGCATTTACAATATTCATTGATTTTTGCCATTGAAAAACGTCCAGAAATGATTGAAGCTACTGACTGAATGAAAGGAGCTGGCATCTCACTCTCTTTGAATCTTCTTTATCATGCTAAGAGGAGCAGGAAAAAGCAAAAAATTTCAGAATTGCACCTTGCAATGCGGAGAAATTACTGTTTGTGCATTTACAATATTCATTGATTTTTGCCATTGAAAAACATCATGTTATTCATATACCAGAAATGTTTGAAGCTACTGACTGAATGAAAGGAGCTGGCATCTCACTCTCTTTGAATTTTCTTTATCATGCTAAGAGGAGCAGGAAAAAGCAAAAAATTTCAGAATTGCACCTTGCAATGCGGAGAAATTACTGTTTGTGCATTTACAATATTCATTGATTTTTGCCATTGAAAAACATCATGTTATTCATATACCAGAAATGTTTGAAGCTACTGACTGAATGAAAGGAGCTGGCATCTCACTCTCTTTGAATCTTCTTTATCATGCTAAGAGGAACAGGAAAAAGCAAAAAATTTCAGAATTGCACCTTGCAATGCGGAGAAATTACTGTTTGTGCATTTACAATATTCATTGATTTTTGCCATTGAAAAACGTCCAGAAATGATTGAAGCTACTGACTGAATGAAAGGAGCTGGCATCTCACTCTCTTTGAATCTTCTTTATCATGCTAAGAGGAGCAGGAAAAAGCAAAACATTTCAGAATTGCACCTTGCAATGCGGAGAAATTACTGTTTGTGCATTTACAATATTCATTGATTTTTGCCATTGAAAAACGTCCAGAAATGATTGAAGCTACTGACTGAATGAAAGGAGCTGGCATCTCACTCTCTTTGAATCTTCTTTATCATGCTAAGAGGAGCAGGAAAAAGCAAAAAATTTCAGAATTGCACCTTGCAATGCGGAGAAATTACTGTTTGTGCATTTACAATATTCATTGATTTTTGCCATTGAAAAACGTCCAGAAATGATTGAAGCTACTGACTGAATGAAAGGAGCTGGCATCTCACTCTCTTTGAATCTTCTTTATCATGCTAAGAGGAGCAGGAAAAAGCAAAAAATTTCAGAATTGCACCTTGCAATGCGGAGAAATTACTGTTTGTGCATTTACAATATTCATTGATTTTTGCCATTGAAAAACATCATGTTATTCATATACCAGAAATGTTTGAAGCTGCTGACTGAATGAAAGGAGCTGGCATCTCACTCTCTTTGAATCTTCTTTATCATGCTAAGAGGAGCAGGAAAAAGCAAAAAATTTCAGAATTGCACCTTGCAATGCGGAGAAATTACTGTTTGTGCATTTACAATATTCATTGATTTTTGCCATTGAAAAACGTCCAGAAATGATTGAAGCTACTGACTGAATGAAAGGAGCTGGCATCTCACTCTCTTTGAATCTTGTTTATCATGCTAAGAGGAGCAGGAAAAAGCAAAAAATTTCAGAATTGCACCTTGCAATGCGGAGAAATTACTGTTTGTGCATTTACAATATTCATTGATTTTTGCCATTGAAAAACATCATGTTATTCATATACCAGAAATGTTTGAAGCTACTGACTGAATGAAAGGAGCTGGCATCTCACTCTCTTTGAATCTTCTTTACCATGCTAAGAGGAGCAGGAAAAAGCAAAAAATTTCAGAATTGCACCTTGCAATGTGGAGAAATTACTGTTTGTGCATTTACAATATTCATTGATTTTTACCATTGAAAAACGTCCAGAAATGATTGAAGCTACTGACTGAATGAAAGTAGCTGGCATCTCACTCTCTTTGAATCTTCTTTATCATACTAAGAGGAGCAGGAAAAAGCAAAAAATTTCAGACTTGCACCTTGCAATGCGGAGAAATTACTGTTTGTGCATTTACAATATTCATTGATTTTTGCCATTGAAAAACATCATGTTATTCATATACCAGAAATGTTTGAAGCTACTGACTGAATGAAAGGAGCTGGCATCTCACTCTCTTTGAATCTTCTTTATCATGCTAAGAGGAGCAGGAAAAAGCAAAAAATTTCAGAATTGCACCTTGCAATGCGGAGAAATTACTGTTTGTGCATTTACAATATTCATTGATTTTTGCCATTGAAAAACGTCCAGAAATGATTGAAGCTACTGACTGAATGAAAGGAGCTGGCATCTCACTCTCTTTGAATCTTCTTTATCATGCTAAGAGGAGCAGGAAAAAGCAAAAAATTTCAGAATTGCACCTTGCAATGCGGAGAAATTACTGTTTGTGCATTTACAATATTCATTGATTTTTGCCATTGAAAAACATCATGTTATTCATATACCAGAAATGTTTGAAGCTACTGACTGAATGAAAGGAGCTGGCATCTCACTCTCTTTGAATTTTCTTTATCATGCTAAGAGGAGCAGGAAAAAGCAAAAAATTTCAGAATTGCACCTTGCAATGCGGAGAAATTACTGTTTGTGCATTTACAATATTCATTGATTTTTGCCATTGAAAAACATCATGTTATTCATATACCAGAAATGTTTGAAGCTACTGACTGAATGAAAGGAGCTGGCATCTCACTCTCTTTGAATCTTCTTTATCATGCTAAGAGGAGCAGGAAAAAGCAAAAAATTTCAGAATTGCACCTTGCAATGCGGAGAAATTACTGTTTGTGCATTTACAATATTCATTGATTTTTGCCATTGAAAAACGTCCAGAAATGATTGAAGCTACTGACTGAATGAAAGGAGCTGGCATCTCACTCTCTTTGAATCTTCTTTATCATGCTAAGAGGAGCAGGAAAAAGCAAAACATTTCAGAATTGCACCTTGCAATGCGGAGAAATTACTGTTTGTGCATTTACAATATTCATTGATTTTTGCCATTGAAAAACGTCCAGAAATGATTGAAGCTACTGACTGAATGAAAGGAGCTGGCATCTCACTCTCTTTGAATCTTCTTTATCATGCTAAGAGGAGCAGGAAAAAGCAAAAAATTTCAGAATTGCACCTTGCAATGCGGAGAAATTACTGTTTGTGCATTTACAATATTCATTGATTTTTGCCATTGAAAAACGTCCAGAAATGATTGAAGCTACTGACTGAATGAAAGGAGCTGGCATCTCACTCTCTTTGAATCTTCTTTATCATGCTAAGAGGAGCAGGAAAAAGCAAAAAATTTCAGAATTGCACCTTGCAATGCGGAGAAATTACTGTTTGTGCATTTACAATATTCATTGATTTTTGCCATTGAAAAACATCATGTTATTCATATACCAGAAATGTTTGAAGCTGCTGACTGAATGAAAGGAGCTGGCATCTCACTCTCTTTGAATCTTCTTTATCATGCTAAGAGGAGCAGGAAAAAGCAAAAAATTTCAGAATTGCACCTTGCAATGCGGAGAAATTACTGTTTGTGCATTTACAATATTCATTGATTTTTGCCATTGAAAAACGTCCAGAAATGATTGAAGCTACTGACTGAATGAAAGGAGCTGGCATCTCACTCTCTTTGAATCTTGTTTATCATGCTAAGAGGAGCAGGAAAAAGCAAAAAATTTCAGAATTGCACCTTGCAATGCGGAGAAATTACTGTTTGTGCATTTACAATATTCATTGATTTTTGACATTGAAAAACATCATGTTATTCATATACCAGAAATGATTGAAGCTACTGACTGAATGAAAGGAGCTGGCATCTCACTCTCTTTGAATCTTCTTTATCATGCTAAGAGGAGCAGGAAAAAGTAAAAAATTTCAGAATTGCACCTTGCAATGCGGAGAAATTACTGTTTGTGCATTTATAATATTCAATGATTTTTGCCATTGAAAAACGTCCAGAAATGATTGAAGCTACTGACTGAACGAAAGGAGCTGGCATCTCACTCTCTTTGAATCTTCTTTATCATGCTAAGAGGAGCAGGAAAAAGCAAAAAATTTCAGAATTGCACCTTGCAATGCGGAGAAATTACTGTTTGTGCATTTACAATATTCATTGATTTTTGCCATTGAAAAACGTCCAGAAATGATTGAAGCTACTGACTGAATGAAAGGAGCTGGCATCTCACTCTCTTTGAATCTTCTTTATCATGCTAAGAGGAGCAGGAAAAAGCAAAAAATTTCAGAATTGCACCTTGCAATGCGGAGAAATTACTGTTTGTGCATTTACAATATTCATTGATTTTTGCCATTGAAAAACATCATGTTATTCATATACCAGAAATGTTTGAAGCTACTGACTGAATGAAAGGAGCTGACATCTCACGCTCTTTGAATCTTCTTTATCATGCTAAGAGGAGCAGGAAAAAGCAAAAAATTTCAGAATTGCACCTTGCAATGCGGAGAAATTACTGTTTGTGCATTTACAATATTCATTGATTTTTGCCATTGAAAAACGTCCAGAATTGATTGAAGCTACTGACTGAATGAAAGGAGCTGGCATCTCACTCTCTTTGAATCTCCTTTATCATGCTAAGAGGAGCAGGAAAAAGCAAAAAATTTCAGAATTGCACCTTGCAATGCGGAGAAATTACTGTTTGTGCATTTACAATATTCATTGATTTTTGCCATTGAAAAACATCATGTTATTCATATACCAGAAATGTTTGAAGCTACTGACTGAATGAAAGGAGCTGGCATCTCACTCTCTTTGTATCTTCTTTATCATGCTAAGAGGAGCAGGAAAAAGCAAAAAATTTCAGAATTGCACCTTGCAATGCGGAGAAATTACTGTTTGTGCATTTACAATATTCATTGATTTTTGCCATTGAAAAACATCATGTTATTCATATACCAGAAATGTTTGAAGCTACTGACTGAATGAAAGGAGCTGGCATCTCACTCTCTTTGAATCTTCTTTATCATGCTAAGAGGAGCAGGGAAAAGCAAAAAATTTCAGAATTGCACCTTGCAATGTGGAGAAATTACTGTTTGTGCATTTACAATATTCATTGATTTTTACCATTGAAAAACGTCCAGAAATGATTGAAGCTACTGACTGAATGAAAGGAGCTGGCACCTCACTCTCTTTGAATCTTCTTTATCATGCTAAGAGGAGCGGGAAAAAGCAAAAAAATTCAGAATTGCACCTTGCAATGCGGAGAAATTACTGTTTGTGCATTTACAATATTCATTGATTTTTGCCATTGAAAAACGTCCAGAAATGATTGAAAGTACTGACTGAATGAAAGGAGCTGGCATCTCACTCTCTTTGAATCTTCTTTATCATGCTAAGAGAAGCAGGAAAAAGCAAAAAATTTCAGAATTGCACCTTGCAATGCGGAGAAATTACTGTTTGTGCATTTACAATATTCATTGATTTTTGCCATTGAAAAACGTCCAGAAATGATTGAAGCTACTGACTGAATGAAAGGAGCTGGCATCTCACTCTCTTTGAATCTTCTTTATCATGCTAAGAGGAGCAGGAAAAAGTAAAAAATTTCAGAATTGCACCTTGCAATGCGGAGAAATTACAGTTTGTGCATTTACAATATTCATTGATTTTTGCCATTGAAAAACATCCAGAAATGATTGAAGCTACTGACTGAATGAAAGGAGCTGGCATCTCACTCTCTTTGAATCTTCTTTATCATGCTAAGAGGAGCAGGAAAAAGCAAAAAATTTCAGAATTGCACCTTGCAATGCGGAGAAATTACTGTTTGTGCATTTACAATATTCATTGATTTTTGCCATTGAAAAACATGTTATTCATATACCAGAAATGTTTGAAGCTACTGACTGAATGAAAGGAGCTGGCACCTCACTCTCTTTGAATCTTCTTTATCATGCTAAGAGGAGCGGGAAAAAGCAAAAAAATTCAGAATTGCACCTTGCAATGCGGAGAAATTACTGTTTGTGCATTTACAATATTCATTGATTTTTGCCATTGAAAAACGTCCAGAAATGATTGAAAGTACTGACTGAATGAAAGGAGCTGGCATCTCACTCTCTTTGAATCTTCTTTATCATGCTAAGAGGAGCAGGAAAAAGCAAAAAATTTCAGAATTGCACCTTGCAATGCGGAGAAATTACTGTTTGTGCATTTACAATATTCATTGATTTTTGCCATTGAAAAACGTCCAGAAATGATTGAAGCTACTGACTGAATGAAAGGAGCTGGCATCTCACTCTCTTTGAATCTTCTTTATCATGCTAAGAGGAGCAGGAAAAAGTAAAAAATTTCAGAATTGCACCTTGCAATGCGGAGAAATTACAGTTTGTGCATTTACAATATTCATTGATTTTTGCCATTGAAAAACATCCAGAAATGATTGAAGCTACTGACTGAATGAAAGGAGCTGGCATCTCACTCTCTTTGAATCTTCTTTATCATGCTAAGAGGAGCAGGAAAAAGCAAAAAATTTCAGAATTGCACCTTGCAATGCGGAGAAATTACTGTTTGTGCATTTACAATATTCATTGATTTTTGCCATTGAAAAACATCATGTTATTCATATACCAGAAATGTTTGAAGCTACTGACTGAATGAAAGGAGCTGGCATCTCACTCTCTTTGAATCTTCATTATCATGCTAAGAGGAGCAGGAAAAAGCAAAAAATTTCAGAATTGCACCTTGCAATGTGGAGAAATTACTGTTTGTGCATTTACAATATTCATTGATTTTTAACAATGAAAAACGTCCAGAAATGATTGAGTCTACTGACTGAATGAAAGTAGCTGGCATCTCACTCTCTTTGAATCTTCTTTATCATGCTAAGAGG
Organism: Phyllobates terribilis; assembly: GCF_046119375.1. Lineage (NCBI taxonomy): Eukaryota > Metazoa > Chordata > Amphibia > Anura > Dendrobatidae > Phyllobates > Phyllobates terribilis. The sequence continues at coordinate 533,921 of NW_027363660.1, read as the reverse complement.
AGCAGGAAAAAGCAAAAAATTTCAGAATTGCACCTTGCAATGCGGAGAAATTACTGTTTGTGCATTTACAATATTCATTGATTTTTGCCATTGAAAAACATCATGTTATTCATATACCAGAAATGTTTGAAGCTACTGACTGAATGAAAGGAGCTGGCATCTCACTCTCTTTGAATCTTCTTTATCATGCTAAGAGGAGCAGGAAAAAGCAAAAAATTTCAGAATTGCACCTTGCAATGCGGAGAAATTACTGTTTGTGCATTTACAATATTCATTGATTTTTGCCATTGAAAAACATCATGTTATTCATATACCAGAAATGTTTGAAGCTACTGACTGAATGAAAGGAGCTGGCATCTCACTCTCTTTGAATCTTCTTTATCATGCTAAGAGGAGCAGGAAAAAGCAAAAAATTTCAGAATTGCACCTTGCAATGTGGAGAAATTACTGTTTGTGCATTTACAATATTCATTGATTTTTACCATTGAAAAACGTCCAGAAATTATTGAAGCTACTGACTGAATGAAAGTAGCTGGCATCTCACTCTCTTTGAATCTTCTTTATCATACTAAGAGGAGCAGGAAAAAGCAAAAAATTTCAGACTTGCACCTTGCAATGCGGAGAAATTACTGTTTGTGCATTTACAATATTCATTGATTTTTGCCATTGAAAAACATCATGTTATTCATATACCAGAAATGTTTGTAGCTACTGACTGAATGAAAGGAGCTGGCATCTCACTCTCTTTGAATCTTCTTTATCATGCTAAGAGGAGCAGGAAAAAGCAAAAAATTTCAGAATTGCACCTTGCAATGCGGAGAAATTACTGTTTGTGCATTTACAATATTCATTGATTTTTGCCATTGAAAAACGTCCAGAAATGATTGAAGCTACTGACTGAATGAAAGGAGCTGGCATCTCACTCTCTTTGAATCTTCTTTATCATGCTAAGAGGAGCGGGAAAAAGCAAAAAAATTCAGAATTGCACCTTGCAATGCGGAGAAATTACTGTTTGTGCATTTACAATATTCATTGATTTTTGCCATTGAAAAACGTCCAGAAATGATTGAAAGTACTGACTGAATGAAAGGAGCTGGCATCTCACTCTCTTTGAATCTTCTTTATCATGCTAAGAGGAGCAGGAAAAAGCAAAAAATTTCAGAATTGCACCTTGCAATGCGGAGAAATTACTGTTTGTGCATTTACAATATTCATTGATTTTTGCCATTGAAAAACGTCCAGAAATGATTGAAGCTACTGACTGAATGAAAGGAGCTGGCATCTCACTCTCTTTGAATCTTCTTTATCATGCTAAGAGGAGCAGGAAAAAGTAAAAAATTTCAGAATTGCACCTTGCAATGCGGAGAAATTACAGTTTGTGCATTTACAATATTCATTGATTTTTGCCATTGAAAAACATCCAGAAATGATTGAAGCTACTGACTGAATGAAAGGAGCTGGCATCTCACTCTCTTTGAATCTTCTTTATCATGCTAAGAGGAGCAGGAAAAAGCAAAAAATTTCAGAATTGCACCTTGCAATGCGGAGAAATTACTGTTTGTGCATTTACAATATTCATTGATTTTTGCCATTGAAAAACATGTTATTCATATACCAGAAATGTTTGAAGCTACTGACTGAATGAAAGGAGCTGGCACCTCACTCTCTTTGAATCTTCTTTATCATGCTAAGAGGAGCGGGAAAAAGCAAAAAAATTCAGAATTGCACCTTGCAATGCGGAGAAATTACTGTTTGTGCATTTACAATATTCATTGATTTTTGCCATTGAAAAACGTCCAGAAATGATTGAAAGTACTGACTGAATGAAAGGAGCTGGCATCTCACTCTCTTTGAATCTTCTTTATCATGCTAAGAGGAGCAGGAAAAAGCAAAAAATTTCAGAATTGCACCTTGCAATGCGGAGAAATTACTGTTTGTGCATTTACAATATTCATTGATTTTTGCCATTGAAAAACGTCCAGAAATGATTGAAGCTACTGACTGAATGAAAGGAGCTGGCATCTCACTCTCTTTGAATCTTCTTTATCATGCTAAGAGGAGCAGGAAAAAGTAAAAAATTTCAGAATTGCACCTTGCAATGCGGAGAAATTACAGTTTGTGCATTTACAATATTCATTGATTTTTGCCATTGAAAAACATCCAGAAATGATTGAAGCTACTGACTGAATGAAAGGAGCTGGCATCTCACTCTCTTTGAATCTTCTTTATCATGCTAAGAGGAGCAGGAAAAAGCAAAAAATTTCAGAATTGCACCTTGCAATGCGGAGAAATTACTGTTTGTGCATTTACAATATTCATTGATTTTTGCCATTGAAAAACATCATGTTATTCATATACCAGAAATGTTTGAAGCTACTGACTGAATGAAAGGAGCTGGCATCTCACTCTCTTTGAATCTTCATTATCATGCTAAGAGGAGCAGGAAAAAGCAAAAAATTTCAGAATTGCACCTTGCAATGTGGAGAAATTACTGTTTGTGCATTTACAATATTCATTGATTTTTAACAATGAAAAACGTCCAGAAATGATTGAATCTACTGACTGAATGAAAGTAGCTGGCATCTCACTCTCTTTGAATCTTCTTTATCATGCTAAGAGGAGCAGGAAAAAGCAAAAAATTTCAGAATTGCACCTTGCAATGCGGAGAAATTACTGTTTGTGCATTTACAATATTCATTGATTTTTGCCATTGAAAAACATCATGTTATTCATATACCAGAAATGTTTGAAGCTACTGACTGAATGAAAGGAGCTGGCATCTCACTCTCTTTGAATCTTCTTTATCATGCTAAGAGGAGCAGGAAAAAGCAAAAAATTTCAGAATTGCACCTTGCAATGCGGAGAAATTACTGTTTGTGCATTTACAATATTCATTGATTTTTGCCATTGAAAAACATCATGTTATTCATATACCAGAAATGTTTGAAGCTACTGACTGAATGAAAGGAGCTGGCATCTCACTCTCTTTGAATCTTCTTTATCATGCTAAGAGGAGCAGGAAAAAGCAAAAAATTTCAGAATTGCACCTTGCAATGTGGAGAAATTACTGTTTGTGCATTTACAATATTCATTGATTTTTACCATTGAAAAACGTCCAGAAATTATTGAAGCTACTGACTGAATGAAAGTAGCTGGCATCTCACTCTCTTTGAATCTTCTTTATCATACTAAGAGGAGCAGGAAAAAGCAAAAAATTTCAGACTTGCACCTTGCAATGCGGAGAAATTACTGTTTGTGCATTTACAATATTCATTGATTTTTGCCATTGAAAAACATCATGTTATTCATATACCAGAAATGTTTGAAGCTACTGACTGAATGAAAGGAGCTGGCATCTCACTCTCTTTGAATCTTCTTTATCATGCTAAGAGGAGCAGGAAAAAGCAAAAAATTTCAGAATTGCACCTTGCAATGCGGAGAAATTACTGTTTGTGCATTTACAATATTCATTGATTTTTGCCATTGAAAAACGTCCAGAAATGATTGAAGCTACTGACTGAATGAAAGGAGCTGGCATCTCACTCTCTTTGAATCTTCTTTATCATGCTAAGAGGAGCAGGAAAAAGCAAAAAATTTCAGAATTGCACCTTGCAATGCGGAGAAATTACTGTTTGTGCATTTACAATATTCATTGATTTTTGCCATTGAAAAACGTCCAGAAATGATTGAAGCTACTGACTGAATGAAAGGAGCTGGCATCTCACTCTCTTTGAATCTTCTTTATCATGCTAAGAGGAGCAGGAAAAAGCAAAAAATTTCAGAATTGCACCTTGCAATGCGGAGAAATTACTGTTTGTGCATTTACAATATTCATTGATTTTTGCCATTGAAAAACATCATGTTATTCATATACCAGAAATGTTTGAAGCTACTGACTGAATGAAAAGAGCTGGCATCTCACTCTCTTTGAATCTTCTTTATCATGCTAAGAGGAGCAGGAAAAAGCAAAAAATTTCAGAATTGCACCTTGCAATGCGGAGAAATTACTGTTTGTGCATTTACAATATTCATTGATTTTTGCCATTGAAAAACGTCCAGAAATGATTGAAGCTACTGACTGAATGAAAGGATCTGGCATCTCACTATCTTTGAATCTTGTTTATCATGCTAAGAGGAGCAGGAAAAAGCAAAAAATTTCAGAATTGCACCTTGGAATGCGGAGAAATTACTGTTTGTGCATTTACAATATTCATTGATTTTTGCCATTGAAAAACGTCCAGAAATGATTGAAGCTACTGACTGAATGAAAGGAGCTGGCATCTCACTCTCTTTGAATCTTCTTTATCATGCTAAGAGGAGCAGGAAAAAGCAAAAAATTTCAGAATTGCACCTTGCAATGCGGAGAAATTACTGTTTGTGCATTTACAATATTCATTGATTTTTGCCATTGAAAAACATCATGTTATTCATATACCAGAAATGTTTGAAGCTACTGACTGAATGAAAGGAGCTGGCATCTCACTCTCTTTGAATCTTCTTTATCATGCTAAGAGGAGCAGGAAAAAGCAAAAAATTTCAGAATTGCACCTTGCAATGCGGAGAAATTACTGTTTGTGCATTTACAATATTCATTGATTTTTGCCATTGAAAAACGTCCAGAAATGATTGAAGCTACTGACTGAATGAAAGGAGCTGGCATCTCACTCTCTTTGAATCTTGTTTATCATGCTAAGAGGAGCAGGAAAAAGCAAAAAATTTCAGAATTGCACCTTGCAATGCGGAGAAATTACTGTTTGTGCATTTACAATATTCATTGATTTTTGCCATTGAAAAACATCATGTTATTCATATACCAGAAATGATTGAAGCTACTGACTGAATGAAAGGAGCTGGCATCTCACTCTCTTTGAATCTTCTTTATCATGCTAAGAGGAGCAGGAAAAAGCAAAAAATTTCAGAATTGCACCTTGCAATGCGGAGAAATTACTGTTTGTGCATTTACAATATTCATTGATTTTTGCCATTGAAAAACGTCCAGAAATGATTGAAGCTACTGACTGAATGAAAGGAGCTGGCATCTCACTCTCTTTGAATCTTCTTTATCATGCTAAGAGGAGCAGGAAAAAGCAAATAATTTCAGAATTGCACCTTGCAATGCGGAGAAATTACTGTTTGTGCATTTACAATATTCATTGATTTTTGCCTTTGAAAAACATCATGTTATTCATATACCAGAAATGTTTGAAGCTACTGACTGAATGAAAGGAGCTGACATCTCACGCTCTTTGAATCTTCTTTATCATGCTAAGAGGAGCAGGAAAAAGCAAAACATTTCAGAATTGCACCTTGCAATGCGGAGAAATTACTGTTTGTGCATTTACAATATTCATTGATTTTTGCCATTGAAAAACGTCCAGAAATGATTGAAGCTACTGACTGAATGAAAGGAGCTGGCATCTCACTCTCTTTGAATCTTCTTTATCATGCTAAGAGGAGCAGGAAAAAGCAAAAAATTTCAGAATTGCACCTTGCAATGCGGAGAAATTACTGTTTGTGCATTTACAATATTCATTGATTTTTGCCATTGAAAAACATCATGTTATTCATATACCAGAAATGTTTGAAGCTACTGACTGAATGAAAGGAGCTGGCATCTCACTCTCTTTGAATCTTCTTTATCATGCTAAGAGGAGCAGGAAAAAGCAAAAAATTTCAGAATTGCACCTTGCAATGCGAAGAAATTACTGTTTGTGCATTTACAATATTCATTGATTTTTGCCATTGAAAAACGTCCAGAAATGATTGAAGCTACTGACTGAATGAAAGGAGCTGGCATCTCACTCTCTTTGAATCTTCTTTATCATGCTAAGAGGAGCAGGAAAAAGCAAAAAATTTCAGAATTGCACCTTGCAATGCGGAGAAATTACTGTTTGTGCATTTACAATATTCATTGATTTTTGCCATTGAAAAACATCATGTTATTCATATACCAGAAATGTTTGAAGCTACTGACTGAATGAAAGGAGCTGACATCTCACACTCTTTGAATCTTCTTTATCATGCTAAGAGGAGCAGGAAAAAGCAAAAAATTTCAGAATTGCACCTTGCAATGCGGAGAAATTACTGTTTGTGCATTTACAATATTCATTGATTTTTGCCATTGAAAAACGTCCAGAAATGATTGAAGCTACTGACTGAATGAAAGGAGCTGGCATCTCACTCTCTTTGAATCTTCTTTATCATGCTAAGAGGAGCAGGAAAAAGCAAAAAATTTCAGAATTGCACCTTGCAATGCGGAGAAATTACTGTTTGTGCATTTACAATATTCATTGATTTTTGCCATTGAAAAACATCATGTTATTCATATACCAGAAATGTTTGAAGCTACTGACTGAATGAAAGGAGCTGGCATCTCACTCTCTTTGAATCTTCTTTATCATGCTAAGAGGAGCAGGAAAAAGCAAAAAATTTCAGAATTGCGCCTTGCAATGCGGAGAAATTACTGTTTGTGCATTTACAATATTCATTGATTTTTGCCATTGAAAAACATCATGTTATTCATATACCAGAAATGTTTGAAGCTACTGACTGAATGAAAGGAGCTGGCATCTCACTCTCTTTGAATCTTCTTTATCATGCTAAGAGGAGCAGGAAAAAGCAAAAAATTTCAGAATTGCACCTTGCAATGCGGAGAAATTACTGTTTGTGCATTTACAATATTCATTGATTTTTGCCATTGAAAAACGTCCAGAAATGATTGAAGCTACTGACTGAATGAAAGGAGCTGGCATCTCACTCTCTTTGAATCTTCTTTATCATGCTAAGAGGAGCAGGAAAAAGCAAAACATTTCAGAATTGCACCTTGCAATGCGGAGAAATTACTGTTTGTGCATTTACAATATTCATTGATTTTTGCCATTGAAAAACGTCCAGAAATGATTGAAGCTACTGACTGAATGAAAGGAGCTGGCATCTCACTCTCTTTGAATCTTCTTTATCATGCTAAGAGGAGCAGGAAAAAGCAAAAAATTTCAGAATTGCACCTTGCAATGCAGAGAAATTACTGTTTGTGCATTTACAATATTCATTGATTTTTGCCATTGAAAAACGTCCAGAAATGATTGAAGCTACTGACTGAATGAAAGGAGCTGGCATCTCACTCTCTTTGAATCTTCTTTATCATGCTAAGAGGAGCAGGAAAAAGCAAAAAAATTTCAGAATTGCACCTTGCAATGCGGAGAAATTACTGTTTGTGCATTTACAATATTCATTGATTTTTGCCATTGAAAAACATCATGTTATTCATATACCAGAAATGTTTGAAGCTACTGACTGAATGAAAGGAGCTGGCATCTCACTCTCTTTGAATCTTCTTTATCATGCTAAGAGGAGCAGGAAAAAGCAAAAAATTTCAGAATTGCACCTTGCAATGCGGAGAAATTACTGTTTGTGCATTTACAATATTCATTGATTTTTGCCATTGAAAAACGTCCAGAAATGATTGAAGCTACTGACTGAATGAAAGGAGCTGGCATCTCACTCTCTTTGAATCTTCTTTATCATGCTAAGAGGAGCAGGAAAAAGCAAAAAATTTCAGAATTGCACCTTGCAATGCGGAGAAATTACTGTTTGTGCATTTACAATATTCATTGATTTTTGCCATTGAAAAACATCATGTTATTCATATACCAGAAATGATTGAAGCTACTGACTGAATGAAAGGAGCTGGCATCTCACTCTCTTTGAATCTTCTTTATCATGCTAAGAGGAGCAGGAAAAAGTAAAAAATTTCAGAATTGCACCTTGCAATGCGGAGAAATTACTGTTTGTGCATTTATAATATTCAATGATTTTTGCCATTGAAAAACGTCCAGAAATGATTGAAGCTACTGACTGAACGAAAGGAGCTGGCATCTCACTCTCTTTGAATCTTCTTTATCATGCTAAGAGGAGCAGGAAAAAGCAAAAAATTTCAGAATTGCACCTTGCAATGCGGAGAAATTACTGTTTGTGCATTTACAATATTCATTGATTTTTGCCATTGAAAAACGTCCAGAAATGATTGAAGCTACTGACTGAATGAAAGGAGCTGGCATCTCACTCTCTTTGAATCTTCTTTATCATGCTAAGAGGAGCAGGAAAAAGCAAAAAATTTCAGAATTGCACCTTGCAATGCGGAGAAATTACTGTTTGTGCATTTACAATATTCATTGATTTTTGCCATTGAAAAACATCATGTTATTCATATACCAGAAATGTTTGAAGCTACTGACTGAATGAAAGGAGCTGGCATCTCACTCTCTTTGAATCTTCTTTATCATGCTAAGAGGAGCAGGAAAAAGCAAAAAATTTCAGAATTGCACCTTGCAATGCGGAGAAATTACTGTTTGTGCATTTACAATATTCATTGATTTTTGCCATTGAAAAACGTCCAGAAATGATTGAAGCTACTGACTGAATGAAAGGAGCTGGCATCTCACTCTCTTTGAATCTTGTTTATCATGCTAAGAGGAGCAGGAAAAAGCAAAAAATTTCAGAATTGCACCTTGCAATGCGGAGAAATTACTGTTTGTGCATTTACAATATTCATTGATTTTTGCCATTGAAAAACATCATGTTATTCATATACCAGAAATGATTGAAGCTACTGACTGAATGAAAGGAGCTGGCATCTCACTCTCTTTGAATCTTCTTTATCATGCTAAGAGGAGCAGGAAAAAGTAAAAAATTTCAGAATTGCACCTTGGAATGCGGAGAAATTACTGTTTGTGCATTTTAATATTCAATGATTTTTGCCATTGAAAAACGTCCAGAAATGATTGAAGCTACTGACTGAACGAAAGGAGCTGGCATCTCACTCTCTTTGAATCTTCTTTATCATGCTAAGAGGAGCAGGAAAAAGCAAAAAATTTCAGAATTGCACCTTGCAATGCGGAGAAATTACTGTTTGTGCATTTACAATATTCATTGATTTTTGCCATTGAAAAACGTCCAGAAATGATTGAAGCTACTGACTGAATGAAAGGAGCTGGCATCTCACTCTCTTTGAATCTTCTTTATCATGCTAAGAGGAGCAGGAAAAAGCAAATAATTTCAGAATTGCACCTTGCAATGCGGAGAAATTACTGTTTGTGCATTTACAATATTCATTGATTTTTGCCTTTGAAAAACATCATGTTATTCATATACCAGAAATGTTTGAAGCTACTGACTGAATGAAAGGAGCTGACATCTCACGCTCTTTGAATCTTCTTTATCATGCTAAGAGGAGCAGGAAAAAGCAAAACATTTCAGAATTGCACCTTGCAATGCGGAGAAATTACTGTTTGTGCATTTACAATATTCATTGATTTTTGCCATTGAAAAACGTCCAGAAATGATTGAAGCTACTGACTGAATGAAAGGAGCTGGCATCTCACTCTCTTTGAATCTTCTTTATCATGCTAAGAGGAGCAGGAAAAAGCAAAAAATTTCAGAATTGCACCTTGCAATGCGGAGAAATTACTGTTTGTGCATTTACAATATTCATTGATTTTTGCCATTGAAAAACGTCCAGAAATGATTGAAGCTACTGACTGAATGAAAGGAGCTGGCATCTCACTCTCTTTGAATCTTCTTTATCATGCTAAGAGGAGCAGGAAAAAGCAAAAAATTTCAGAATTGCACCTTGCAATGCGGAGAAATTACTGTTTGTGCATTTACAATATTCATTGATTTTTTCCATTGAAAAACATCATGTTATTCATATACCAGAAATGTTTGAAGCTACTGACTGAATGAAAGGAGCTGACATCTCACACTCTTTGAATCTTCTTTATCATGCTAAGAGGAGCAGGAAAAAGCAAAAAATTTCAGAATTGCACCTTGCAATGCGGAGAAATTACTGTTTGTGCATTTACAATATTCATTGATTTTTGCCATTGAAAAACGTCCAGAAATGATTGAAGCTACTGACTGAATGAAAGGAGCTGGCATCTCACTCTCTTTGAATCTTCTTTATCATGCTAAGAGGAGCAGGAAAAAGCAAAAAATTTCAGAATTGCACCTTGCAATGCGGAGAAATTACTGTTTGTGCATTTACAATATTCATTGATTTTTGCCATTGAAAAACATCATGTTATTCATATACCAGAAATGTTTGAAGCTACTGACTGAATGAAAGGAGCTGGCATCTCACTCTCTTTGAATCTTCTTTATCATGCTAAGAGGAGCAGGAAAAAGCAAAAAATTTCAGAATTGCGCCTTGCAATGCGGAGAAATTACTGTTTGTGCATTTACAATATTCATTGATTTTTGCCATTGAAAAACATCATGTTATTCATATACCAGAAATGTTTGAAGCTACTGACTGAATGAAAGGAGCTGGCATCTCACTCTCTTTGAATCTTCTTTATCATGCTAAGAGGAGCAGGAAAAAGCAAAAAATTTCAGAATTGCACCTTGCAATGCGGAGAAATTACTGTTTGTGCATTTACAATATTCATTGATTTTTGCCATTGAAAAACGTCCAGAAATGATTGAAGCTACTGACTGAATGAAAGGAGCTGGCATCTCACTCTCTTTGAATCTTCTTTATCATGCTAAGAGGAGCAGGAAAAAGCAAAACATTTCAGAATTGCACCTTGCAATGCGGAGAAATTACTGTTTGTGCATTTACAATATTCATTGATTTTTGCCATTGAAAAACGTCCAGAAATGATTGAAGCTACTGACTGAATGAAAGGAGCTGGCATCTCACTCTCTTTGAATCTTCTTTATCATGCTAAGAGGAGCAGGAAAAAGCAAAAAATTTCAGAATTGCACCTTGCAATGCAGAGAAATTACTGTTTGTGCATTTACAATATTCATTGATTTTTGCCATTGAAAAACGTCCAGAAATGATTGAAGCTACTGACTGAATGAAAGGAGCTGGCATCTCACTCTCTTTGAATCTTCTTTATCATGCTAAGAGGAGCAGGAAAAAGCAAAAAATTTCAGAATTGCACCTTGCAATGCGGAGAAATTACTGTTTGTGCATTTACAATATTCATTGATTTTTGCCATTGAAAAACATCATGTTATTCATATACCAGAAATGTTTGAAGCTACTGACTGAATGAAAGGAGCTGGCATCTCACTCTCTTTGAATCTTCTTTATCATGCTAAGAGGAGCAGGAAAAAGCAAAAAATTTCAGAATTGCACCTTGCAATGCGGAGAAATTACTGTTTGTGCATTTACAATATTCATTGATTTTTGCCATTGAAAAACGTCCAGAAATGATTGAAGCTACTGACTGAATGAAAGGAGCTGGCATCTCACTCTCTTTGAATCTTCTTTATCATGCTAAGAGGAGCAGGAAAAAGCAAAAAATTTCAGAATTGCACCTTGCAATGCGGAGAAATTACTGTTTGTGCATTTACAATATTCATTGATTTTTGCCATTGAAAAACATCATGTTATTCATATACCAGAAATGATTGAAGCTACTGACTGAATGAAAGGAGCTGGCATCTCACTCTCTTTGAATCTTCTTTATCATGCTAAGAGGAGCAGGAAAAAGTAAAAAATTTCAGAATTGCACCTTGCAATGCGGAGAAATTACTGTTTGTGCATTTATAATATTCAATGATTTTTGCCATTGAAAAACGTCCAGAAATGATTGAAGCTACTGACTGAACGAAAGGAGCTGGCATCTCACTCTCTTTGAATCTTCTTTATCATGCTAAGAGGAGCAGGAAAAAGCAAAAAATTTCAGAATTGCACCTTGCAATGCGGAGAAATTACTGTTTGTGCATTTACAATATTCATTGATTTTTGCCATTGAAAAACGTCCAGAAATGATTGAAGCTACTGACTGAATGAAAGGAGCTGGCATCTCACTCTCTTTGAATCTTCTTTATCATGCTAAGAGGAGCAGGAAAAAGCAAAAAATTTCAGAATTGCACCTTGCAATGCGGAGAAATTACTGTTTGTGCATTTACAATATTCATTGATTTTTGCCATTGAAAAACATCATGTTATTCATATACCAGAAATGTTTGAAGCTACTGACTGAATGAAAGGAGCTGACATCTCACGCTCTTTGAATCTTCTTTATCATGCTAAGAGGAGCAGGAAAAAGCAAAAAATTTCAGAATTGCACCTTGCAATGCGGAGAAATTACTGTTTGTGCATTTACAATATTCATTGATTTTTGCCATTGAAAAACGTCCAGAATTGATTGAAGCTACTGACTGAATGAAAGGAGCTGGCATCTCACTCTCTTTGAATCTTCTTTATCATGCTAAGAGGAGCAGGAAAAAGCAAAAAATTTCAGAATTGCACCTTGCAATGCGGAGAAATTACTGTTTGTGCATTTACAATATTCATTGATTTTTGCCATTGAAAAACATCATGTTATTCATATACCAGAAATGTTTGAAGCTACTGACTGAATGAAAGGAGCTGGCATCTCACTCTCTTTGAATCTTCTTTATCATGCTAAGAGGAGCAGGAAAAAGCAAAAAATTTCAGAATTGCACCTTGCAATGCGGAGAAATTACTGTTTGTGCATTTACAATATTCATTGATTTTTGCCATTGAAAAACATCATGTTATTCATATACCAGAAATGTTTGAAGCTACTGACTGAATGAAAGGAGCTGGCATCTCACTCTCTTTGAATCTTCTTTATCATGCTAAGAGGAGCAGGGAAAAGCAAAAAATTTCAGAATTGCACCTTGCAATGTGGAGAAATTACTGTTTGTGCATTTACAATATTCATTGATTTTTACCATTGAAAAACGTCCAGAAATGATTGAAGCTACTGACTGAATGAAAGTAGCTGGCATCTCACTCTCTTTGAATCTTCTTTATCATGCTAAGACGAGCAGGAAAAAGCAAAAAATTTCAGACTTGCACCTTGCAATGCGGAGAAATTACTGTTTGTGCATTTACAATATTCATTGATTTTTGCCATTGAAAAACATCATGTTATTCATATACCAGAAATGTTTGAAGCTACTGACTGAATGAAAGGAGCTGGCATCTCACTCTCTTTGAATCTTCTTTATCATGCTAAGAGGAGCAGGAAAAAGCAAAAAATTTCAGAATTGCACCTTGCAATGCGGAGAAATTACTGTTTGTGCATTTACAATATTCATTGATTTTTGCCATTGAAAAACGTCCAGAAATGATTGAAGCTACTGACTGAATGAAAGGAGCTGGCATCTCACTCTCTTTGAATCTTCTTTATCATGCTAAGAGGAGCAGGAAAAAGCAAAAAATTTCAGAATTGCACCTTGCAATGCGGAGAAATTACTGTTTGTGCATTTACAATATTCATTGATTTTTGCCATTGAAAAACATCATGTTATTCATATACCAGAAATGATTGAAGCTACTGACTGAATGAAAGGAGCTGGCATCTCACTCTCTTTGAATCTTCTTTATCATGCTAAGAGGAGCAGGAAAAAGTAAAAAATTTCAGAATTGCACCTTGCAATGCGGAGAAATTACTGTTTGTGCATTTATAATATTCAATGATTTTTGCCATTGAAAAACGTCCAGAAATGATTGAAGCTACTGACTGAACGAAAGGAGCTGGCATCTCACTCTCTTTGAATCTTCTTTATCATGCTAAGAGGAGCAGGAAAAAGCAAAAAATTTCAGAATTGCACCTTGCAATGCGGAGAAATTACTGTTTGTGCATTTACAATATTCATTGATTTTTGCCATTGAAAAACGTCCAGAAATGATTGAAGCTACTGACTGAATGAAAGGAGCTGGCATCTCACTCTCTTTGAATCTTCTTTATCATGCTAAGAGGAGCAGGAAAAAGCAAAAAATTTCAGAATTGCACCTTGCAATGCGGAGAAATTACTGTTTGTGCATTTACAATATTCATTGATTTTTGCCATTGAAAAACATCATGTTATTCATATACCAGAAATGTTTGAAGCTACTGACTGAATGAAAGGAGCTGGCATCTCACTCTCTTTGAATCTTCTTTATCATGCTAAGAGGAGCAGGAAAAAGCAAAAAATTTCAGAATTGCACCTTGCAATGCGGAGAAATTACTGTTTGTGCATTTACAATATTCATTGATTTTTGCCATTGAAAAACGTCCAGAAATGATTGAAGCTACTGACTGAATGAAAGGAGCTGGCATCTCACTCTCTTTGAATCTTGTTTATCATGCTAAGAGGAGCAGGAAAAAGCAAAAAATTTCAGAATTGCACCTTGCAATGCGGAGAAATTACTGTTTGTGCATTTACAATATTCATTGATTTTTGCCATTGAAAAACATCATGTTATTCATATACCAGAAATGATTGAAGCTACTGACTGAATGAAAGGAGCTGGCATCTCACTCTCTTTGAATCTTCTTTATCATGCTAAGAGGAGCAGGAAAAAGTAAAAAATTTCAGAATTGCACCTTGGAATGCGGAGAAATTACTGTTTGTGCATTTTAATATTCAATGATTTTTGCCATTGAAAAACGTCCAGAAATGATTGAAGCTACTGACTGAACGAAAGGAGCTGGCATCTCACTCTCTTTGAATCTTCTTTATCATGCTAAGAGGAGCAGGAAAAAGCAAAAAATTTCAGAATTGCACCTTGCAATGCGGAGAAATTACTGTTTGTGCATTTACAATATTCATTGATTTTTGCCATTGAAAAACGTCCAGAAATGATTGAAGCTACTGACTGAATGAAAGGAGCTGGCATCTCACTCTCTTTGAATCTTCTTTATCATGCTAAGAGGAGCAGGAAAAAGCAAAAAATTTCAGAATTGCACCTTGCAATGCGGAGAAATTACTGTTTGTGCATTTACAATATTCATTGATTTTTGCCATTGAAAAACGTCCAGAAATGATTGAAGCTACTGACTGAATGAAAGGAGCTGGCATCTCACTCTCTTTGAATCTTCTTTATCATGCTAAGAGGAGCAGGAAAAAGCAAATAATTTCAGAATTGCACCTTGCAATGCGGAGAAATTACTGTTTGTGCATTTACAATATTCATTGATTTTTGCCTTTGAAAAACATCATGTTATTCATATACCAGAAATGTTTGAAGCTACTGACTGAATGAAAGGAGCTGACATCTCACGCTCTTTGAATCTTCTTTATCATGCTAAGAGGAGCAGGAAAAAGCAAAACATTTCAGAATTGCACCTTGCAATGCGGAGAAATTACTGTTTGTGCATTTACAATATTCATTGATTTTTGCCATTGAAAAACGTCCAGAAATGATTGAAGCTACTGACTGAATGAAAGGAGCTGGCATCTCACTCTCTTTGAATCTTCTTTATCATGCTAAGAGGAGCAGGAAAAAGCAAAAAATTTCAGAATTGCACCTTGCAATGCGGAGAAATTACTGTTTGTGCATTTACAATATTCATTGATTTTTGCCATTGAAAAACGTCCAGAAATGATTGAAGCTACTGACTGAATGAAAGGAGCTGGCATCTCACTCTCTTTGAATCTTCTTTATCATGCTAAGAGGAGCAGGAAAAAGCAAAAAATTTCAGAATTGCACCTTGCAATGCGGAGAAATTACTGTTTGTGCATTTACAATATTCATTGATTTTTGCCATTGAAAAACATCATGTTATTCATATACCAGAAATGTTTGAAGCTACTGACTGAATGAAAGGAGCTGACATCTCACACTCTTTGAATCTTCTTTATCATGCTAAGAGGAGCAGGAAAAAGCAAAAAATTTCAGAATTGCACCTTGCAATGCGGAGAAATTACTGTTTGTGCATTTACAATATTCATTGATTTTTGCCATTGAAAAACGTCCAGAAATGATTGAAGCTACTGACTGAATGAAAGGAGCTGGCATCTCACTCTCTTTGAATCTTCTTTATCATGCTAAGAGGAGCAGGAAAAAGCAAAAAATTTCAGAATTGCACCTTGCAATGCGGAGAAATTACTGTTTGTGCATTTACAATATTCATTGATTTTTGCCATTGAAAAACATCATGTTATTCATATACCAGAAATGTTTGAAGCTACTGACTGAATGAAAGGAGCTGGCATCTCACTCTCTTTGAATCTTCTTTATCATGCTAAGAGGAGCAGGAAAAAGCAAAAAATTTCAGAATTGCGCCTTGCAATGCGGAGAAATTACTGTTTGTGCATTTACAATATTCATTGATTTTTGCCATTGAAAAACATCATGTTATTCATATACCAGAAATGTTTGAAGCTACTGACTGAATGAAAGGAGCTGGCATCTCACTCTCTTTGAATCTTCTTTATCATGCTAAGAGGAGCAGGAAAAAGCAAAACATTTCAGAATTGCACCTTGCAATGCGGAGAAATTACTGTTTGTGCATTTACAATATTCATTGATTTTTGCCATTGAAAAACGTCCAGAAATGATTGAAGCTACTGACTGAATGAAAGGAGCTGGCATCTCACTCTCTTTGAATCTTCTTTATCATGCTAAGAGGAGCAGGAAAAAGCAAAAAATTTCAGAATTGCACCTTGCAATGCGGAGAAATTACTGTTTGTGCATTTACAATATTCATTGATTTTTGCCATTGAAAAACATCATGTTATTCATATACCAGAAATGTTTGAAGCTACTGACTGAATGAAAGGAGCTGGCATCTCACTCTCTTTGAATCTTCTTTATCATGCTAAGAGGAGCAGGAAAAAGCAAAAAATTTCAGAATTGCACCTTGCAATGCGGAGAAATTACTGTTTGTGCATTTACAATATTCATTGATTTTTGCCATTGAAAAACATCATGTTATTCATATACCAGAAATGTTTGAAGCTACTGACTGAATGAAAGGAGCTGGCATCTCACTCTCTTTGAATCTTCTTTATCATGCTAAGAGGAGCAGGAAAAAGCAAAAAATTTCAGAATTGCACCTTGCAATGCGGAGAAATTACTGTTTGTGCATTTACAATATTCATTGATTTTTGCCATTGAAAAACGTCCAGAAATGATTGAAGCTACTGACTGAATGAAAGGAGCTGGCATCTCACTCTCTTTGAATCTTGTTTATCATGCTAAGAGGAGCAGGAAAAAGCAAAAAATTTCAGAATTGCACCTTGCAATGCGGAGAAATTACTGTTTGTGCATTTACAATATTCATTGATTTTTGCCATTGAAAAACATCATGTTATTCATATACCAGAAATGATTGAAGCTACTGACTGAATGAAAGGAGCTGGCATCTCACTCTCTTTGAATCTTCTTTATCATGCTAAGAGGAGCAGGAAAAAGTAAAAAATTTCAGAATTGCACCTTGGAATGCGGAGAAATTACTGTTTGTGCATTTTAATATTCAATGATTTTTGCCATTGAAAAACGTCCAGAAATGATTGAAGCTACTGACTGAACGAAAGGAGCTGGCATCTCACTCTCTTTGAATCTTCTTTATCATGCTAAGAGGAGCAGGAAAAAGCAAAAAATTTCAGAATTGCACCTTGCAATGCGGAGAAATTACTGTTTGTGCATTTACAATATTCATTGATTTTTGCCATTGAAAAACGTCCAGAAATGATTGAAGCTACTGACTGAATGAAAGGAGCTGGCATCTCACTCTCTTTGAATCTTCTTTATCATGCTAAGAGGAGCAGGAAAAAGCAAATAATTTCAGAATTGCACCTTGCAATGCGGAGAAATTACTGTTTGTGCATTTACAATATTCATTGATTTTTGCCTTTGAAAAACATCATGTTATTCATATACCAGAAATGTTTGAAGCTACTGACTGAATGAAAGGAGCTGACATCTCACGCTCTTTGAATCTTCTTTATCATGCTAAGAGGAGCAGGAAAAAGCAAAACATTTCAGAATTGCACCTTGCAATGCGGAGAAATTACTGTTTGTGCATTTACAATATTCATTGATTTTTGCCATTGAAAAACGTCCAGAAATGATTGAAGCTACTGACTGAATGAAAGGAGCTGGCATCTCACTCTCTTTGAATCTTCTTTATCATGCTAAGAGGAGCAGGAAAAAGCAAAAAATTTCAGAATTGCACCTTGCAATGCGGAGAAATTACTGTTTGTGCATTTACAATATTCATTGATTTTTGCCATTGAAAAACGTCCAGAAATGATTGAAGCTACTGACTGAATGAAAGGAGCTGGCATCTCACTCTCTTTGAATCTTCTTTATCATGCTAAGAGGAGCAGGAAAAAGCAAAAAATTTCAGAATTGCACCTTGCAATGCGGAGAAATTACTGTTTGTGCATTTACAATATTCATTGATTTTTGCCATTGAAAAACATCATGTTATTCATATACCAGAAATGTTTGAAGCTACTGACTGAATGAAAGGAGCTGACATCTCACACTCTTTGAATCTTCTTTATCATGCTAAGAGGAGCAGGAAAAAGCAAAAAATTTCAGAATTGCACCTTGCAATGCGGAGAAATTACTGTTTGTGCATTTACAATATTCATTGATTTTTGCCATTGAAAAACGTCCAGAAATGATTGAAGCTACTGACTGAATGAAAGGAGCTGGCATCTCACTCTCTTTGAATCTTCTTTATCATGCTAAGAGGAGCAGGAAAAAGCAAAAAATTTCAGAATTGCACCTTGCAATGCGGAGAAATTACTGTTTGTGCATTTACAATATTCATTGATTTTTGCCATTGAAAAACATCATGTTATTCATATACCAGAAATGTTTGAAGCTACTGACTGAATGAAAGGAGCTGGCATCTCACTCTCTTTGAATCTTCTTTATCATGCTAAGAGGAGCAGGAAAAAGCAAAAAATTTCAGAATTGCGCCTTGCAATGCGGAGAAATTACTGTTTGTGCATTTACAATATTCATTGATTTTTGCCATTGAAAAACATCATGTTATTCATATACCAGAAATGTTTGAAGCTACTGACTGAATGAAAGGAGCTGGCATCTCACTCTCTTTGAATCTTCTTTATCATGCTAAGAGGAGCAGGAAAAAGCAAAACATTTCAGAATTGCACCTTGCAATGCGGAGAAATTACTGTTTGTGCATTTACAATATTCATTGATTTTTGCCATTGAAAAACGTCCAGAAATGATTGAAGCTACTGACTGAATGAAAGGAGCTGGCATCTCACTCTCTTTGAATCTTCTTTATCATGCTAAGAGGAGCAGGAAAAAGCAAAAAATTTCAGAATTGCACCTTGCAATGCGGAGAAATTACTGTTTGTGCATTTACAATATTCATTGATTTTTGCCATTGAAAAACATCATGTTATTCATATACCAGAAATGTTTGAAGCTACTGACTGAATGAAAGGAGCTGGCATCTCACTCTCTTTGAATCTTCTTTATCATGCTAAGAGGAGCAGGAAAAAGCAAAAAATTTCAGAATTGCACCTTGCAATGCGGAGAAATTACTGTTTGTGCATTTACAATATTCATTGATTTTTGCCATTGAAAAACGTCCAGAAATGATTGAAGCTACTGACTGAATGAAAGGAGCTGGCATCTCACTCTCTTTGAATCTTCTTTATCATGCTAAGAGGAGCAGGAAAAAGCAAAAAATTTCAGAATTGCACCTTGCAATGCGGAGAAATTACTGTTTGTGCATTTACAATATTCATT
Source organism: Phyllobates terribilis (assembly GCF_046119375.1). NCBI lineage: Eukaryota > Metazoa > Chordata > Amphibia > Anura > Dendrobatidae > Phyllobates > Phyllobates terribilis. Next base: position 514,426 of record NW_027363660.1, on the reverse strand, counting down.
GATTTTTGCCATTGAAAAACATCATGTTATTCATATACCAGAAATGATTGAAGCTACTGACTGAATGAAAGGAGCTGGCATCTCACTCTCTTTGAATCTTCTTTATCATGCTAAGAGGAGCAGGAAAAAGTAAAAAATTTCAGAATTGCACCTTGCAATGCGGAGAAATTACTGTTTGTGCATTTATAATATTCAATGATTTTTGCCATTGAAAAACGTCCAGAAATGATTGAAGCTACTGACTGAACGAAAGGAGCTGGCATCTCACTCTCTTTGAATCTTCTTTATCATGCTAAGAGGAGCAGGAAAAAGCAAAAAATTTCAGAATTGCACCTTGCAATGCGGAGAAATTACTGTTTGTGCATTTACAATATTCATTGATTTTTGCCATTGAAAAACGTCCAGAAATGATTGAAGCTACTGACTGAATGAAAGGAGCTGGCATCTCACTCTCTTTGAATCTTCTTTATCATGCTAAGAGGAGCAGGAAAAAGCAAAAAATTTCAGAATTGCACCTTGCAATGCGGAGAAATTACTGTTTGTGCATTTACAATATTCATTGATTTTTGCCATTGAAAAACATCATGTTATTCATATACCAGAAATGTTTGAAGCTACTGACTGAATGAAAGGAGCTGACATCTCACGTTCTTTGAATCTTCTTTATCATGCTAAGAGGAGCAGGAAAAAGCAAAAAATTTCAGAATTGCACCTTGCAATGCGGAGAAATTACTGTTTGTGCATTTACAATATTCATTGATTTTTGCCATTGAAAAACGTCCAGAATTGATTGAAGCTACTGACTGAATGAAAGGAGCTGGCATCTCACTCTCTTTGAATCTTCTTTATCATGCTAAGAGGAGCAGGAAAAAGCAAAAAATTTCAGAATTGCACCTTGCAATGCGGAGAAATTACTGTTTGTGCATTTACAATATTCATTGATTTTTGCCATTGAAAAACATCATGTTATTCATATACCAGAAATGTTTGAAGCTACTGACTGAATGAAAGGAGCTGGCATCTCACTCTCTTTGAATCTTCTTTATCATGCTAAGAGGAGCAGGAAAAAGCAAAAAATTTCAGAATTGCACCTTGCAATGCGGAGAAATTACTGTTTGTGCATTTACAATATTCATTGATTTTTGCCATTGAAAAACATCATGTTATTCATATACCAGAAATGTTTGAAGCTACTGACTGAATGAAAGGAGCTGGCATCTCACTCTCTTTGAATCTTCTTTATCATGCTAAGAGGAGCAGGGAAAAGCAAAAAATTTCAGAATTGCACCTTGCAATGTGGAGAAATTACTGTTTGTGCATTTACAATATTCATTGATTTTTACCATTGAAAAACGTCCAGAAATGATTGAAGCTACTGACTGAATGAAAGTAGCTGGCATCTCACTCTCTTTGAATCTTCTTTATCATGCTAAGACGAGCAGGAAAAAGCAAAAAATTTCAGACTTGCACCTTGCAATGCGGAGAAATTACTGTTTGTGCATTTACAATATTCATTGATTTTTGCCATTGAAAAACATCATGTTATTCATATACCAGAAATGTTTGAAGCTACTGACTGAATGAAAGGAGCTGGCATCTCACTCTCTTTGAATCTTCTTTATCATGCTAAGAGGAGCAGGAAAAAGCAAAAAATTTCAGAATTGCACCTTGCAATGCGGAGAAATTACTGTTTGTGCATTTACAATATTCATTGATTTTTGCCATTGAAAAACGTCCAGAAATGATTGAAGCTACTGACTGAATGAAAGGAGCTGGCATCTCACTCTCTTTGAATCTTCTTTATCATGCTAAGAGGAGCAGGAAAAAGCAAAAAATTTCAGAATTGCACCTTGCAATGCGGAGAAATTACTGTTTGTGCATTTACAATATTCATTGATTTTTGCCATTGAAAAACGTCCAGAAATGATTGAAGCTACTGACTGAATGAAAGGAGCTGGCATCTCACTCTCTTTGAATCTTCTTTATCATGCTAAGAGGAGCAGGAAAAAGCAAAAAATTTCAGAATTGCACCTTGCAATGCGGAGAAATTACTGTTTGTGCATTTACAATATTCATTGATTTTTGCCATTGAAAAACATGTTATTCATATACCAGAAATGTTTGAAGCTACTGACTGAATGAAAGGAGATGGCACCTCACTCTCTTTGAATCTTCTTTATCATGCTAAGAGGAGCGGGAAAAAGCAAAAAATTTCAGAATTGCACCTTGCAATGCGGAGAAATTACTGTTTGTGCATTTACAATATTCATTGATTTTTGCCATTGAAAAACGTCCAGAAATGATTGAAGGTACTGACTGAATGAAAGGAGCTGGCATCTCACTCTCTTTGAATCTTCTTTATCATGCTAAGAGGAGCAGGAAAAAGCAAAAAATTTCAGAATTGCACCTTGCAATGCGGAGAAATTACTGTTTGTGCATTTACAAAATTCATTGATTTTTGCCATTGAAAAACGTCCAGAAATGATTGAAGCTACTGACTGAATGAAAGGAGCTGGCATCTCACTCTCTTTGAATCTTCTTTATCATGCTAAGAGGAGCAGGAAAAAGCAAAAAATTTCAGAATTGCACCTTGCAATGCGGAGAAATTACAGTTTGTGCATTTACAATATTCATTGATTTTTGCCATTGAGAAACGTCCAGAAATGATTGAAGCTACTGACTGAATGAAAGGAGCTGGCATCTCACTCTCTTTGAATCTTTATCATGCTAAGAGGAGCAGGAAAAAGCAAAAAATTTCAGAATTGCACCTTGCAATGCGGAGAAATTACTGTTTGTGCATTTACAATATTCATTGATTTTTGCCATTGAAAAACATCATGTTATTCATATACCAGAAATGTTTGAAGCTACTGACTGAATGAAAGGAGCTGGCATCTCACTCTCTTTGAATCTTCTTTATCATGCTAAGAGGAGCAGGAAAAAGCAAAAAATTTCAGAATTGCACCTTGCAATGTGGAGAAATTACTGTTTGTGCATTTACAATATTCATTGATTTTTACCATTGAAAAACGTCCAGAAATGATTGAAGCTACTGACTGAATGAAAGTAGCTGGCATCTCACTCTCTTTGAATCTTCTTTATCATGCTAAGAGGAGCAGGAAAAAGCAAAAAATTTCAGAATTGCACCTTGCAATGCGGAGAAATTACTGTTTGTGCATTTACAATATTCATTGATTTTTGCCATTGAAAAACATCATGTTATTCATATACCAGAAATGTTTGAAGCTACTGACTGAATGAAAGGAGCTGGCATCTCACTCTCTTTGAATCTTCTTTATCATGCTAAGAGGAGCAGGAAAAAGCAAAAAATTTCAGAATTGCACCTTGCAATGCGGAGAAATTACTGTTTGTGCATTTACAATATTCATTGATTTTTGCCATTGAAAAACGTCCAGAAATGATTGAAGCTACTGACTGAATGAAAGGAGCTGGCATCTCACTCTCTTTGAATCTTCTTTATCATGCTAAGAGGAGCAGGAAAAAGCAAAAAATTTCAGAATTGCACCTTGCAATGCGGAGAAATTACTGTTTGTGCATTTACAATATTCATTGATTTTTGCCATTGAAAAACATCATGTTATTCATATACCAGAAATGATTGAAGCTACTGACTGAATGAAAGGAGCTGGCATCTCACTCTCTTTGAATCTTCTTTATCATGCTAAGAGGAGCAGGAAAAAGTAAAAAATTTCAGAATTGCACCTTGCAATGCGGAGAAATTACTGTTTGTGCATTTATAATATTCAATGATTTTTGCCATTGAAAAACGTCCAGAAATGATTGAAGCTACTGACTGAACGAAAGGAGCTGGCATCTCACTCTCTTTGAATCTTCTTTATCATGCTAAGAGGAGCAGGAAAAAGCAAAAAATTTCAGAATTGCACCTTGCAATGCGGAGAAATTACTGTTTGTGCATTTACAATATTCATTGATTTTTGCCATTGAAAAACGTCCAGAAATGATTGAAGCTACTGACTGAATGAAAGGAGCTGGCATCTCACTCTCTTTGAATCTTCTTTATCATGCTAAGAGGAGCAGGAAAAAGCAAAAAATTTCAGAATTGCACCTTGCAATGCGGAGAAATTACTGTTTGTGCATTTACAATATTCATTGATTTTTGCCATTGAAAAACATCATGTTATTCATATACCAGAAATGTTTGAAGCTACTGACTGAATGAAAGGAGCTGACATCTCACGTTCTTTGAATCTTCTTTATCATGCTAAGAGGAGCAGGAAAAAGCAAAAAATTTCAGAATTGCACCTTGCAATGCGGAGAAATTACTGTTTGTGCATTTACAATATTCATTGATTTTTGCCATTGAAAAACGTCCAGAATTGATTGAAGCTACTGACTGAATGAAAGGAGCTGGCATCTCACTCTCTTTGAATCTTCTTTATCATGCTAAGAGGAGCAGGAAAAAGCAAAAAATTTCAGAATTGCACCTTGCAATGCGGAGAAATTACTGTTTGTGCATTTACAATATTCATTGATTTTTGCCATTGAAAAACATCATGTTATTCATATACCAGAAATGTTTGAAGCTACTGACTGAATGAAAGGAGCTGGCATCTCACTCTCTTTGAATCTTCTTTATCATGCTAAGAGGAGCAGGGAAAAGCAAAAAATTTCAGAATTGCACCTTGCAATGTGGAGAAATTACTGTTTGTGCATTTACAATATTCATTGATTTTTACCATTGAAAAACGTCCAGAAATGATTGAAGCTACTGACTGAATGAAAGTAGCTGGCATCTCACTCTCTTTGAATCTTCTTTATCATGCTAAGACGAGCAGGAAAAAGCAAAAAATTTCAGACTTGCACCTTGCAATGCGGAGAAATTACTGTTTGTGCATTTACAATATTCATTGATTTTTGCCATTGAAAAACATCATGTTATTCATATACCAGAAATGTTTGAAGCTACTGACTGAATGAAAGGAGCTGGCATCTCACTCTCTTTGAATCTTCTTTATCATGCTAAGAGGAGCAGGAAAAAGCAAAAAATTTCAGAATTGCACCTTGCAATGCGGAGAAATTACTGTTTGTGCATTTACAATATTCATTGATTTTTGCCATTGAAAAACGTCCAGAAATGATTGAAGCTACTGACTGAATGAAAGGAGCTGGCATCTCACTCTCTTTGAATCTTCTTTATCATGCTAAGAGGAGCAGGAAAAAGCAAAAAATTTCAGAATTGCACCTTGCAATGCGGAGAAATTACTGTTTGTGCATTTACAATATTCATTGATTTTTGCCATTGAAAAACGTCCAGAAATGATTGAAGCTACTGACTGAATGAAAGGAGCTGGCATCTCACTCTCTTTGAATCTTCTTTATCATGCTAAGAGGAGCAGGAAAAAGCAAAAAATTTCAGAATTGCACCTTGCAATGCGGAGAAATTACTGTTTGTGCATTTACAATATTCATTGATTTTTGCCATTGAAAAACATGTTATTCATATACCAGAAATGTTTGAAGCTACTGACTGAATGAAAGGAGATGGCACCTCACTCTCTTTGAATCTTCTTTATCATGCTAAGAGGAGCGGGAAAAAGCAAAAAATTTCAGAATTGCACCTTGCAATGCGGAGAAATTACTGTTTGTGCATTTACAATATTCATTGATTTTTGCCATTGAAAAACGTCCAGAAATGATTGAAGGTACTGACTGAATGAAAGGAGCTGGCATCTCACTCTCTTTGAATCTTCTTTATCATGCTAAGAGGAGCAGGAAAAAGCAAAAAATTTCAGAATTGCACCTTGCAATGCGGAGAAATTACTGTTTGTGCATTTACAAAATTCATTGATTTTTGCCATTGAAAAACGTCCAGAAATGATTGAAGCTACTGACTGAATGAAAGGAGCTGGCATCTCACTCTCTTTGAATCTTCTTTATCATGCTAAGAGGAGCAGGAAAAAGCAAAAAATTTCAGAATTGCACCTTGCAATGCGGAGAAATTACAGTTTGTGCATTTACAATATTCATTGATTTTTGCCATTGAGAAACGTCCAGAAATGATTGAAGCTACTGACTGAATGAAAGGAGCTGGCATCTCACTCTCTTTGAATCTTTATCATGCTAAGAGGAGCAGGAAAAAGCAAAAAATTTCAGAATTGCACCTTGCAATGCGGAGAAATTACTGTTTGTGCATTTACAATATTCATTGATTTTTGCCATTGAAAAACATCATGTTATTCATATACCAGAAATGTTTGAAGCTACTGACTGAATGAAAGGAGCTGGCATCTCACTCTCTTTGAATCTTCTTTATCATGCTAAGAGGAGCAGGAAAAAGCAAAAAATTTCAGAATTGCACCTTGCAATGTGGAGAAATTACTGTTTGTGCATTTACAATATTCATTGATTTTTACCATTGAAAAACGTCCAGAAATGATTGAAGCTACTGACTGAATGAAAGTAGCTGGCATCTCACTCTCTTTCAATCTTCTTTATCATGCTAAGAGGAGCAGGAAAAAGCAAAAATTTCAGACTTGCACCTTGCAATGCGGAGAAATTACTGTTTGTGCATTTACAATATTCATTGATTTTTGCCATTGAAAAACATCATGTTATTGATATACCAGAAATGTTTGAAGCTACTGACTGAATGAAAGGAGCTGGCATCTCACTCTCTTTGAATCTTCTTTATCATGCTAAGAGGAGCAGGAAAAAGCAAAAAATTTCAGAATTGCACCTTGCAATGCGGAGAAATTACTGTTTGTGCATTTACAATATTCATTGATTTTTTCCATTGAAAAACATCATGTTATTCATATACCAGAAATGTTTGAAGCTACTGACTGAATGAAAGGAGCTGGCATCTCAATCTCTTTGAATCTTCTTTATCATGCTAAGAGGAGCAGGAAAAAGCAAAAAATTTCAGAATTGCACCTTGCAATGCGGAGAAATTACTGTTTGTGCATTTACAATATTCATTGATTTTTGCCATTGAAAAACATCATGTTATTCATATACCAGAAATGTTTGAAGCTACTGACTGAATGAAAGGAGCTGGCATCTCACTCTCTTTGAATCTTCTTTATCATGCTAAGAGGAGCAGGGAAAAGCAAAAAATTTCAGAATTGCACCTTGCAATGTGGAGAAATTACTGTTTGTGCATTTACAATATTCATTGATTTTTACCATTGAAAAACGTCCAGAAATGATTGAAGCTACTGACTGAATGAAAGTAGCTGGCATCTCACTCTCTTTGAATCTTCTTTATCATGCTAAGACGAGCAGGAAAAAGCAAAAAATTTCAGACTTGCACCTTGCAATGCGGAGAAATTACTGTTTGTGCATTTACAATATTCATTGATTTTTGCCATTGAAAAACATCATGTTATTCATATACCAGAAATGTTTGAAGCTACTGACTGAATGAAAGGAGCTGGCATCTCACTCTCTTTGAATCTTCTTTATCATGCTAAGAGGAGCAGGAAAAAGCAAAAAATTTCAGAATTGCACCTTGCAATGCGGAGAAATTACTGTTTGTGCATTTACAATATTCATTGATTTTTGCCATTGAAAAACGTCCAGAAATGATTGAAGCTACTGACTGAATGAAAGGAGCTGGCATCTCACTCTCTTTGAATCTTCTTTATCATGCTAAGAGGAGCAGGAAAAAGCAAAAAATTTCAGAATTGCACCTTGCAATGCGGAGAAATTACTGTTTGTGCATTTACAATATTCATTGATTTTTGCCATTGAAAAACGTCCAGAAATGATTGAAGCTACTGACTGAATGAAAGGAGCTGGCATCTCACTCTCTTTGAATCTTCTTTATCATGCTAAGAGGAGCAGGAAAAAGCAAAAAATTTCAGAATTGCACCTTGCAATGCGGAGAAATTACTGTTTGTGCATTTACAATATTCATTGATTTTTGCCATTGAAAAACATGTTATTCATATACCAGAAATGTTTGAAGCTACTGACTGAATGAAAGGAGCTGGCACCTCACTCTCTTTGAATCTTCTTTATCATGCTAAGAGGAGCGGGAAAAAGCAAAAAATTTCAGAATTGCACCTTGCAATGCGGAGAAATTACTGTTTGTGCATTTACAATATTCATTGATTTTTGCCATTGAAAAACGTCCAGAAATGATTGAAGGTACTGACTGAATGAAAGGAGCTGGCATCTCACTCTCTTTGAATCTTCTTTATCATGCTAAGAGGAGCAGGAAAAAGCAAAAAATTTCAGAATTGCACCTTGCAATGCGGAGAAATTACTGTTTGTGCATTTACAAAATTCATTGATTTTTGCCATTGAAAAACGTCCAGAAATGATTGAAGCTACTGACTGAATGAAAGGAGCTGTCATCTCACTCTCTTTGAATCTTCTTTATCATGCTAAGAGGAGCAGGAAAAAGCAAAAAATTTCAGAATTGCACCTTGCAATGCGGAGAAATTACAGTTTGTGCATTTACAATATTCATTGATTTTTGCCATTGAGAAACGTCCAGAAATGATTGAAGCTACTGACTGAATGAAAGGAGCTGGCATCTCACTCTCTTTGAATCTTTATCATGCTAAGAGGAGCAGGAAAAAGCAAAAAATTTCAGAATTGCACCTTGCAATGCGGAGAAATTACTGTTTGTGCATTTACAATATTCATTGATTTTTGCCATTGAAAAACATCATGTTATTCATATACCAGAAATGTTTGAAGCTACTGACTGAATGAAAGGAGCTGGCATCTCACTCTCTTTGAATCTTCTTTATCATGCTAAGAGGAGCAGGAAAAAGCAAAAAATTTCAGAATTGCACCTTGCAATGTGGAGAAATTACTGTTTGTGCATTTACAATATTCATTGATTTTTACCATTGAAAAACGTCCAGAAATGATTGAAGCTACTGACTGAATGAAAGTAGCTGGCATCTCACTCTCTTTCAATCTTCTTTATCATGCTAAGAGGAGCAGGAAAAAGCAAAAATTTCAGACTTGCACCTTGCAATGCGGAGAAATTACTGTTTGTGCATTTACAATATTCATTGATTTTTGCCATTGAAAAACATCATGTTATTGATATACCAGAAATGTTTGAAGCTACTGACTGAATGAAAGGAGCTGGCATCTCACTCTCTTTGAATCTTCTTTATCATGCTAAGAGGAGCAGGAAAAAGCAAAAAATTTCAGAATTGCACCTTGCAATGCGGAGAAATTACTGTTTGTGCATTTACAATATTCATTGATTTTTTCCATTGAAAAACATCATGTTATTCATATACCAGAAATGTTTGAAGCTACTGACTGAATGAAAGGAGCTGGCATCTCAATCTCTTTGAATCTTCTTTATCATGCTAAGAGGAGCAGGAAAAAGCAAAAAACTTCAGAATTGCACCTTGCAATGTGGAGAAATTACTGTTTGTGCATTTACAATATTCATTGATTTTTACCATTGAAAAACGTCCAGAAATGATTGAAGCTACTGACTGAATGAAAGTAGCTGGCATCTCACTCTCTTTGAATCTTCTTTATCATGCTAAGAGGAGCAGGAAAAAGCAAAAAATTTCAGACTTGCACCTTGCAATGCGGAGAAATTACTGTTTGTGCATTTACAATATTCATTGATTTTTGCCATTGAAAAACATCATGTTATTCATATACCAGAAATGTTTGAAGCTACTGACTGAATGAAAGGAGCTGGCATCTCACTCTCTTTGAATCTTCTTTATCATGCTAAGAGGAGCAGGAAAAAGCAAAAAATTTCAGAATTGCACCTTGCAATGCGGAGAAATTACTGTTTGTGCATTTACAATATTCATTGATTTTTGCCATTGAAAAACATCATGTTATTCATATACCAGAAATGTTTGAAGCTACTGACTGAATGAAAGGAGCTGACATCTCACTCTCTTTGAATCTTCTTTATCATGCTAAGAGGAGCAGGAAAAAGCAAAAAATTTCAGAATTGCACCTTGCAATGCGGAGAAATTACTGTTTGTGCATTTACAATATTCATTGATTTTTGCCATTGAAAAACGTCCAGAAATGATTGAAGCTACTGACTGAATGAAAGGAGCTGGCATCTCACTCTCTTTGAATCATGCTAAGAGGAGCAGGAAAAAGCAAAAAATTTCAGAATTGCACCTTGCAATGCGGAGAAATTACTGTTTGTGCATTTACAATATTCATTGATTTTTGCCATTGAAAAACATCATGTTATTCATATACCAGAAATGTTTGAAGCTACTGACTGAATGAAAGGAGCTGGCATCTCACTCTCTTTGAATCTTCTTTATCATGCTAAGAGGAGCAGGAAAAAGCAAAAAATTTTAGAATTGCACCTTGCAATGTGGAGAAATTACTGTTTGTGCATTTACAATATTCATTGATTTTTACCATTGAAAAACATCCAGAAATGATTGAAGCTACTGACTGAATGAAAGTAGCTGGCATCTCACTCTCTTTGAATCTTCTTTATCATGCTAAGAGGAGCAGGAAAAAGCAAAAAATTTCAGACTTGCACCTTGCAATGCGGAGAAATTACTGTTTGTGCATTTACAATATTCATTGATTTTTGCCATTGAAAAACATCATGTTATTCATATACCAGAAATGTTTGAAGCTACTGACTGAATGAAAGGAGCTGGCATCTCACTCTCTTTGAATCTTCTTTATCATGCTAAGAGGAGCAGGAAAAAGCAAAAAATTTCAGAATTGCACCTTGCAATGCGGAGAAATTACTGTTTGTGCATTTACAATATTCATTGATTTTTGCCATTGAAAAACGTCCAGAAATGATTGAAGCTACTGACTGAATGAAAGGAGCTGGCATCTCACTCTCTTTGAATCTTCTTTATCATGCTAAGAGGAGCAGGAAAAAGCAAAAAATTTCAGAATTGCACCTTGCAATGCGGAGAAATTACTGTTTGTGCATTTACAATATTCATTGATTTTTGCCATTGAAAAACGTCCAGAAATGATTGAAGCTACTGACTGAATGAAAGGAGCTGGCATCTCACTCTCTTTGAATCTTCTTTATCATGCTAAGAGGAGCAGGAAAAAGCAAAAAATTTCAGAATTGCACCTTGCAATGCGGAGAAATTACTGTTTGTGCATTTACAATATTCATTGATTTTTGCCATTGAAAAACATGTTATTCATATACCAGAAATGTTTGAAGCTACTGACTGAATGAAAGGAGCTGGCACCTCAATCTCTTTGAATCTTCTTTATCATGCTAAGAGGAGCGGGAAAAAGCAAAAAATTTCAGAATTGCACCTTGCAATGCGGAGAAATTACTGTTTGTGCATTTACAATATTCATTGATTTTTGCCATTGAAAAACGTCCAGAAATGATTGAAGGTACTGACTGAATGAAAGGAGCTGGCATCTCACTCTCTTTGAATCTTCTTTATCATGCTAAGAGGAGCAGGAAAAAGCAAAAAATTTCAGAATTGCACCTTGCAATGCGGAGAAATTACTGTTTGTGCATTTACAATATTCATTGATTTTTGCCATTGAAAAACGTCCAGAAATGATTGAAGCTACTGACTGAATGAAAGGAGCTGGCATCTCACTCTCTTTGAATCTTCTTTATCATGCTAAGAGGAGCAGGAAAAAGCAAAAAATTTCAGAATTGCACCTTGCAATGCGGAGAAATTACTGTTTGTGCATTTACAATATTCATTGATTTTTGCCATTGAAAAACATCCAGAAATGATTGAAGCTACTGACTGAATGAAAGGAGCTGGCATCTCACTCTCTTTGAATCTTCTTTATCATGCTAAGAGGAGCAGGAAAAAGCAAAAAATTTCAGAATTGCACCTTGCAATGCGGAGAAATTACTGTTTGTGCATTTACAATATTCATTGATTTTTGCCATTGAAAAACATCATGTTATTCATATACCAGAAATGTTTGAAGCTACTGACTGAATGAAAGGAGCTGGCATCTCACTCTCTTTGAATCTTCTTTATCATGCTAAGAGGAGCAGGAAAAAGCAAAAAATTTCAGAATTGCACCTTGCAATGTGGAGAAATTACTGTTTGTGCATTTACAATATTCATTGATTTTTACCATTGAAAAACGTCCAGAAATGATTGAAGCTACTGACTGAATGAAAGTAGCTGGCATCTCACTCTCTTTCAATCTTCTTTATCATGCTAAGAGGAGCAGGAAAAAGCAAAAAATTTCAGACTTGCACCTTGCAATGCGGAGAAATTACTGTTTGTGCATTTACAATATTCATTGATTTTTGCCATTGAAAAACATCATGTTATTCATATACCAGAAATGTTTGAAGCTACTGACTGAATGAAAGGAGCTGGCATCTCACTCTCTTTGAATCTTCTTTATCATGCTAAGAGGAGCAGGAAAAAGCAAAAAATTTCAGAATTGCACCTTGCAATGCGGAGAAATTACTGTTTGTGCATTTACAATATTCATTGATTTTTGCCATTGAAAAACATAATGTTATTCATATACCAGAAATGTTTGAAGCTACTGACTGAATGAAAGGAGCTGGCATCTCAATCTCTTTGAATCTTCTTTATCATGCTAAGAGGAGCATGAAAAAGCAAAAAATTTCAGAATTGCACCTTGCAATGCGGAGAAATTACTGTTTGTGCATTTACAATATTCATTGATTTTTACCATTGAAAAACGTCCAGAAATGATTGAAGGTACTGACTGAATGAAAGGAGCTGGCATCTCACTCTCTTTGAATCTTCTTTATCATGCTAAGAGGAGCAGGAAAAAGCAAAAAATTTCAGAATTGCAACTTGCAATGCGGAGAAATTACTGTTTGTGCATTTACAATATTCATTGATTTTTGCCATTGAAAAACGTCCAGAAATGATTGAAGCTACTGACTGAATGAAAGGAGCTGGCATCTCACTCTCTTTGAATCTTCTTTATCATGCTAAGTGGAGCAGGAAAAAGCAAAAAATTTCAGAATTGCACCTTGCAATGCGGAGAAATTACAGTTTGTGCATTTACAATATTCATTGATTTTTGCCATTGAAAAACGTCCAGAAATGATTGAAGCTACTGACTGAATGAAAGGAGCTGGCATCTCACTCTCTTTGAATCTTCTTTATCATGCTAAGAGGAGCAGGAAAAAGCAAAAAATTTCAGAATTGCACCTTGCAATGCGGAGAAATTACTGTTTGTGCATTTACAATATTCGTTGATTTTTGCCATTGAAAAACGTCCAGAAATGATTGAAGCTACTGACTGAATGAAAGGAGCTGGCATCTCACTCTCTTTGAATCTTCTTTATCATGCTAAGAGGAGCAGGAAAAAGCAAAAAATTTCAGAATTGCACCTTGCAATGCGGAGAAATTACAGTTTGTGCATTTACAATATTCATTGATTTTTGCCATTGAAAAACGTCCAGAAATGATTGAAGCTACTGACTGAATGAAAGGAGCTGGCATCTCACTCTCTTTGAATCTTCTTTATCATGCTAAGAGGAGCAGGAAAAAGCAAAAAATTTCAGAATTGCACCTTGCAATGCGGAGAATTTACTGTTTGTGCATTTACAATATTCATTGATTTTTGCCATTGAAAAACATGTTATTCATATACCAGAAATGTTTGAAGCTCCTGACTGAATGAAAGGAGCTGGCACCTCACTCTCTTTGAATCTTCTTTATCATGCTAAGAGGAGCAGGAAAAAGCAAAAAATTTCAGAATTGCACCTTGCAATGCGGAGAAATTACTGTTTGTGCATTTACAATATTCATTGATTTTTGCCATTGAAAAACGTCCAGAAATGATTGAAGCTACTGACTGAATGAAAGGAGCTGGCATCTCACTCTCTTTGAATCTTCTTTATCATGCTAAGAGGAGCAGGAAAAAGCAAAAAATTTCAGAATTGCACCTTGCAATGCGGAGAAATTACTGTTTGTGCATTTACAATATTCATTGATTTTTGCCATTGAAAAATGTCCAGAAATGATTGAAGCTACTGACTGAATGAAAGGAGCTGGCATCTCACTCTCTTTGAATCTTCTTTATCATGCTAAGAGGAGCAGGAAAAAGCAAAAAATTTCAGAATTGCGCCTTGCAATGCGGAGAAATTACTGTTTGTGCATTTACAAAATTCATTGATTTTTGCCATTGAAAAACATTATGTTATTCATATACCAGAAATGATTGAAGCTACTGACTGAAGGAAAGGAGCTGGCATCTCACTCTCTTTGAATCTTCTTTATCATGCTAAGAGGAGCAGGAAAAAGCAAAAAATTTCAGAATTGCACCTTGCAATGCGGAGAATTTACTGTTTGTGCATTTACAATATTCATTGATTTTTGCCATTGAAAAACGTCCAGAAATTATTGAAGCTACTGACTGAATGAAAGGAGCTGGCATCTCACTCTCTTTGAATCTTCTTTATCATGCTAAGAGGAGCAGGAAAAAGCAAAAAATTTCAGAATTGCACCTTGCAATGCGGAGAAATTACAGTTTGTGCATTTACAATATTCATTGATTTTTGCCATTGAAAAACGTCCAGAAATGATTGAAGCTACTGACTGAATGAAAGGAGCTGGCATCTCACTCTCTTTGAATCTTCTTTATCATGCTAAGAGGAGCAGGAAAAAGCAAAAAATTTCAGAATTGCACCTTGCAATGCGGAGAAATTACTGTTTGTGCATTTACAATATTCGTTGATTTTTGCCATTGAAAAACGTCCAGAAATGATTGAAGCTACTGACTGAATGAAAGGAGCTGGCATCTCACTCTCTTTGAATCTTCTTTATCATGCTAAGAGGAGCAGGAAAAAGCAAAAAATTTCAGAATTGCACCTTGCAATGCGGAGAAATTACTGTTTGTGCATTTACAATATTCATTGATTTTTGCCATTGAAAAACATCATGTTATTCATATACCAGAAATGTTTGAAGCTACTGACTGAATGAAAGGAGCTGGCATCTCACTCTCTTTGAATCTTCTTTATCATGCTAAGAGGAGCAGGAAAAAGCAAAAAATTTCAGAATTGCACCTTGCAATGCGGAGAAATTACTGTTTGTGCATTTACAATATTCATTGATTTTTGCCATTGAAAAACATAATGTTATTCATATACCAGAAATGTTTGAAGCTACTGACTGAATGAAAGGAGCTGGCATCTCAATCTCTTTGAATCTTCTTTATCATGCTAAGAGGAGCATGAAAAAGCAAAAAATTTCAGAATTGCACCTTGCAATGTGGAGAAATTACTGTTTGTGCATTTACAATATTCATTGATTTTTACCATTGAAAAACGTCCAGAAATGATTGAAGCTACTGACTGAATGAAAGTAGCTGGCATCTCACTCTCTTTGAATCTTCTTTATCATGCTAAGAGGAGCAGGAAAAAGCAAAAAATTTCAGACTTGCACCTTGCAATGCGGAGAAATTATTGTTTGTGCATTTACAATATTCATTGATTTTTGCCATTGAAAAACATCATGTTATTCATATACCAGAAATGTTTGAAGCTACTGACTGAATGAAAGGAGCTGGCATCTCACTCTCTTTGAATCTTCTTTATCATGCTAAGAGGAGCAGAAAAAAGCAAAAAATTTCAGACTTGCACCTTGCAATGCGGAGAAATTACTGTTTGTGCATTTACAATATTCATTGATTTTTGCCATTGAAAAACATCATGTTATTCATATACCAGAAATGTTTGAAGCTACTGACTGAATGAAAGGAGCTGGCATCTCACTCTCTTTGAATCTTCTTTATCATGCTAAGAGGAGCAGGAAAAAGCAAAAAATTTCAGAATTGCACCTTGCAATGCGGAGAAATTACTGTTTGTGCATTTACAATATTCATTGATTTTTGCCATTGAAAAACGTCCAGAAATGATTGAAGGTACTGACTGAATGAAAGGAGCTGGCATCTCACTCTCTTTGAATCTTCTTTATCATGCTAAGAGGAGCAGGAAAAAGCAAAAAATTTCAGAATTGCAACTTGCAACGCGGAGAAATTACTGTTTGTGCATTTACAATATTCATTGATTTTGCCATTGAAAAACGTCCAGAAATGATTGAAGCTACTGACTGAATGAAAGGAGCTGGCATCTCACTCTCTTTGAATCTTCTTTATCATGCTAAGTGGAGCAGGAAAAAGCAAAAAATTTCAGAATTGCACCTTGCAATGCGGAGAAATTACAGTTTGTGCATTTACAATATTCATTGATTTTTGCCATTGAAAAACGTCCAGAAATGATTGAAGCTACTGACTGAATGAAAGGAGCTGGCATCTCACTCTCTTTGAATCTTCTTTATCATGCTAAGAGGAGCAGGAAAAAGCAAAAAATTTCAGAATTGCACCTTGCAATGCGGAGAAATTACTGTTTGTGCATTTACAATATTCGTTGATTTTTGCCATTGAAAAACGTCCAGAAATGATTGAAGCTACTGACTGAATGAAAGGAGCTGGCATCTCACTCTCTTTGAATCTTCTTTATCATGCTAAGAGGAGCAGGAAAAAGCAAAAAATTTCAGAATTGCACCTTGCAATGCGGAGAAATTACAGTTTGTGCATTTACAATATTCATTGATTTTTGCCATTGAAAAACGTCCAGAAATGATTGAAGCTACTGACTGAATGAAAGTAGCTGGCATCTCACTCTCTTTGAATCTTCTTTATCATGCTAAGACTAGCAGGAAAAAGCAAAAAATTTCAGAATTGCACCTTGCAATGCGGAGAATTTACTGTTTGTGCATTTACAATATTCATTGATTTTTGCCATTGAAAAACGTCCAGAAATGATTGAAGCTACTGACTGAATGAAAGGAGCTGGCATCTCACTCTCTTTGAATCTTCTTTATCATGCTAAGAGGAGCAGGAAAAAGCAAAAAATTTCAGAATTGCACCTTGCAATGCGGAGAAATTACTGTTTGTGCATTTACAATATTCATTGATTTTTGCCATTGAAAAATGTCCAGAAATGATTGAAGCTACTGACTGAATGAAAGGAGCTGGCATCTCATTCTCTTTGAATCTTCTTTATCATGCTAAGAGGAGCAGGAAAAAGCAAAAAATTTCAGAATTGCGCCTTGCAATGCGGAGAAATTACTGTTTGTGCATTTACAAAATTCATTGATTTTTGCCATTGAAAAACATCATGTTATTCATATACCAGAAATGATTGAAGCTACTGACTGAAGGAAAGGAGCTGGCATCTCACTCTCTTTGAATCTTCTTTATCATGCTAAGAGGAGCAGGAAAAAGCAAAAAATTTCAGAATTGCAATTTGCAATGCGGAGAATTTACTGTTTGTGCATTTACAATATTCATTGATTTTTGCCATTGAAAAACGTCCAGAAATGATTGAAGCTACTGACTGAATGAAAGGAGCTGGCATCTCACTCTCTTTGAATCTTCTTTACCATGCTAAGAGGAGCAGGAAAAAGCAAAAAATTTCAGAATTGCACCTTGCAATGCGGAGAAATTACAGTTTGTGCATTTACAATATTCATTGATTTATGCCATTGAAAAACGTCCAGAAATGATTGAAGCTACTGACTGAATGAAAGGAGCTGGCATCTCACTCTCTTTGAATCTTCTTTATCATGCTAAGAGGAGCAGGAAAAAGCAAAAAATTTCAGAATTGCACCTTGCAATGCGGAGAAATTACTGTTTGTGCATTTACAATATTCGTTGATTTTTGCCATTGAAAAACGTCCAGAAATGATTGAAGCTACTGACTGAATGAAAGGAGCTGGCATCTCACTCTCTTTGAATCTTCTTTATCATGCTAAGAGGAGCAGGAAAAAGCAAAAAATTTCAGAATTGCACCTTGCAATGCGGAGAAATTACAGTTTGTGCATTTACAATATTCATTGATTTTTGCCATTGAAAAACGTCCAGAAATGATTGAAGCTACTGACTGAATGAAAGGAGCTGGCATCTCACTCTCTTTGAATCTTCTTTATCATGCTAAGAGGAGCAGGAAAAAGCAAAAAATTTCAGAATTGCACCTTGCAATGCGGAGAAATTACTGTTTGTGCATTTACAATATTCATTGATTTTTGCCATTGAAAAACATGTTATTCATATACCAGAAATGTTTGAAGCTCCTGACTGAATGAAAGGAGCTGGCACCTCACTCTCTTTGAATCTTCTTTATCAT
Source organism: Phyllobates terribilis (assembly GCF_046119375.1). Lineage (NCBI taxonomy): Eukaryota > Metazoa > Chordata > Amphibia > Anura > Dendrobatidae > Phyllobates > Phyllobates terribilis. The sequence goes on along the minus strand of NW_027363660.1, from coordinate 496,329 downwards.
GCTAAGAGGAGCAGGAAAAAGCAAAAAATTTCAGAATTGCACCTTGCAATGCGGAGAAATTACTGTTTGTGCATTTACAATATTCATTGATTTTTGCCATTGAAAAACGTCCAGAAATGATTGTAGCTACTGACTGAATGAAAGGAGCTGGCATCTCACTCTCTTTGAATCTTCTTTATCATGCTAAGAGGAGCAGGAAAAAGCAAAAAATTTCAGAATTGCACCTTGCAATGCGGAGAAATTACTGTTTGTGCATTTACAATATTCATTGATTTTTGCCATTGAAAAACATCATGTTATTCATATACCAGAAATGTTTGAAGCTACTGACTGAATGAAAGGAGCTGGCATCTCACTCTGTTTGAATCTTCTTTATCATGCTAAGAGGAGCAGGAAAAAGCAAAAAATTTTAGAATTGCACCTTGCAATGTGGAGAAATTACTGTTTGTGCATTTACAATATTCATTGATTTTTACCATTGAAAAACGTCCAGAAATGATTGAAGCTACTGACTGAATGAAAGTAGCTGGCATCTCACTCTCTTTGAATCTTCTTTATCATGCTAAGAGGAGCAGGAAAAAGCAAAAAATTTCAGACTTGCACCTTGCAATGCGGAGAAATTACTGTTTGTGCATTTACAATATTCATTGATTTTTGCCATTGAAAAACATCATGTTATTCATATACCAGAAATGTTTGAAGCTACTGACTGAATGAAAGGAGCTGGCATCTCACTCTCTTTGAATCTTCTTTATCATGCTAAGAGGAGCAGGAAAAAGCAAAAAATTTCAGAATTGCACCTTGCAATGCGGAGAAATTACTGTTTGTGCATTTACAATATTCATTGATTTTTGCCATTGAAAAACGTCCAGAAATGATTGAAGCTACTGACTGAATGAAAGGAGCTGGCATCTCACTCTCTTTGAATCTTCTTTATCATGCTAAGAGGAGCAGGAAAAAGCAAAAAATTTCAGAATTGCACCTTGCAATGCGGAGAAATTACTGTTTGTGCATTTACAATATTCATTGATTTTTGCCATTGAAAAACGTCCAGAAATGATTGAAGCTACTGACTGAATGAAAGGAGCTGGCATCTCACTCTCTTTGAATCTTCTTTATCATGCTAAGAGGAGCAGGAAAAAGCAAAAAATTTCAGAATTGCACCTTGCAATGCGGAGAAATTACTGTTTGTGCATTTACAATATTCATTAATTTTTGCCATTGAAAAACATGTTATTCATATACCAGAAATGTTTGAAGCTACTGACTGAATGAAAGGAGCTGGCACCTCAATCTCTTTGAATCTTCTTTATCATGCTAAGAGGAGCGGGAAAAAGCAAAAAATTTCAGAATTGCACCTTGCAATGCGGAGAAATTACTGTTTGTGCATTTACAATATTCATTGATTTTTGCCATTGAAAAACGTCCAGAAATGATTGAAGGTACTGACTGAATGAAAAGAGCTGGCATCTCACTCTCTTTGAATCTTCTTTATCATGCTAAGAGGAGCAGGAAAAAGCAAAAAATTTCAGAATTGCACCTTGCAATGCGGAGAAATTACTGTTTGTGCATTTACAATATTCATTGATTTTTGCCATTGAAAAACGTCCAGAAATGATTGAAGCTACTGACTGAATGAAAGGAGCTGGCATCTCACTCTCTTTGAATCTTCTTTATCATGCTAAGAGGAGCAGGAAACAGCAAAAAATTTCAGAATTGCACCTTGCAATGCGGAGAAATTACTGTTTGTGCATTTACAATATTCATTGATTTTTGCCATTGAAAAACATCCAGAAATGATTGAAGCTACTGACTGAATGAAAGGAGCTGGCATCTCACTCTCTTTGAATCTTCTTTATCATGCTAAGAGGAGCAGGAAAAAGCAAAAAATTTCAGAATTGCACCTTGCAATGCGGAGAAATTACTGTTTGTGCATTTACAATATTCATTGATTTTTGCCATTGAAAAACATCATGTTATTCATATACCAGAAATGTTTGAAGCTACTGACTGAATGAAAGGAGCTGGCATCTCACTCTCTTTGAATCTTCTTTATCATGCTAAGAGGAGCAGGAAAAAGCAAAAAATTTCAGAATTGCACCTTGCAATGTGGAGAAATTACTGTTTGTGCATTTACAATATTCATTGATTTTTACCATTGAAAAACGTCCAGAAATGATTGAAGCTACTGACTGAATGAAAGTAGCTGGCATCTCACTCTCTTTGAATCTTCTTTATCATGCTAAGTGGAGCAGGAAAAAGCAAAAAATTTCAGAATTGCACCTTGCAATGCGGAGAAATTACTGTTTGTGCATTTACAATATTCATTGATTTTTGCCATTGAAAAATGTCCAGAAATGATTGAAGCTACTGACTGAATGAAAGGAGCTGGCATCTCACTCTCTTTGAATCTTCTTTATCATGCTAAGAGGAGCAGGAAAAAGCAAAAAATTTCAGAATTGCACCTTGCAATGCGGAGAAATTACTGTTTGTGCATTTACAATATTCGTTGATTTTTGCCATTGAAAAACGACCAGAAATGATTGAAGCTACTGACTGAATGAAAGGAGCTGGCATCTCACTCTCTTTGAATCTTCTTTATCATGCTAAGAGGAGCAGGAAAAAGCAAAAAATTTCAGAATTGCACCTTGCAATGCGGAGAAATTACTGTTTGTGCATTTACAATATTCATTGATTTTTGCCATTGAAAAACATCATGTTATTCATATACCAGAAATGTTTGAAGCTACTGACTGAATGAAAGGAGCTGGCAACTCACTCTCTTTGAATCTTCTTTATCATGCTAAGAGGAGCAGGAAAAAGCAAAAAATTTCAGAATTGCACCTTGCAATGCGGAGAAATTACTGTTTGTGCATTTACAATATTCATTGATTTTTGCCATTGAAAAACATAATGTTATTCATATACCAGAAATGTTTGAAGCTACTGACTGAATGAAAGGAGCTGGCATCTCAATCTCTTTGAATCTTCTTTATCATGCTAAGAGGAGCATGAAAAAGCAAAAAATTTCAGAATTGCACCTTGCAATGTCGAGGAATTACTGTTTGTGCATTTACAATATTCATTGATTTTTACCATTGAAAAACGTCCAGAAATGATTGAAGCTACTGACTGAATGAAAGTAGCTGGCATCTCACTCTCTTTGAATCTTCTTTATCATGCTAAGAGGAGCAGGAAAAAGCAAAAAATTTCAGACTTGCACCTTGCAATGCGGAGAAATTACTGTTTGTGCATTTACAATATTCATTGATTTTTGCCATTGAAAAACATCATGTTATTCATATACCAGAAATGTTTGAAGCTACTGACTGAATGAAAGGAGCTGGCATCTCACTCTCTTTGAATCTTCTTTATCATGCTAAGAGGAGCAGAAAAAAGCAAAAAATTTCAGACTTGCACCTTGCAATGCGGAGAAATTACTGTTTGTGCATTTACAATATTCATTGATTTTTGCCATTGAAAAACATCATGTTATTCATATACCAGAAATGTTTGAAGCTACTGACTGAATGAAAGGAGCTGGCATCTCACTCTCTTTGAATCTTCTTTATCATGCTAAGAGGAGCAGGAAAAAGCAAAAAATTTCAGAATTGCACCTTGCAATGCGGAGAAATTACTGTTTGTGCATTTACAATATTCATTGATTTTTGCCATTGAAAAACGTCCAGAAATGATTGAAGGTACTGACTGAATGAAAGGAGCTGGCATCTCACTCTCTTTGAATCTTCTTTATCATGCTAAGAGGAGCAGGAAAAAGCAAAAAATTTCAGAATTGCAACTTGCAATGCGGAGAAATTACTGTTTGTGCATTTACAATATTCATTGATTTTTGCCATTGAAAAACGTCCAGAAATGATTGAAGCTACTGACTGAATGAAAGGAGGTGGCATCTCACTCTCTTTGAATCTTCTTTATCATGCTAAGTGGAGCAGGAAAAAGCAAAAAATTTCAGAATTGCACCTTGCAATGCGGAGAAATTACAGTTTGTGCATTTACAATATTCATTGATTTTTGCCATTGAAAAACGTCCAGAAATGATTGAAGCTACTGACTGAATGAAAGGAGCTGGCATCTCACTCTCTTTGAATCTTCTTTATCATGCTAAGAGGAGCAGGAAAAAGCAAAAAATTTCAGAATTGCACCTTGCAATGCGGAGAAATTACTGTTTGTGCATTTACAATATTCGTTGATTTTTGCCATTGAAAAACGTCCAGAAATGATTGAAGCTACTGACTGAATGAAAGGAGCTGGCATCTCACTCTCTTTGAATCTTCTTTATCATGCTAAGAGGAGCAGGAAAAAGCAAAAAATTTCAGAATTGCACCTTGCAATGCGGAGAAATTACAGTTTGTGCATTTACAATATTCATTGATTTTTGCCATTGAAAAACGTCCAGAAATGATTGAAGCTACTGACTGAATGAAAGGAGCTGGCATCTCACTCTCTTTGAATCTTCTTTATCATGCTAAGAGGAGCAGGAAAAAGCAAAAAATTTCAGAATTGCACCTTGCAATGCGGAGAATTTACTGTTTGTGCATTTACAATATTCATTGATTTTTGCCATTGAAAAACATGTTATTCATATACCAGAAATGTTTGAAGCTCCTGACTGAATGAAAGGAGCTGGCACCTCACTCTCCTTGAATCTTCTTTATCATGCTAAGAGGAGCAGGAAAAAGCAAAAAATTTCAGAATTGCACCTTGCAATGCGGAGAAATTACTGTTTGTGCATTTACAATATTCATTGATTTTTGCCATTGAAAAACGTCCAGAAATGATTGAAGCTACTGACTGAATGAAAGGAGCTGGCATCTCACTCTCTTTGAATCTTCTTTATCATGCTAAGAGGAGCAGGAAAAAGCAAAAAATTTCAGAATTGCACCTTGCAATGCGGAGAAATTACTGTTTGTGCATTTACAATATTCATTTTATTTTTGCCATTGAAAAATGTCCAGAAATGATTAAAGCTACTGACTGAATGAAAGGAGCTGGCATCTCACTCTCTTTGAATCTTCTTTATCATGCTAAGAGGAGCAGGAAAAAGCAAAAAATTTCAGAATTGCGCCTTGCAATGCGGAGAAATTACTGTTTGTGCATTTACAAAATTCATTGATTTTTGCCATTGAAAAACATCATGTTATTCATATACCAGAAATGATTGAAGCTACTGACTGAAGGAAAGGAGCTGGCATCTCACTCTCTTTGAATCTTCTTTATCATGCTAAGAGGAGCAGGAAAAAGCAAAAAATTTCAGAATTGCACCTTGCAATGCGGAGAATTTACTGTTTGTGCATTTACAATATTCATTGATTTTTGCCATTGAAAAACGTCCAGAAATTATTGAAGCTACTGACTGAATGAAAGGAGCTGGCATCTCACTCTCTTTGAATCTTCTTTATCATGCTAAGAGGAGCAGGAAAAAGCAAAAAATTTCAGAATTGCACTTTGCAATGCGGAGAAATTACAGTTTGTGCATTTACAATATTCATTGATTTTTGCCATTGAAAAACGTCCAGAAATGATTGAAGCTACTGACTGAATGAAAGGAGCTGGCATCTCACTCTCTTTGAATCTTCTTTATCATGCTAAGAGGAGCAGGAAAAAGCAAAAAATTTCAGAATTGCACCTTGCAATGCGGAGAAATTACTGTTTGTGCATTTACAATATTCGTTGATTTTTGCCATTGAAAAATGTCCAGAAATGATTGAAGCTACTGACTGAATGAAAGGAGCTGGCATCTCACTCTCTTTGAATCTTCTTTATCATGCTAAGAGGAGCAGGAAAAAGCAAAAAATTTCAGAATTGCACCTTGCAATGCGGAGAAATTACTGTTTGTGCATTTTCAATATTCATTGATTTTTGCCATTGAAAAACATCATGTTATTCATATACCAGAAATGTTTGAAGCTACTGACTGAATGAAAGGAGCTGGCATCTCACTCTCTTTGAATCTTCTTTATCATGCTAAGAGGAGCAGGAAAAAGCAAAAAATTTCAGAATTGCACCTTGCAATGCGGAGAAATTACTGTTTGTGCATTTACAATATTCATTGATTTTTGCCATTGAAAAACATAATGTTATTCATATACCAGAAATGTTTGAAGCTACTGACTGAATGAAAGGAGCTGGCATCTCAATCTCTTTGAATCTTCTTTATCATGCTAAGAGGAGCATGAAAAAGGAAAAAATTTCAGAATTGCACCTTGCAATGTGGAGAAATTACTGTTTGTGCATTTACAATATTCATTGATTTTTACCATTGAAAAACGTCCAGAAATGATTGAAGCTACTGACTGAATGAAAGTAGCTGGCATCTCACTCTCTTTGAATCTTCTTTATCATGCTAAGAGGAGCAGGAAAAAGCAAAAAATTTCAGACTTGCACCTTGCAATGCGGAGAAATTACTGTTTGTGCATTTACAATATTCATTGATTTTTGCCATTGAAAAACATCATGTTATTCATATACCAGAAATGTTTGAAGCTACTGACTGAATGAAAGGAGCTGGCATCTCACTCTCTTTGAATCTTCTTTATCATGCTAAGAGGAGCAGAAAAAAGCAAAAAATTTCAGACTTGCACCTTGCAATGCGGAGAAATTACTGTTTGTGCATTTACAATATTCATTGATTTTTGCCATTGAAAAACATCATGTTATTCATATACCAGAAATGTTTGAAGCTACTGACTGAATGAAAGGAGCTGGCATCTCACTCTCTTTGAATCTTCTTTATCATGCTAAGAGGAGCAGGAAAAAGCAAAAAATTTCAGAATTGCACCTTGCAATGCGGAGAAATTACTGTTTGTGCATTTACAATATTCATTGATTTTTGCCATTGAAAAACGTCCCGAAATGATTGAAGGTACTGACTGAATGAAAGGAGCTGGCATCTCACTCTCTTTGAATCTTCTTTATCATGCTAAGAGGAGCAGGAAAAAGCAAAAAATTTCAGAATTGCAACTTGCAATGCGGAGAAATTACTGTTTGTGCATTTACAATATTCATTGATTTTTGCCATTGAAAAACGTCCAGAAATGATTGAAGCTACTGACTGAATGAAAGGAGCTGGCATCTCACTCTCTTTGAATCTTCTTTATCATGCTAAGTGGAGCAGGAAAAAGCAAAAAATTTCAGAATTGCACCTTGCAATGCGGAGAAATTACAGTTTGTGCATTTACAATATTCATTGATTTTTGCCATTGAAAAACGTCCAGAAATGATTGAAGCTACTGACTGAATGAAAGGAGCTGGCATCTCACTCTCTTTGAATCTTCTTTATCATGCTAAGAGGAGCAGGAAAAAGCAAAAAATTTCAGAATTGCACCTTGCAATGCGGAGAAATTACTGTTTGTGCATTTACAATATTCGTTGATTTTTGCCATTGAAAAACGTCCAGAAATGATTGAAGCTACTGACTGAATGAAAGGAGCTGGCATCTCACTCTCTTTGAATCTTCTTTATCATGCTAAGAGGAGCAGGAAAAAGCAAAAAATTTCAGAATTGCACCTTGCAATGCGGAGAAATTACAGTTTGTGCATTTACAATATTCATTGATTTTTGCCATTGAAAAACGTCCAGAAATGATTGAAGCTACTGACTGAATGAAAGGAGCTGGCATCTCACTCTCTTTGAATCTTCTTTATCATGCTAAGAGGAGCAGGAAAAAGCAAAAAATTTCAGAATTGCACCTTGCAATGCGGAGAATTTACTGTTTGTGCATTTACAATATATATTGATTTTTGCCTTTGAAAAACATGTTATTCATATACCAGAAATGTTTGAAGCTCCTGACTGAATGAAAGGAGCTGGCACCTCACTCTCTTTGAATCTTCTTTATCATGCTAAGAGGAGCAGGAAAAAGCAAAAAATTTCAGAATTGCACCTTGCAATGCGGAGAAATTACTGTTTGTGCATTTACAATATTCATTGATTTTTGCCATTGAAAAACATAATGTTATTCATATACCAGAAATGTTTGAAGCTACTGACTGAATGAAAGGAGCTGGCATCTCAATCTCTTTGAATCTTCTTTATCATGCTAAGAGGAGCATGAAAAAGCAAAAAATTTCAGAATTGCACCTTGCAATGTCGAGGAATTACTGTTTGTGCATTTACAATATTCATTGATTTTTACCATTGAAAAACGTCCAGAAATGATTGAAGCTACTGACTGAATGAAAGTAGCTGGCATCTCACTCTCTTTGAATCTTCTTTATCATGCTAAGAGGAGCAGGAAAAAGCAAAAAATTTCAGACTTGCACCTTGCAATGCGGAGAAATTACTGTTTGTGCATTTACAATATTCATTGATTTTTGCCATTGAAAAACATCATGTTTTTCATATACCAGAAATGTTTGAAGCTACTGACTGAATGAAAGGAGCTGGCATCTCACTCTCTTTGAATCTTCTTTATCATGCTAAGAGGAGCAGAAAAAAGCAAAAAATTTCAGACTTGCACCTTGCAATGCGGAGAAATTACTGTTTGTGCATTTACAATATTCATTGATTTTTGCCATTGAAAAACATCATGTTATTCATATACCAGAAATGTTTGAAGCTACTGACTGAATGAAAGGAGCTGGCATCTCACTCTCTTTGAATCTTCTTTATCATGCTAAGAGGAGCAGGAAAAAGCAAAAAATTTCAGAATTGCACCTTGCAATGCGGAGAAATTACTTTTTGTGCATTTACAATATTCATTGATTTTTGCCATTGAAAAACGTCCAGAAATGATTGAAGGTACTGACTGAATGAAAGGAGCTGGCATCTCACTCTCTTTGAATCTTCTTTATCATGCTAAGAGGAGCAGGAAAAAGCAAAAAATTTCAGAATTGCAACTTGCAATGCGGAGAAATTACTGTTTGTGCATTTACAATATTCATTGATTTTTGCCATTGAAAAACGTCCAGAAATGATTGAAGCTACTGACTGAATGAAAGGAGGTGGCATCTCACTCTCTTTGAATCTTCTTTATCATGCTAAGTGGAGCAGGAAAAAGCAAAAAATTTCAGAATTGCACCTTGCAATGCGGAGAAATTACAGTTTGTGCATTTACAATATTCATTGATTTTTGCCATTGAAAAACGTCCAGAAATGATTGAAGCTACTGACTGAATGAAAGGAGCTGGCATCTCACTCTCTTTGAATCTTCTTTATCATGCTAAGAGGAGCAGGAAAAAGCAAAAAATTTCAGAATTGCACCTTGCAATGCGGAGAAATTACAGTTTGTGCATTTACAATATTCATTGATTTTTGCCATTGAAAAACGTCCAGAAATGATTGAAGCTACTGACTGAATGAAAGGAGCTGGCATCTCACTCTCTTTGAATCTTCTTTATCATGCTAAGAGGAGCAGGAAAAAGCAAAAAATTTCAGAATTGCACCTTGCAATGCGGAGAATTTACTGTTTGTGCATTTACAATATTCATTGATTTTTGCCATTGAAAAACATGTTATTCATATACCAGAAATGTTTGAAGCTCCTGACTGAATGAAAGGAGCTGGCACCTCACTCTCTTTGAATCTTCTTTATCATGCTAAGAGGAGCAGGAAAAAGCAAAAAATTTCAGAATTGCACCTTGCAATGCGGAGAAATTACTGTTTGTGCATTTACAATATTCATTGATTTTTGCCATTGAAAAACGTCCAGAAATGATTGAAGCTACTGACTGAATGAAAGGAGCTGGCATCTCACTCTCTTTGAATCTTCTTTATCATGCTAAGAGGAGCAGGAAAAAGCAAAAAATTTCAGAATTGCACCTTGCAATGCGGAGAAATTACTGTTTGTGCATTTACAATATTCATTGATTTTTGCCATTGAAAAATGTCCAGAAATGATTGAAGCTACTGACTGAATGAAAGGAGCTGGCATCTCACTCTCTTTGAATCTTCTTTATCATGCTAAGAGGAGCAGGAAAAAGCAAAAAATTTCAGAATTGCGCCTTGCAATGCGGAGAAATTACTGTTTGTGCATTTACAAAATTCATTGATTTTTGCCATTGAAAAACATCATGTTATTCATATACCAGAAATGATTGAAGCTACTGACTGAAGGAAAGGAGCTGGCATCTCACTCTCTTTGAATCTTCTTTATCATGCTAAGAGGAGCAGGAAAAAGCAAAAAATTTCAGAATTGCACCTTGCAATGCGGAGAATTTACTGTTTGTGCATTTACAATATTCATTGATTTTTGCCATTGAAAAACGTCCAGAAATTATTGAAGCTACTGACTGAATGAAAGGAGCTGGCATCTCACTCTCTTTGAATCTTCTTTATCATGCTAAGAGGAGCAGGAAAAAGCAAAACATTTCAGAATTGCACTTTGCAATGCGGAGAAATTACAGTTTGTGCATTTACAATATTCATTGATTTTTGGCATTGAAAAACGTCCAGAAATGATTGAAGCTACTGACTGAATGAAAGGAGCTGGCATCTCACTCTCTTTGAATCTTCTTTATCATGCTAAGAGGAGCAGGAAAAAGCAAAAAATTTCAGAATTGCACCTTGCAATGCGGAGAAATTACTGTTTGTGCATTTACAATATTCGTTGATTTTTGCCATTGAAAAACGTCCAGAAATGATTGAAGCTACTGACTGAATGAAAGGAGCTGGCATCTCACTCTCTTTGAATCTTCTTTATCATGCTAAGAGGAGCAGGAAAAAGCAAAAAATTTCAGAATTGCACCTTGCAATGCGGAGAAATTACTGTTTGTGCATTTTCAATATTCATTGATTTTTGCCATTGAAAAACATCATGTTATTCATATACCAGAAATGTTTGAAGCTACTGACTGAATGAAAGGAGCTGGCATCTCACTCTCTTTGAATCTTCTTTATCATGCTAAGAGGAGCAGGAAAAAGCAAAAAATTTCAGAATTGCACCTTGCAATGCGGAGAAATTACTGTTTGTGCATTTACAATATTCATTGATTTTTGCCATTGAAAAACATAATGTTATTCATATACCAGAAATGTTTGAAGCTACTGACTGAATGAAAGGAGCTGGCATCTCAATCTCTTTGAATCTTCTTTATCATGCTAAGAGGAGCATGAAAAAGCAAAAAATTTCAGAATTGCACCTTGCAATGTGGAGAAATTACTGTTTGTGCATTTACAATATTCATTGATTTTTACCATTGAAAAACGTCCAGAAATGATTGAAGCTACTGACTGAATGAAAGTAGCTGGCATCTCACTCTCTTTGAATCTTCTTTATCATGCTAAGAGGAGCAGGAAAAAGCAAAAAATTTCAGACTTGCACCTTGCAATGCGGAGAAATTACTGTTTGTGCATTTACAATATTCATTGATTTTTGCCATTGAAAAACATCATGTTATTCATATACCAGAAATGTTTGAAGCTACTGACTGAATGAAAGGAGCTGGCATCTCACTCTCTTTGAATCTTCTTTATCATGCTAAGAGGAGCAGAAAAAAGCAAAAAATTTCAGACTTGCACCTTGCAATGCGGAGAAATTACTGTTTGTGCATTTACAATATTCATTGATTTTTGCCATTGAAAAACATCATGTTATTCATATACCAGAAATGTTTGAAGCTACTGACTGAATGAAAGGAGCTGGCATCTCACTCTCTTTGAATCTTCTTTATCATGCTAAGAGGAGCAGGAAAAAGCAAAAAATTTCAGAATTGCACCTTGCAATGCGGAGAAATTACTGTTTGTGCATTTACAATATTCATTGATTTTTGCCATTGAAAAACGTCCAGAAATGATTGAAGGTACTGACTGAATGAAAGGAGCTGGCATCTCACTCTCTTTGAATCTTCTTTATCATGCTAAGAGGAGCAGGAAAAAGCAAAAAATTTCAGAATTGCAACTTGCAATGCGGAGAAATTACTGTTTGTGCATTTACAATATTCATTGATTTTTGCCATTGAAAAACGTCCAGAAATGATTGAAGCTACTGACTGAATGAAAGGAGCTGGCATCTCACTCTCTTTGAATCTTCTTTATCATGCTAAGTGGAGCAGGAAAAAGCAAAAAATTTCAGAATTGCACCTTGCAATGCGGAGAAATTACAGTTTGTGCATTTACAATATTCATTGATTTTTGCCATTGAAAAACGTCCAGAAATGATTGAAGCTACTGACTGAATGAAAGGAGCTGGCATCTCACTCTCTTTGAATCTTCTTTATCATGCTAAGAGGAGCAGGAAAAAGCAAAAAATTTCAGAATTGCACCTTGCAATGCGGAGAAATTACTGTTTGTGCATTTACAATATTCGTTGATTTTTGCCATTGAAAAACGTCCAGAAATGATTGAAGCTACTGACTGAATGAAAGGAGCTGGCATCTCACTCTCTTTGAATCTTCTTTATCATGCTAAGAGGAGCAGGAAAAAGCAAAAAATTTCAGAATTGCACCTTGCAATGCGGAGAAATTACAGTTTGTGCATTTAGAATATTCATTGATTTTTGCCAATGAAAAACGTCCAGAAATGATTGAAGCTACTGACTGAATGAAAGGAGCTGGCATCTCACTCTCTTTGAATCTTCTTTATCATGCTAAGAGGAGCAGGAAAAAGCAAAAAATTTCAGAATTGCACCTTGCAATGCGGAGAATTTACTGTTTGTGCATTTACAATATATATTGATTTTTGCCTTTGAAAAACATGTTATTCATATACCAGAAATGTTTGAAGCTCCTGACTGAATGAAAGGAGCTGGCACCTCACTCTCTTTGAATCTTCTTTATCATGCTAAGAGGAGCAGGAAAAAGCAAAAAATTTCAGAATTGCACCTTGCAATGCGGAGAAATTACTGTTTGTGCATTTACAATATTCATTGATTTTTGCCATTGAAAAACGTCCAGAAATGATTGAAGCTACTGACTGAATGAAAGGAGCTGGCATCTCACTCTCTTTGAATCTTCTTTATCATGCTAAGAGGAGCAGGAAAAAGCAAAAAATTTCAGAATTGCACCTTGCAATGCGGAGAAATTACTGTTTGTGCATTTACAATATTCATTGATTTTTGCCATTGAAAAATGTCCAGAAATGATTGAAGCTACTGACTGAATGAAAGGAGCTGGCATCTCACTCTCTTTGAATCTTCTTTATCATGCTAAGAGGAGCAGGAAAAAGCAAAAAATTTCAGAATTGCGCCTTGCAATGCGGAGAAATTACTGTTTGTGCATTTACAAAATTCATTGATTTTTGCCATTGAAAAACATCATGTTATTCATATACCAGAAATTATTGAAGCTACTGACTGAAGGAAAGGAGCTGGCATCTCACTCTCTTTGAATCTTCTTTATCATGCTAAGAGGAGCAGGAAAAAGCAAAAAATTTCAGAATTGCAACTTGCAATGCGGAGAATTTACTGTTTGTGCATTTACAATATTCATTGATTTTTGCCATTGAAAAACGTCCAGAAATGATTGAAGCTACTGACTGAATGAAAGGAGCTGGCATCTCACTCTCTTTGAATCTTCTTTATCATGCTAAGAGGAGCAGGAAAAAGCAAAAAATTTCAGAATTGCACCTTGCAATGCGGAGAAATTACAGTTTGTGCATTTACAATATTCATTGATTTTTGCCATTGAAAAACGTCCAGAAATGATTGAAGCTACTGACTGAATGAAAGGAGCTGGCATCTCACTCTCTTTGAATCTTCTTTATCATGCTAAGAGGAGCAGGAAAAAGCAAAAAATTTCAGAATTGCACCTTGCAATGCGGAGAAATTACTGTTTGTGCATTTACAATATTCGTTGATTTTTGCCATTGAAAAACGTCCAGAAATGATTGAAGCTACTGACTGAATGAAAGGAGCTGGCATCTCACTCTCTTTGAATCTTCTTTATCATGCTAAGAGGAGCAGGAAAAAGCAAAAAATTTCAGAATTGCACCTTGCAATGCGGAGAAATTACAGTTTGTGCATTTACAATATTCATTGATTTTTGCCATTGAAAAACGTCCAGAAATGATTGAAGCTACTGACTGAATGAAAGGAGCTGGCATCTCACTCTCTTTGAATCTTCTTTATCATGCTAAGAGGAGCAGGAAAAAGCAAAAAATTTCAGAATTGCACCTTGCAATGCGGAGAAATTACTGTTTGTGCATTTACAATATTCATTGATTTTTGCCATTGAAAAACATGTTATTCATATACCAGAAATGTTTGAAGCTCCTGACTGAATGAAAGGAGCTGGCACCTCACTCTCTTTGAATCTTCTTTATCATGCTAAGAGGAGCAGGAAAAAGCAAAAAATTTCAGAATTGCACCTTGCAATGCGGAGAAATTACTGTTTGTGCATTTACAATATTCATTGATTTTTGCCATTGAAAAACGTCCAGAAATGATTGTAGCTACTGACTGAATGAAAGGAGCTGGCATCTCACTCTCTTTGAATCTTCTTTATCATGCTAAGAGGAGCAGGAAAAAGCAAAAAATTTCAGAATTGCACCTTGCAATGCGGAGAAATTACTGTTTGTGCATTTACAATATTCATTGATTTTTGCCACTGGAAAATGTCCAGAAATGATTGAAGCTACTGACTGAATGAAAGGAGCTGGCATCTCACTCTCTTTGAATCTTCTTTATCATGCTAAGAGGAGCAGGAAAAAGCAAAAAATTTCAGAATTGCGCCTTGCAATGCGGAGAAATTACTGTTTGTGCATTTACAAAATTCATTGATTTTTGCCATTGAAAAACATCATGTTATTCATATACCAGAAATGATTGAAGCTACTGACTGAAGGAAAGGAGCTGGCATCTCACTCTCTTTGAATCTTCTTTATCATGCTAAGAGGAGCAGGAAAAAGCAAAAAATTTCAGAATTGCACCTTGCAATGCGGAGAAATTACTGTTTGTGCATTTACAATATTCATTGATTTTTGCGATTGAAAAACATCATGTTATTCATATACCAGAAATGATTGAAGCTACTGACTGAATGAAAGGAGCTGGCATCTCACTCTCTTTGAATCTTCTTTATCATGCTAAGAGGAGCAGGAAAAAGCAAAAAATTTCAGAATTGCACCTTGCAATGCGGAGAATTTACTGTTTGTGCATTTACAATATATATTGATTTTTGCCTTTGAAAAACATGTTATTCATATACCAGAAATGTTTGAAGCTCCTGACTGAATGAAAGGAGCTGGCACCTCACTCTCTTTGAATCTTCTTTATCATGCTAAGAGGAGCAGGAAAAAGCAAAAAATTTCAGAATTGCACCTTGCAATGCGGAGAAATTACTGTTTGTGCATTTACAATATTCATTGATTTTTGCCATTGAAAAACGTCCAGAAATGATTGAAGCTACTGACTGAATGAAAGGAGCTGGCATCTCACTCTCTTTGAATCTTCTTTATCATGCTAAGAGGAGCAGGAAAAAGCAAAAAATTTCAGAATTGCACCTTGCAATGCGGAGAAATTACTGTTTGTGCATTTACAATATTCATTGATTTTTGCCATTGAAAAATGTCCAGAAATGATTGAAGCTACTGACTGAATGAAAGGAGCTGGCATCTCACTCTCTTTGAATCTTCTTTATCATGCTAAGAGGAGCAGGAAAAAGCAAAAAATTTCAGAATTGCGCCTTGCAATGCGGAGAAATTACTGTTTGTGCATTTACAAAATTCATTGATTTTTGCCATTGAAAAACATCATGTTATTCATATACCAGAAATTATTGAAGCTACTGACTGAAGGAAAGGAGCTGGCATCTCACTCTCTTTGAATCTTCTTTATCATGCTAAGAGGAGCAGGAAAAAGCAAAAAATTTCAGAATTGCAACTTGCAATGCGGAGAATTTACTGTTTGTGCATTTACAATATTCATTGATTTTTGCCATTGAAAAACGTCCAGAAATGATTGAAGCTACTGACTGAATGAAAGGAGCTGGCATCTCACTCTCTTTGAATCTTCTTTATCATGCTAAGAGGAGCAGGAAAAAGCAAAAAATTTCAGAATTGCACCTTGCAATGCGGAGAAATTACAGTTTGTGCATTTACAATATTCATTGATTTTTGCCATTGAAAAACGTCCAGAAATGATTGAAGCTACTGACTGAATGAAAGGAGGTGGCATCTCACTCTCTTTGAATCTTCTTTATCATGCTAAGAGGAGCAGGAAAAAGCAAAAAATTTCAGAATTGCACCTTGCAATGCGGAGAAATTACTGTTTGTGCATTTACAATATTCGTTGATTTTTGCCATTGAAAAACGTCCAGAAATGATTGAAGCTACTGACTGAATGAAAGGAGCTGGCATCTCACTCTCTTTGAATCTTCTTTATCATGCTAAGAGGAGCAGGAAAAAGCAAAAAATTTCAGAATTGCACCTTGCAATGCGGAGAAATTACAGTTTGTGCATTTACAATATTCATTGATTTTTGCCATTGAAAAACGTCCAGAAATGATTGAAGCTACTGACTGAATGAAAGGAGCTGGCATCTCACTCTCTTTGAATCTTCTTTATCATGCTAAGAGGAGCAGGAAAAAGCAAAAAATTTCAGAATTGCACCTTGCAATGCGGAGAAATTACTGTTTGTGCATTTACAATATTCATTGATTTTTGCCATTGAAAAACATGTTATTCATATACCAGAAATGTTTGAAGCTCCTGACTGAATGAAAGGAGCTGGCACCTCACTCTCTTTGAATCTTCTTTATCATGCTAAGAGGAGCAGGAAAAAGCAAAAAATTTCAGAATTGCACCTTGCAATGCGGAGAAATTACTGTTTGTGCATTTACAATATTCATTGATTTTTGCCATTGAAAAACGTCCAGAAATGATTGTAGCTACCGACTGAATGAAAGGAGCTGGCATCTCACTCTCTTTGAATCTTCTTTATCATGCTAAGAGGAGCAGGAAAAAGCAAAAAATTTCAGAATTGCACCTTGCAATGCGGAGAAATTACTGTTTGTGCATTTACAATATTCATTGATTTTTGCCACTGAAAAATGTCCAGAAATGATTGAAGCTACTGACTGAATGAAAGGAGCTGGCATCTCACTCTCTTTGAATCTTCTTTATCATGCTAAGAGGAGCAGGAAAAAGCAAAAAATTTCAGAATTGCGCCTTGCAATGCGGAGAAATTACTGTTTGTGCATTTACAAAATTCATTGATTTTTGCCATTGAAAAACATCATGTTATTCATATACCAGAAATGATTGAAGCTACTGACTGAAGGAAAGGAGCTGGCATCTCACTCTCTTTGAATCTTCTTTATCATGCTAAGAGGAGCAGGAAAAAGCAAAAAATTTCAGAATTGCACCTTGCAATGCGGAGAAATTACTGTTTGTGCATTTACAATATTCATTGATTTTTGCGATTGAAAAACATCATGTTATTCATATACCAGAAATGATTGAAGCTACTGACTGAATGAAAGGAGCTGGCATCTCACTCTCTTTGAATCTTCTTTATCATGCTAAGAGGAGCAGGAAAAAGCAAAAAATTTCAGAATTGCACCTTGCAATGCGGAGAAATTACAGTTTGTGCATTTACAATATTCATTGATTTTTGCCATTGAAAAACGTCCAGAAATGATTGAAGCTACTGACTGAATGAAAGGAGCTGGCATCTCACTCTCTTTGAATCTTCTTTATCATGCTAAGAGGAGCAGGAAAAAGCAAAAAATTTCAGAATTGCACCTTGCAATGCGGAGAAATTACTGTTTGTGCATTTACAATATTCATTGATTTTTGCCATTGAAAAACGTCCAGAAATGATTGAAGCTACTGACTGAATGAAAGGAGCTGGCATCTCACTCTCTTTGAATCTTCTTTATCATGCTAAGAGGAGCAGGAAAAAGCAAAAAATTTCAGAATTGCACCTTGCAATGCGGAGAAATTACTGTTTGTGCATTTACAATATTCATTGATTTTTGCCATTGAAAAACGTCCAGAAATGATTGAAGCTACTGACTGAATGAAAGGAGCTGGCATCTCACTCTCTTTGAATCTTCTTTATCATGCTAAGAGGAGCAGGAAAAAGCAAAAAATTTCAGAATTGCACCTTGCAATGCGGAGAAATTACTGTTTGTGCATTTACAATATTCATTGATTTTTGCCATTGAAAAATGTCCAGAAATGATTGAAGCTACTGACTGAATGAAAGGAGCTGGCATCTCACTCTCTTTGAATCTTCTTTATCATGCTAAGAGGAGCAGGAAAAAGCAAAAAATTTCAGAATTGCGCCTTGCAATGCGGAGAAATTACTGTTTGTGCATTTACAAAATTCATTGATTTTTGCCATTGAAAAACATCATGTTATTCATATACCAGAAATGATTGAAGCTACTGACTGAAGGAAAGGATCTGGCATCTCACTCTCTTTGAATCTTCTTTATCATGCTTAGAGGAGCAGGAAAAAGCAAAAAATTTCAGAATTGCACCTTGCAATGCGGAGAAATTACTGTTTGTGCATTTACAATATTCATTGATTTTTGCCATTGAAAAACGTCCAGAAATGATTGAAGCTACTGACTGAATGAAAGGAGCTGGCATCTCACTCTCTTTGAATCTTCTTTATCATGCTAAGAGGAGCAGGAAAAAGCAAAAAATTTCAGAATTGCACCTTGCAATGCGGAGAAATTACTGTTTGTGCATTTACAATATTCATTGATTTTTGCTATTGAAAAACATCATGTTATTCATATACCAGAAATGATTGAAGCTACTGACTGAATGAAAGGAGCTGGCATCTCACTCTCTTTGAATCTTCTTTATCATGCTAAGAGGAGCAGGAAAAAGCAAAAAATTTCAGAATTGCACCTTGCAATGCGGAGAAATTACAGTTTGTACATTTACAATAGTCATTGATTTTTGCCATTGAAAAACGTCCAGAAATGATTGAAGCTACTGACTGAATGAAAGGAGCTGGCATCTCACTCTCTTTGAATCTTCTTTATCATGCTAAGAGGAGCAGGAAAAAGCAAAAAATTTCAGAATTGCACCTTGCAATGCGGAGAAATTACTGTTTGTGCATTTACAATATTCATTGATTTTTGCCATTGAAAAACGTCCAGAAATGATTGAAGGTACTGACTGAATGAAAGGAGCTGGCATCTCACTCTCTTTGCATCTTCTTTATCATGCTAAGAGGAGCAGGAAAAAGCAAAAAATTTCAGAATTGCACCTTGCAATGCGGAGAAATTACTGTTTGTGCATTTACAATATTCATTGATTTTTGCCATTGAAAAACGTCCAGAAATGATTGAAGCTACTGACTGAATGAAAGGAGCTGGCATCTCACTCTCTGAATCTTCTTTATCATGCTAAGAGGAGCAGGAAAAAGCAAAAAATTTCAGAATTGCACCTTGCAATGCGGAGAAATTACTGTTTGTGCATTTACAATATTCATTGATTTTTGCCATTGAAAAATGTAAAGAAATGATTGAAGCTACTGACTGAATGAAAGGAGCTGGCATCTCACTCTCTTTGAATCTTCTTTATCATGCTAAGAGGAGCAGGAAAAAGCAAAAAATTTCAGAATTGCGTCTTGCAATGCGGAGAAATTACTGTTTGTGCATTTACAAAATTCATTGATTTTTGCCATTGAAAAACATCATGTTATTCATATACCAGAAATGATTGAAGCTACTGACTGAAGGAAAGGATCTGGCATCTCACTCTCTTTGAATCTTCTTTATCATGCTTAGAGGAGCAGGAAAAAGCAAAAAATTTCAGAATTGCACCTTGCAATGCGGAGAAATTACTGTTTGTGCATTTACAATATTCAATGATTTTTGCCATTGAAAAACGTCCAGAAATGATTGAAGCTACTGACTGAATGAAATGAGCTGGCATCTCACTCTCTTTGAATCTTGTTTATCATGCTAAGAGGAGCAGGAAAAAGCAAAAAATTTCAGAATTGCACCTTGCAATGCGGAGAAATTACTGTTTGTGCATTTACAATATTCATTGATTTTTGCCATTGAAAAACGTCCAGAAATGATTGAAGCTACTGACTGAATGAAAGGAGCTGGCATCTCACTCTCTTTGAATCTTCTTTATCATGCTAAGAGGAGCAGGAAAAAGCAAAAAATTTCAGAATTGCACCTTGCAATGCGGAGAAATTACTGTTTGTGCATTTACAATATTCATTGATTTTTGCCATTGAAAAACATCATGTTATTCATATACCAGAAATGATTGAAGCTACTGACTGAATGAAAGGAGCTGGCATCTCACTCTCTTTGAATCTTCTTTATCATGCTAAGAGGAGCAGGAAAAAGTAAAAAATTTCAGAATTGCACCTTGCAATGCGGAGAAATTACTGTTTGTGCATTTATAATATTCAATGATTTTTGCCATTGAAAAACGTCCAGAAATGATTGAAGCTACTGACTGAACGAAAGGAGCTGGCATCTCACTCTCTTTGAATCTTCTTTATCATGCTAAGAGGAGCAGGAAAAAGCAAAAAATTTCAGAATTGCACCTTGCAATGCGGAGAAATTACTGTTTGTGCATTTACAATATTCATTGATTTTTGCCATTGAAAAACATCATGTTATTCATGTACCAGAAATGTTTGAAGCTACTGACTGAATGAAAGGAGCTGGCATCTCACTCTCTTTGAATCTTCTTTATCATGCTAAGAGGAGCAGGAAAAAGCAAAAAATTTCAGAATTGCACATTGCAATGCGGAGAAATTACTGTTTGTGCATTTACAATATTCATTGATTTTTGCCATTGAAAAACGTCCAGAAATGATTGAAGCTACTGACTGAATGAAAGGAGCTGGCATCTCACTCTCTTTGAATCTTCTTTATCATGCTAAGAGGAGCAGGAAAAAGCAAAAAATTTCAGAATTGCACCTTGCAATGCGGAGAAATTACTGTTTGTGCATTTACAATATTCATTGATTTTTGCCATTGAAAAACGTCCAGAAATGATTGAAGCTACTGACTGAATGAAAGGAGCTGGCATCTCACTCTCTTTGAATCTTCTTTATCATGCTAAGAGGAGCAGGAAAAAGCAAAAAATTTCAGAATTGCACCTTGCAATGCGGAGAAATTACTGTTTGTGCATTTACAATATTCATTGATTTTTGCCATTGAAAAATGTCCAGAAATGATTGAAGCTACTGACTGAATGAAAGGAGCTGGCATCTCACTCTCTTTGAATCTTCTTTATCATGCTAAGAGGAGCAGGAAAAAGCAAAAAATTTCAGAATTGCGCCTTGCAATGCGGAGAAATTACTGTTTGTGCATTTACAAAATTCATTGATTTTTGCCATTGAAAAACATCATGTTATTCATATACCAGAAATGATTGAAGCTACTGACTGAAGGAAAGGATCTGGCATCTCACTCTCTTTGAATCTTCTTTATCATGCTAAGAGGAGCAGGAAAAAGCAAAAAATTTCAGAATTGCACCTTGCAATGCGGAGAAATTACTGTTTGTGCATTTACAATATTCATTGATTTTTGCCATTGAAAAACGTCCAGAAATGATTGAAGCTACTGACTGAATGAAAGGAGCTGGCATCTCACTCTCTTTGAATCTTCTTTATCATGCTAAGAGGAGCAGGAAAAAGCAAAAAATTTCAGAATTGCACCTTGCAATGCGGAGAAATTACTGTTTGTGCATTTACAATATTCATTGATTTTTGCCATTGAAAAACGTCCAGAAATGATTGAAGCTACTGACTGAATGAAAGGAGCTGGCATCTCACTCTCTTTGAATCTTCTTTATCATGCTAAGAGGAGCAGGAAAAAGCAAAAAATTTCAGAATTGCACCTTGCAATGCGGAGAAATTACTGTTTGTGCATTTACAATATTCATTGATTTTTGCCATTGAAAAATGTCCAGAAATGATTGAAGCTACTGACTGAATGAAAGGAGCTGGCATCTCACTCTCTTTGAATCTTCTTTATCATGCTAAGAGGAGCAGGAAAAAGCAAAAAATTTCAGAATTGCGCCTTGCAATGCGGAGAAATTACTGTTTGTGCATTTACAAAATTCATTGATTTTTGCCATTGAAAAACATCATGTTATTCATATACCAGAAATGATTGAAGCTACTGACTGAAGGAAAGGATCTGGCATCTCACTCTCTTTGAATCTTCTTTATCATGCTAAGAGGAGCAGGAAAAAGCAAAAAATTTCAGAATTGCACCTTGCAATGCAGAGAAATTACTGTTTGTGCATTTACAATATTCATTGATTTTTGTCATTGAAAAACGTCCAGAAATGATTGAAGCTACTGACTGAATGAAAGGAGCTGGCATCTCACTCTCTTTGAATCTTCTTTATCATGCTAAGAGGAGCAGGAAAAAGCAAAAAATTTCAGAATTGCACCTTGCAATGCGGAGAAATTACTGTTTGTGCATTTACAATATTCATTGATTTTTGCCATTGAAAAATGTCCAGAAATGATTGAAGCTACTGACTGAATGAAAGGAGCTGGCATCTCACTCTCTTTGAATCTTCTTTATCATGCTAAGAGGAGCAGGAAAAAGCAAAAAATTACAGAATTGCACATTGCAATGCGGAGAAATTACTGTTTGTGCATTTACAATATTCATTGATTTTTGCCATTGAAAAACATCCAGAAATGATTGAAGCTACTGACTGAATGAAAGGAGCTGGCATCTCATTCTCTTTGAATCTTCTTTATCATGCTAAGAGGAGCAGGAAAAAGCAAACAATTTCAGAATTGCGCCTTGCAATGCGGAGAAATTACTGTTTGTGCATTTACAAAATTCATTGATTTTTGCCATTGAAAAACATCATGTTATTCATATACCAGAAATGATTGAAGCTACTGACTGAAGGAAAGGATCTGGCATCTCACTCTCTTTGAATCTTCTTTATCATGCTAAGAGGAGCAGGAAAAAGCAAAAAATTTCAGAATTGCACCTTGCAATGCGGAGAAATTACTGTTTGTGCATTTACAATATTCATTGATTTTTGCCATTGAAAAACGTCCAGAAATGATTGAAGCTACTGACTGAATGAAAGGAGCTGGCATCTCACTCTCTTTGAATCTTCTTTATCATGCTAAGAGGAGCAGGAAAAAGCAAAAAATTTCAGAATTGCACCTTGCAATGCGGAGAAATTACTGTTTGTGCATTTACAATATTCATTGATTTTTGCCATTGAAAAACGTCCAGAAATGATTGAAGCTACTGACTGAATGAAAGGAGCTGGCATCTCACTCTCTTTGAATCTTCTTTATCATGCTAAGAGGAGCAGGAAAAAGCAAAAAATTTCAGAATTGCACCTTGCAATGCGGAGAAATTACTGTTTGTGCATTTACAATATTCATTGATTTTTGCCATTGAAAAATGTCCAGAAATGATTGAAGCTACTGACTGAATGAAAGGAGCTGGCATCTCACTCTCTTTGAATCTTCTTTATCATGCTAAGAGGAGCAGGAAAAAGCAAAAAATTTCAGAATTGCGCCTTGCAATGCGGAGAAATTACTGTTTGTGCATTTACAAAATTCATTGATTTTTGCCATTGAAAAACATCATGTTATTCATATACCAGAAATGATTGAAGCTACTGACTGAAGGAAAGGATCTGGCATCTCACTCTCTTTGAATCTTCTTTATCATGCTAAGAGGAGCAGGAAAAAGCAAAAAATTTCAGAATTGCACCTTGCAATGCGGAGAAATTACTGTTTGTGCATTTACAATATTCATTGATTTTTGCCATTGAAAAACGTCCAGAAATGATTGAAGCTACTGACTGAATGAAAGGAGCTGGCATCTCACTCTCTTTGAATCTTCTTTATCATGCTAAGAGGAGCAGGAAAAAGCAAAAAATTTCAGAATTGCACCTTGCAATGCGGAGAAATTACTGTTTGTGCATTTACAATATTCATTGATTTTTGCGATTGAAAAACATCATGTTATTCATATACCAGAAATGATTGAAGCTACTGACTGAATGAAAGGAGCTGGCATCTCACTCTCTTTGAATCTTCTTTATCATGCTAAGAGGAGCAGGAAAAAGTAAAAAATTTCAGAATTGCACCTTGCAATGCGGAGAAATTACTGTTTGTGCATTTACAATATTCAATGATTTTTGCCATTGAAAAACGTCCCGAAATGATTGAAGCTACTGACTGAATGAAAGGAGCTGGCATCTCACTCTCTTTGAATCTTCTTTATCATGCTAAGAGGAGCAGGAAAAAGCAAAAAATTTCAGAATTGCACCTTGCAATGCAGAGAAATTACTGTTTGTGCATTTACAATATTCATTGATTTTTGTCATTGAAAAACGTCCAGAAATGATTGAAGCTACTGACTGAATGAAAGGAGCTGGCATCTCACTCTCTTTGAATCTTCTTTATCATGCTAAGAGGAGCAGGAAAAAGCAAAAAATTTCAGAATTGCACCTTGCAATGCGGAGAAATTACTGTTTGTGCATTTACAATATTCATTGATTTTTGCCATTGAAAAATGTCCAGAAATGATTGAAGCTACTGACTGAATGAAAGGAGCTGGCATCTCACTCTCTTTGAATCTTCTTTATCATGCTAAGAGGAGCAGGAAAATGCAAAAAATTTCAGAATTGCACATTGCAATGCGGAGAAATTACTGTTTGTGCATTTACAATATTCATTGATTTTTGCCATTGAAAAACGTCCAGAAATGATTGAAGCTACTGACTGAATGAAAGGAGCTGACATCTCACTCTCTTTGAATCTTCTTTATCATGCTAAGAGGAGCAGGAAAAAGCAAAAAATTTCAGAATTGCACCTTGCAATGCGGAGAAATTACTGTTTGTGCATTTACAATATTCATTGATTTTTGCCATTGAAAAACGTCCAGAAATGATTGAAGCTACTGACTGAATGAAAGGAGCTGGCATCTCACTCTCTTTGAATCTTCTTTATCATGCTAAGAGGAGCAGGAAAAAGCAAAAAATTTCAGAATTGCACCTTGCAATGCGGAGAAATTACTGTTTGTGCATTTACAATATTCATTGATTTTTGCCATTGAAAAATGTCCAGAAATGATTGAAGCTACTGACTGAATGAAAGGAGCTGGCATCTCACTCTCTTTGAATCTTCTTTATCATGCTAAGAGGAGCAGGAAAAAGCAAAAAATTTCAGAATTGCACCTTGCAATGCGGAGAAATTACTGTTTGTGCATTTACAAAATTCATTGATTTTTGCCATTGAAAAACATCATGTTATTCATATACCAGAAATGATTGAAGCTACTGACTGAAGGAAAGGATCTGGCATCTCACTCTCTTTGAATCTTCTTTATCATGCTAAGAGGAGCAGGAAAAAGCAAAAAATTTCAGAATTGCACCTTGCAATGCGGAGAAATTACTGTTTGTGCATTTACAATATTCATTGATTTTTGCCATTGAAAAACGTCCAGAAATGATTGAAGCTACTGACTGAATGAAAGGAGCTGGCATCTCACTCTCTTTGAATCTTCTTTATCATGCTAAGAGGAGCAGGAAAAAGCAAAAAATTTCAGAATTGCACCTTGCAATGCGGAGAAATTACTGTTTGTGCATTTACAATATTCATTGATTTTTGCCATTGAAAAACGTCCAGAAATGATTGAAGCTACTGACTGAATGAAAGGAGCTGGCATCTCACTCTCTTTGAATCTTCTTTATCATGCTAAGAGGAGCAGGAAAAAGCAAAAAATTTCAGAATTGCACCTTGCAATGCGGAGAAATTACTGTTTGTGCATTTACAATATTCATTGATTTTTGCCATTGAAAAATGTCCAGAAATGATTGAAGCTACTGACTGAATGAAAGGAGCTGGCATCTCACTCTCCTTGAATCTTCTTTATCATGCTAAGAGGAGCAGGAAAAAGCAAAAAATTTCAGAATTGCGCCTTGCAATGCGGAGAAATTACTGTTTGTGCATTTACAAAATTCATTGATTTTTGCCATTGAAAAACATCATGTTATTCATATACCAGAAATGATTGAAGCTACTGACTGAATGAAAGGAGCTGGCATCTCACTCTCTTTGAATCTTCTTTATCATGCTAAGAGGAGCAGGAAAAAGTAAAAAATTTCAGAATTGCACCTTGCAATGCGGAGAAATTACTGTTTGTGCATTTATAATATTCACTGATTTTTGCCATTGAAAAACGTCCAGAAATGATTGAAGCTACTGACTGAACGAAAGGAGCTGGCATCTCACTCTCTTTGAATCTTCTTTATCATGCTAAGAGGAGCAGGAAAAAGCAAAAAATTTCAGAATTGCACCTTGCAATGCGGAGAAATTACTGTTTGTGCATTTACAATATTCATTGATTTTTGCCATTGAAAAACGTCCAGAAATGATTGAAGCTACTGACTGAATGAAAGGAGCTGGCATCTCACTCTCTTTGAATCTTCTTTATCATGCTAAGAGGAGCAGGAAAAAGCAAAAAATTTCAGAATTGCACCTTGCAATGCGGAGAAATTACTGTTTGTGCATTTACAATATTCATTGATTTTTGCCATTGAAAAATGTCCAGAAATGATTGAAGCTACTGACTGAATGAAAGGAGCTGGCATCTCACTCTCTTTGAATCTTCTTTATCATGCTAAGAGGAGCAGGAAAAAGCAAAAAATTTCAGAATTGCGCCTTGCAATGCGGAGAAATTACTGTTTGTGCATTTACAAAATTCATTGATTTTTGCCATTGAAAAACATCATGTTATTCATATACCAGAAATGATTGAAGCTACTGACTGAAGGAAAGGATCTGGCATCTCACTCTCTTTGAATCTTCTTTATCATGCTAAGAGGAGCAGGAAAAAGCAAAAAATTTCAGAATTGCACCTTGCAATGCGGAGAAATTACTGTTTGTGCATTTACAATATTCATTGATTTTTGCCATTGAAAAACGTCCAGAAATGATTGAAGCTACTGACTGAATGAAAGGAGCTGGCATCTCACTCTCTTTGAATCTTCTTTATCATGCTAAGAGGAGCAGGAAAAAGCAAAAAATTTCAGAATTGCACCTTGCAATGCGGAGAAATTACTGTTTGTGCATTTACAATATTCATTGATTTTTGCCATTGAAAAACGTCCAGAAATGATTGAAGCTACTGACTGAATGAAAGGAGCTGGCATCTCACTCTCTTTGAATCTTCTTTATCATGCTAAGAGGAGCAGGAAAAAGCAAAAAATTTCAGAATTGCACCTTGCAATGCGGAGAAATTACTGTTTGTGCATTTACAATATTCATTGATTTTTGCCATTGAAAAACGTCCAGAAATGATTGAAGCTACTGACTGAATGAAAGGAGCTGGCATCTCACTCTCTTTGAATCTTCTTTATCATGCTAAGAGGAGCAGGAAAAAGCAAAAAATTTCAGAATTGCACCTTGCAATGCAGAGAAATTACTGTTTGTGCATTTACAATATTCATTGATTTTTGTCATTGAAAAACGTCCAGAAATGATTGAAGCTACTGACTGAATGAAAGGAGCTGGCATCTCACTCTCTTTGAATCTTCTTTATCATGCTAAGAGGAGCAGG
This sequence comes from Phyllobates terribilis, assembly GCF_046119375.1. NCBI lineage: Eukaryota > Metazoa > Chordata > Amphibia > Anura > Dendrobatidae > Phyllobates > Phyllobates terribilis. Next base: position 468,880 of record NW_027363660.1, on the reverse strand, counting down.
AAAAAGCAAAAAATTTCAGAATTGCACCTTGCAATGCGGAGAAATTACTGTTTGTGCATTTACAATATTCATTGATTTTTGCCATTGAAAAATGTCCAGAAATGATTGAAGCTACTGACTGAATGAAAGGAGCTGGCATCTCACTCTCTTTGAATCTTCTTTATCATGCTAAGAGGAGCAGGAAAATGCAAAAAATTTCAGAATTGCACATTGCAATGCGGAGAAATTACTGTTTGTGCATTTACAATATTCATTGATTTTTGCCATTGAAAAACGTCCAGAAATGATTGAAGCTACTGACTGAATGAAAGGAGCTGACATCTCACTCTCTTTGAATCTTCTTTATCATGCTAAGAGGAGCAGGAAAAAGCAAAAAATTTCAGAATTGCACCTTGCAATGCGGAGAAATTACTGTTTGTGCATTTACAATATTCATTGATTTTTGCCATTGAAAAACGTCCAGAAATGATTGAAGCTACTGACTGAATGAAAGGAGCTGGCATCTCACTCTCTTTGAATCTTCTTTATCATGCTAAGAGGAGCAGGAAAAAGCAAAAAATTTCAGAATTGCACCTTGCAATGCGGAGAAATTACTGTTTGTGCATTTACAATATTCATTGATTTTTGCCATTGAAAAATGTCCAGAAATGATTGAAGCTACTGACTGAATGAAAGGAGCTGGCATCTCACTCTCTTTGAATCTTCTTTATCATGCTAAGAGGAGCAGGAAAAAGCAAAAAATTTCAGAATTGCACCTTGCAATGCGGAGAAATTACTGTTTGTGCATTTACAAAATTCATTGATTTTTGCCATTGAAAAACATCATGTTATTCATATACCAGAAATGATTGAAGCTACTGACTGAAGGAAAGGATCTGGCATCTCACTCTCTTTGAATCTTCTTTATCATGCTAAGAGGAGCAGGAAAAAGCAAAAAATTTCAGAATTGCACCTTGCAATGCGGAGAAATTACTGTTTGTGCATTTACAATATTCATTGATTTTTGCCATTGAAAAACGTCCAGAAATGATTGAAGCTACTGACTGAATGAAAGGAGCTGGCATCTCACTCTCTTTGAATCTTCTTTATCATGCTAAGAGGAGCAGGAAAAAGCAAAAAATTTCAGAATTGCACCTTGCAATGCGGAGAAATTACTGTTTGTGCATTTACAATATTCATTGATTTTTGCCATTGAAAAACGTCCAGAAATGATTGAAGCTACTGACTGAATGAAAGGAGCTGGCATCTCACTCTCTTTGAATCTTCTTTATCATGCTAAGAGGAGCAGGAAAAAGCAAAAAATTTCAGAATTGCACCTTGCAATGCGGAGAAATTACTGTTTGTGCATTTACAATATTCATTGATTTTTGCCATTGAAAAATGTCCAGAAATGATTGAAGCTACTGACTGAATGAAAGGAGCTGGCATCTCACTCTCCTTGAATCTTCTTTATCATGCTAAGAGGAGCAGGAAAAAGCAAAAAATTTCAGAATTGCGCCTTGCAATGCGGAGAAATTACTGTTTGTGCATTTACAAAATTCATTGATTTTTGCCATTGAAAAACATCATGTTATTCATATACCAGAAATGATTGAAGCTACTGACTGAATGAAAGGAGCTGGCATCTCACTCTCTTTGAATCTTCTTTATCATGCTAAGAGGAGCAGGAAAAAGTAAAAAATTTCAGAATTGCACCTTGCAATGCGGAGAAATTACTGTTTGTGCATTTATAATATTCACTGATTTTTGCCATTGAAAAACGTCCAGAAATGATTGAAGCTACTGACTGAACGAAAGGAGCTGGCATCTCACTCTCTTTGAATCTTCTTTATCATGCTAAGAGGAGCAGGAAAAAGCAAAAAATTTCAGAATTGCACCTTGCAATGCGGAGAAATTACTGTTTGTGCATTTACAATATTCATTGATTTTTGCCATTGAAAAACGTCCAGAAATGATTGAAGCTACTGACTGAATGAAAGGAGCTGGCATCTCACTCTCTTTGAATCTTCTTTATCATGCTAAGAGGAGCAGGAAAAAGCAAAAAATTTCAGAATTGCACCTTGCAATGCGGAGAAATTACTGTTTGTGCATTTACAATATTCATTGATTTTTGCCATTGAAAAATGTCCAGAAATGATTGAAGCTACTGACTGAATGAAAGGAGCTGGCATCTCACTCTCTTTGAATCTTCTTTATCATGCTAAGAGGAGCAGGAAAAAGCAAAAAATTTCAGAATTGCGCCTTGCAATGCGGAGAAATTACTGTTTGTGCATTTACAAAATTCATTGATTTTTGCCATTGAAAAACATCATGTTATTCATATACCAGAAATGATTGAAGCTACTGACTGAAGGAAAGGATCTGGCATCTCACTCTCTTTGAATCTTCTTTATCATGCTAAGAGGAGCAGGAAAAAGCAAAAAATTTCAGAATTGCACCTTGCAATGCGGAGAAATTACTGTTTGTGCATTTACAATATTCATTGATTTTTGCCATTGAAAAACGTCCAGAAATGATTGAAGCTACTGACTGAATGAAAGGAGCTGGCATCTCACTCTCTTTGAATCTTCTTTATCATGCTAAGAGGAGCAGGAAAAAGCAAAAAATTTCAGAATTGCACCTTGCAATGCGGAGAAATTACTGTTTGTGCATTTACAATATTCATTGATTTTTGCCATTGAAAAACGTCCAGAAATGATTGAAGCTACTGACTGAATGAAAGGAGCTGGCATCTCACTCTCTTTGAATCTTCTTTATCATGCTAAGAGGAGCAGGAAAAAGCAAAAAATTTCAGAATTGCACCTTGCAATGCGGAGAAATTACTGTTTGTGCATTTACAATATTCATTGATTTTTGCCATTGAAAAATGTCCAGAAATGATTGAAGCTACTGACTGAATGAAAGGAGCTGGCATCTCACTCTCTTTGAATCTTCTTTATCATGCTAAGAGGAGCAGGAAAAAGCAAAAAATTTCAGAATTGCGCCTTGCAATGCGGAGAAATTACTGTTTGTGCATTTACAAAATTCATTGATTTTTGCCATTGAAAAACATCATGTTATTCATATACCAGAAATGATTGAAGCTACTGACTGAAGGAAAGGATCTGGCATCTCACTCTCTTTGAATCTTCTTTATCATGCTAAGAGGAGCAGGAAAAAGCAAAAAATTTCAGAATTGCACCTTGCAATGCAGAGAAATTACTGTTTGTGCATTTACAATATTCATTGATTTTTGTCATTGAAAAACGTCCAGAAATGATTGAAGCTACTGACTGAATGAAAGGAGCTGGCATCTCACTCTCTTTCAATCTTCTTTATCATGCTAAGAGGAGCAGGAAAAAGCAAAAAATTTCAGAATTGCACCTTGCAATGCGGAGAAATTACTGTTTGTGCATTTACAATATTCATTGATTTTTGCCATTGAAAAATGTCCAGAAATGATTGAAGCTACTGACTGAATGAAAGGAGCTGGCATCTCACTCTCTTTGAATCTTCTTTATCATGCTAAGAGGAGCAGGAAAAAGCAAAAAATTTCAGAATTGCACATTGCAATGCGGAGAAATTACTGTTTGTGCATTTACAATATTCATTGATTTTTGCCATTGAAAAACATCCAGAAATGATTGAAGCTACTGACTGAATGAAAGGAGCTGGCATCTCACTCTCTTTGAATCTTCTTTATCATGCTAAGAGGAGCAGGAAAAAGCTAAAAATTTCAGAATTGCACCTTGCAATGCGGAGAAATTACTGTTTGTGCATTTACAATATTCATTGATTTTTGCCATTGAAAAACGTCCAGAAATGATTGAAGCTACTGACTGAATGAAAGGAGCTGGCATCTCACTCTCTTTGAATCTTCTTTATCATGCTAAGAGGAGCAGGAAAAAGCAAAAAAATTCAGAATTGCACCTTGCAATGCGGAGAAATTACTGTTTGTGCATTTACAATATTCATTGATTTTTGCCATTGAAAAATGTCCAGAAATGATTGAAGCTACTGACTGAATGAAAGGAGCTGGCATCTCACTCTCTTTGAATCTTCTTTATCATGCTAAGAGGAGCAGGAAAAAGCAAAAAATTTCAGAATTGCGCCTTGCAATGCGGAGAAATTACTGTTTGTGCATTTACAAAATTCATTGATTTTTGCCATTGAAAAACATCATGTTATTCATATACCAGAAATGATTGAAGCTACTGACTGAAGGAAAGGATCTGGCATCTCACTCTCTTTGAATCTTCTTTATCATGCTAAGAGGAGCAGGAAAAAGCAAAAAATTTCAGAATTGCACCTTGCAATGCGGAGAAATTACTGTTTGTGCATTTACAATATTCATTGATTTTTGCCATTGAAAAACGTCCAGAAATGATTGAAGCTACTGACTGAATGAAAGGAGCTGGCATCTCACTCTCTTTGAATCTTCTTTATCATGCTAAGAGGAGCAGGAAAAAGCAAAAAATTTCAGAATTGCACCTTGCAATGCGGAGAAATTACTGTTTGTGCATTTACAATATTCATTGATTTTTGCCATTGAAAAACGTCCAGAAATGATTGAAGCTACTGACTGAATGAAAGGAGCTGGCATCTCACTCTCTTTGAATCTTCTTTATCATGCTAAGAGGAGCAGGAAAAAGCAAAAAATTTCAGAATTGCACCTTGCAATGCGGAGAAATTACTGTTTGTGCATTTACAATATTCATTGATTTTTGCCATTGAAAAATGTCCAGAAATGATTGAAGCTACTGACTGAATGAAAGGAGCTGGCATCTCACTCTCTTTGAATCTTCTTTATCATGCTAAGAGGAGCAGGAAAAAGCAAAAAATTTCAGAATTGCGCCTTGCAATGCGGAGAAATTACTGTTTGTGCATTTACAAAATTCATTGATTTTTGCCATTGAAAAACATCATGTTATTCATATACCAGAAATGATTGAAGCTACTGACTGAAGGAAAGGATCTGGCATCTCACTCTCTTTGAATCTTCTTTATCATGCTAAGAGGAGCAGGAAAAAGCAAAAAATTTCAGAATTGCACCTTGCAATGCGGAGAAATTACTGTTTGTGCATTTACAATATTCATTGATTTTTGCCATTGAAAAACGTCCAGAAATGATTGAAGCTACTGACTGAATGAAAGGAGCTGGCATCTCACTCTCTTTGAATCTTCTTTATCATGCTAAGAGGAGCAGGAAAAAGCAAAAAATTTCAGAATTGCACCTTGCAATGCGGAGAAATTACTGTTTGTGCATTTACAATATTCATTGATTTTTGCCATTGAAAAACGTCCAGAAATGATTGAAGCTACTGACTGAATGAAAGGAGCTGGCATCTCACTCTCTTTGAATCTTCTTTATCATGCTAAGAGGAGCAGGAAAAAGCAAAAAATTTCAGAATTGCACCTTGCAATGCGGAGAAATTACTGTTTGTGCATTTACAATATTCATTGATTTTTGCCATTGAAAAATGTCCAGAAATGATTGAAGCTACTGACTGAATGAAAGGAGCTGGCATCTCACTCTCTTTGAATCTTCTTTATCATGCTAAGAGGAGCAGGAAAAAGCAAAAAATTTCAGAATTGCGCCTTGCAATGCGGAGAAATTACTGTTTGTGCATTTACAAAATTCATTGATTTTTGCCATTGAAAAACATCATGTTATTCATATACCAGAAATGATTGAAGCTACTGACTGAAGGAAAGGATTTGGCATCTCACTCTCTTTGAATCTTCTTTATCATGCTAAGAGGAGCAGGAAAAAGCAAAAAATTTCAGAATTGCACCTTGCAATGCGGAGAAATTACTGTTTGTGCATTTACAATATTCATTGATTTTTGCCATTGAAAAACGTCCAGAAATGATTGAAGCTACTGACTGAATGAAAGGAGCTGGCATCTCACTCTCTTTGAATCTTCTTTATCATGCTAAGAGGAGCAGGAAAAAGCAAAAAATTTCAGAATTGCACCTTGCAATGCGGAGAAATTACTGTTTGTGCATTTACAATATTCATTGATTTTTGCGATTGAAAAACATCATGTTATTCATATACCAGAAATGATTGAAGCTACTGACTGAATGAAAGGAGCTGGCATCTCACTCTCTTTGAATCTTCTTTATCATGCTAAGAGGAGCAGGAAAAAGTAAAAAATTTCAGAATTGCACCTTGCAATGCGGAGAAATTACTGTTTGTGCATTTACAATATTCAATGATTTTTGCCATTGAAAAACGTCCAGAAATGATTGAAGCTACTGACTGAATGAAAGGAGCTGGCATCTCACTCTCTTTGAATCTTGTTTACCATGCTAAGAGGAGCAGGAAAAAGTAAAAAATTTCAGAATTGCACCTTGCAATGCGGAGAAATTACTGTTTGTGCATTTACAATATTCATTGATTTTTGCCATTGAAAAACGTCCAGAAATGATTGAAGCTACTGACTGAATGAAAGGAGCTGGCATCTCACTCTCTTTGAATCTTCTTTATCATGCTAAGAGGAGCAGGAAAAAGCAAAAAATTTCAGAATTGCACCTTGCAATGCGGAGAAATTACTGTTTGTGCATTTACAATATTCATTGATTTTTGACATTGAAAAACGTCCAGAAATGATTGAAGCTACTGACTGAATGAAAGGAGCTGGCATCTCACTCTCTTTGAATCTTCTTTATCATGCTAAGAGGAGCAGGAAAAAGCAAAAAATTTCAGAATTGCACCTTGCAATGCGGAGAAATTACTGTTTGTGCATTTACAATATTCATTGATTTTTGCCATTGAAAAATGTCCAGAAATGATTGAAGCTACTGACTGAATGAAAGGAGCTGGCATCTCACTCTCTTTGAATCTTCTTTATCATGCTAAGAGGAGCAGGAAAAAGCAAAAAATTTCAGAATTGCGCCTTGCAATGCGGAGAAATTACTGTTTGTGCATTTACAAAATTCATTGATTTTTGCCATTGAAAAACATCATGTTATTCATATACCAGAAATGATTGAAGCTACTGACTGAAGGAAAGGATATGGCATCTCACTCTCTTTGAATCTTCTTTATCATGCTTAGAGGAGCAGGAAAAAGCAAAAAATTTCAGAATTGCACCTTGCAATGCGGAGAAATTACTGTTTGTGCATTTACAATATTCATTGATTTTTGCCATTGAAAAACGTCCAGAAATGATTGAAGCTACTGACTGAATGAAAGGAGCTGGCATCTCACTCTCTTTGAATCTTCTTTATCATGCTAAGAGGAGCAGGAAAAAGCAAAAAATTTCAGAATTGCACCTTGCAATGCGGAGAAATTACTGTTTGTGCATTTACAATATTCATTGATTTTTGCGATTGAAAAACATCATGTTATTCATATACCAGAAATGATTGAAGCTACTGACTGAATGAAAGGAGCTGGCATCTCACTCTCTTTGAATCTTCTTTATCATGCTAAGAGGAGCAGGAAAAAGTAAAAAATTTCAGAATTGCACCTTGCAATGCGGAGAAATTACTGTTTGTGCATTTACAATATTCATTGATTTTTGCCATTGAAAAACGTCCAGAAATGATTGAAGCTACTGACTGAATGAAAGGAGCTGGCATCTCACTCTCTTTGAATCTTCTTTATCATGCTAAGAGGAGCAGGAAAAAGCAAAAAATTTCAGAATTGCACCTTGCAATGCGGAGAAATTACTGTTTGTGCATTTACAATATTCATTGATTTTTGCTATTGAAAAACATCATGTTATTCATATACCAGAAATGATTGAAGCTACTGACTGAATGAAAGGAGCTGGCATCTCACTCTCTTTGAATCTTCTTTATCATGCTAAGAGGAGCAGGAAAAAGCAAAAAATTTCAGAATTGCACCTTGCAATGCGGAGAAATTACAGTTTGTGCATTTACAATATTCATTGATTTTTGCCATTGAAAAACGTCCAGAAATGATTGAAGCTACTGACTGAATGAAAGGAGCTGGCATCTCACTCTCTTTGAATCTTCTTTATCATGCTAAGAGGAGCAGGAAAAAGCAAAAAATTTCAGAATTGCACCTTGCAATGCGGAGAAATTACTGTTTGTGCATTTACAATATTCATTGATTTTTGCCATTGAAAAAGGTCCAGAAATAATTGAAGGTACTGACTGAATGAAAGGAGCTGGCATCTCACTCTCTTTGAATCTTCTTTATCATGCTAAGAGGAGCAGGAAAAAGCAAAAAATTTCAGAATTGCACCTTGCAATGCGGAGAAATTACTGTTTGTGCATTTACAATATTCATTGATTTTTGCCATTGAAAAACGTCCAGAAATGATTGAAGCTACTGACTGAATGAAAGGAGCTGGCATCTCACTCTCTTTGAATCTTCTTTATCATGCTAAGAGGAGCAGGAAAAAGCAAAAAATTTCAGAATTGCACCTTGCAATGCGGAGAAATTACTGTTTGTGCATTTACAATATTCATTGATTTTTGCCATTGAAAAATGTCCAGAAATGATTGAAGCTACTGACTGAATGAAAGGAGCTGGCATCTCACTCTCTTTGAATCTTCTTTATCATGCTAAGAGGAGCAGGAAAAAGCAAAAAATTTCAGAATTGCGCCTTGCAATGCGGAGAAATTACTGTTTGTGCATTTACAAAATTCATTGATTTTTGCCATTGAAAAACATCATGTTATTCATATACCAGAAATGATTGAAGCTACTGACTGAAGGAAAGGATCTGGCATCTCACTCTCTTTGAATCTTCTTTATCATGCTTAGAGGAGCAGGAAAAAGCAAAAAATTTCAGAATTGCACCTTGCAATGCGGAGAAATTACTGTTTGTGCATTTACAATATTCATTGATTTTTGCCATTGAAAAACGTCCAGAAATGATTGAAGCTACTGACTGAATGAAAGGAGCTGGCATCTCACTCTCTTTGAATCTTCTTTATCATGCTAAGAGGAGCAGGAAAAAGCAAAAAATTTCAGAATTGCACCTTGCAATGCGGAGAAATTACTGTTTGTGCATTTACAATATTCATTGATTTTTGCGATTGAAAAACATCATGTTATTCATATACCAGAAATGATTGAAGCTACTGACTGAATGAAAGGAGCTGGCATCTCACTCTCTTTGAATCTTCTTTATCATGCTAAGAGGAGCAGGAAAAAGTAAAAAATTTCAGAATTGCACCTTGCAATGCGGAGAAATTACTGTTTGTGCATTTACAATATTCAATGATTTTTGCCATTGAAAAACGTCCAGAAATGATTGAAGCTACTGACTGAATGAAAGGAGCTGGCATCTCACTCTCTTTGAATCTTGTTTATCATGCTAAGAGGAGCAGGAAAAAGCAAAAAATTTCAGAATTGCACTTTGCAATGCGGAGAAATTACTGTTTGTGCATTTACAATATTCATTGATTTTTGCCATTGAAAAACGTCCAGAAATGATTGAAGCTACTGACTGAATGAAAGGAGCTGGCATCTCACTCTCTTTGAATCTTCTTTATCATGCTAAGAGGAGCAGGAAAAAGCAAAAAATTTCAGAATTGCACCTTGCAATGCGGAGAAATTACTGTTTGTGCATTTACAATATTCATTGATTTTTGCCATTGAAAAACATCATGTTATTCATATACCAGAAATGATTGAAGCTACTGACTGAATGAAAGGAGCTGGCATCTCACTCTCTTTGAATCTTCTTTATCATGCTAAGAGGAGCAGGAAAAAGTAAAAAATTTCAGAATTGCACCTTGCAATGCGGAGAAATTACTGTTTGTGCATTTATAATATTCAATGATTTTTGCCATTGAAAAACGTCCAGAAATGATTGAAGCTACTGACTGAACGAAAGGAGCTGGCATCTCACTCTCTTTGAATCTTCTTTATCATGCTAAGAGGAGCAGGAAAAAGCAAAAAATTTCAGAATTGCACCTTGCAATGCGGAGAAATTACTGTTTGTGCATTTACAATATTCATTGATTTTTGCCATTGAAAAACATCATGTTATTCATGTACCAGAAATGTTTGAAGCTACTGACTGAATGAAAGGAGCTGGCATCTCACTCTCTTTGAATCTTCTTTATCATGCTAAGAGGAGCAGGAAAAAGCAAAAAATTTCAGAATTGCACATTGCAATGCGGAGAAATTACTGTTTGTGCATTTACAATATTCATTGATTTTTGCCATTGAAAAACGTCCAGAAATGATTGAAGCTACTGACTGAATGAAAGGAGCTGGCATCTCACTCTCTTTGAATCTTCTTTATCATGCTAAGAGGAGCAGGAAAAAGCAAAAAATTTCAGAATTGCACCTTGCAATGCGGAGAAATTACTGTTTGTGCATTTACAATATTCATTGATTTTTGCCATTGAAAAACGTCCAGAAATGATTGAAGCTACTGACTGAATGAAAGGAGCTGGCATCTCACTCTCTTTGAATCTTCTTTATCATGCTAAGAGGAGCAGGAAAAAGCAAAAAAATTCAGAATTGCACCTTGCAATGCGGAGAAATTACTGTTTGTGCATTTACAATATTCATTGATTTTTGCCATTGAAAAATGTCCAGAAATGATTGAAGCTTCTGACTGAATGAAAGGAGCTGGCATCTCACTCTCTTTGAATCTTCTTTATCATGCTAAGAGGAGCAGGAAAAAGCAAAAAATTTCAGAATTGCGCCTTGCAATGCGGAGAAATTACTGTTTGTGCATTTACAAAATTCATTGATTTTTGCCATTGAAAAACATCATGTTATTCATATACCAGAAATGATTGAAGCTACTGACTGAAGGAAAGGATCTGGCATCTCACTCTCTTTGAATCTTCTTTATCATGCTAAGAGGAGCAGGAAAAAGCAAAAAATTTCAGAATTGCACCTTGCAATGCGGAGAAATTACTGTTTGTGCATTTACAATATTCATTGATTTTTGCCATTGAAAAACGTCCAGAAATGATTGAAGCTACTGACTGAATGAAAGGAGCTGGCATCTCACTCTCTTTGAATCTTCTTTATCATGCTAAGAGGAGCAGGAAAAAGCAAAAAATTTCAGAATTGCACCTTGCAATGCGGAGAAATTACTGTTTGTGCATTTACAATATTCATTGATTTTTGCCATTGAAAAACGTCCAGAAATGATTGAAGCTACTGACTGAATGAAAGGAGCTGGCATCTCACTCTCTTTGAATCTTCTTTATCATGCTAAGAGGAGCAGGAAAAAGCAAAAAATTTCAGAATTGCACCTTGCAATGCGGAGAAATGACTGTTTGTGCATTTACAATATTCATTGATTTTTGCCATTGAAAAATGTCCAGAAATGATTGAAGCTACTGACTGAATGAAAGGAGCTGGCATCTCACTCTCTTTGAATCTTCTTTATCATGCTAAGAGGAGCAGGAAAAAGCAAAAAATTTCAGAATTGCGCCTTGCAATGCGGAGAAATTACTGTTTGTGCATTTACAAAATTCATTGATTTTTGCCATTGAAAAACATCATGTTATTCATATACCAGAAATGATTGAAGCTACTGACTGAAGGAAAGGATCTGGCATCTCACTCTCTTTGAATCTTCTTTATCATGCTAAGAGGAGCAGGAAAAAGCAAAAAGTTTCAGAATTGCACCTTGCAATGCGGAGAAATTACTGTTTGTGCATTTACAATATTCATTGGTTTTTGCCATTGAAAAACGTCCAGAAATGATTGAAGCTACTGACTGAATGAAAGGAGCTGGCATCTCACTCTCTTTGAATCTTCTTTATCATGCTAAGAGGAGCAGGAAAAAGCAAAAAATTTCAGAATTGCACCTTGCAATGCGGAGAAATTACTGTTTGTGCATTTACAATATTCATTGATTTTTGCGATTGAAAAACATCATGTTATTCATATACCAGAAATGATTGAAGCTACTGACTGAATGAAAGGAGCTGGCATCTCACTCTCTTTGAATCTTCTTTATCATGCTAAGAGGAGCAGGAAAAAGTAAAAAATTTCAGAATTGCACCTTGCAATGCGGAGAAATTACTGATTGTGCATTTACAATATTCAATGATTTTTGCCATTGAAAAACGTCCAGAAATGATTAAAGCTACTGACTGAATGAAAGGAGCTGGCATCTCACTCTCTTTGAATCTTCTTTATCATGCTAAGAGGAGCAGGAAAAAGCAAAAAATTTCAGAATTGCACCTTGCATTGCGGAGAAATTACTGTTTGTGCATTTACAATATTCATTGATTTTTGCCATTGAAAAACGTCCAGAAATGATTGAAGCTACTGACTGAATGAAAGGAGCTGGCATCTCACTCTCTTTGAATCTTCTTTATCATGCTAAGAGGAGCAGGAAAAAGCAAAAAATTTCAGAATTGCGCCTTGCAATGCGGAGAAATTACTGTTTGTGCATTTACAAAATTCATTGATTTTTGCCATTGAAAAACATCATGTTATTCATATACCAGAAATGATTGAAGCTACTGACTGAAGGAAAGGATATGGCATCTCACTCTCTTTGAATCTTCTTTATCATGCTTAGAGGAGCAGGAAAAAGCAAAAAATTTCAGAATTGCACCTTGCAATGCGGAGAAATGACTGTTTGTGCATTTACAATATTCATTGATTTTTGCCATTGAAAAATGTCCAGAAATGATTGAAGCTACTGACTGAATGAAAGGAGCTGGCATCTCACTCTCTTTGAATCTTCTTTATCATGCTAAGAGGAGCAGGAAAAAGCAAAAAATTTCAGAATTGCGCCTTGCAATGCGGAGAAATTACTGTTTGTGCATTTACAAAATTCATTGATTTTTGCCATTGAAAAACATCATGTTATTCATATACCAGAAATGATTGAAGCTACTGACTGAAGGAAAGGATCTGGCATCTCACTCTCTTTGAATCTTCTTTATCATGCTAAGAGGAGCAGGAAAAAGCAAAAAGTTTCAGAATTGCACCTTGCAATGCGGAGAAATTACTGTTTGTGCATTTACAATATTCATTGGTTTTTGCCATTGAAAAACGTCCAGAAATGATTGAAGCTACTGACTGAATGAAAGGAGCTGGCATCTCACTCTCTTTGAATCTTCTTTATCATGCTAAGAGGAGCAGGAAAAAGCAAAAAATTTCAGAATTGCACCTTGCAATGCGGAGAAATTACTGTTTGTGCATTTACAATATTCATTGATTTTTGCGATTGAAAAACATCATGTTATTCATATACCAGAAATGATTGAAGCTACTGACTGAATGAAAGGAGCTGGCATCTCACTCTCTTTGAATCTTCTTTATCATGCTAAGAGGAGCAGGAAAAAGTAAAAAATTTCAGAATTGCACCTTGCAATGCGGAGAAATTACTGATTGTGCATTTACAATATTCAATGATTTTTGCCATTGAAAAACGTCCAGAAATGATTAAAGCTACTGACTGAATGAAAGGAGCTGGCATCTCACTCTCTTTGAATCTTCTTTATCATGCTAAGAGGAGCAGGAAAAAGCAAAAAATTTCAGAATTGCACCTTGCATTGCGGAGAAATTACTGTTTGTGCATTTACAATATTCATTGATTTTTGCCATTGAAAAACGTCCAGAAATGATTGAAGCTACTGACTGAATGAAAGGAGCTGGCATCTCACTCTCTTTGAATCTTCTTTATCATGCTAAGAGGAGCAGGAAAAAGCAAAAAATTTCAGAATTGCGCCTTGCAATGCGGAGAAATTACTGTTTGTGCATTTACAAAATTCATTGATTTTTGCCATTGAAAAACATCATGTTATTCATATACCAGAAATGATTGAAGCTACTGACTGAAGGAAAGGATATGGCATCTCACTCTCTTTGAATCTTCTTTATCATGCTTAGAGGAGCAGGAAAAAGCAAAAAATTTCAGAATTGCACCTTGCAATGCGGAGAAATTACTGTTTGTGCATTTACAATATTCATTGATTTTTGCCATTGAAAAACGTCCAGAAATGATTGAAGCTACTGACTGAATGAAAGGAGCTGGCATCTCACTCTCTTTGAATCTTCTTTATCATGCTAAGAGGAGCAGGAAAAAGCAAAAAATTTCAGAATTGCACCTTGCAATGCGGAGAAATTACTGTTTGTGCATTTACAATATTCATTGATTTTTGCGATTGAAAAACATCATGTTATTCATATACCAGAAATGATTGAAGCTACTGACTGAATGAAAGGAGCTGGCATCTCACTCTCTTTGAATCTTCTTTATCATGCTAAGAGGAGCAGGAAAAAGTAAAAAATTTCAGAATTGCACCTTGCAATGCGGAGAAATTACTGTTTGTGCATTTACAATATTCATTGATTTTTGCCATTGAAAAACGTCCAGAAATGATTGAAGCTACTGACTGAATGAAAGGAGCTGGCATCTCACTCTCTTTGAATCTTCTTTATCATGCTAAGAGGAGCAGGAAAAAGCAAAAAATTTCAGAATTGCACCTTGCAATGCGGAGAAATTACTGTTTGTGCATTTACAATATTCATTGATTTTTGCTATTGAAAAACATCATGTTATTCATATACCAGAAATGATTGAAGCTACTGACTGAATGAAAGGAGCTGGCATCTCACTCTCTTTGAATCTTCTTTATCATGCTAAGAGGAGCAGGAAAAAACAAAAAATTTCAGAATTGCACCTTGCAATGCGGAGAAATTACAGTTTGTGCATTTACAATATTCATTGATTTTTGCCATTGAAAAACGTCCAGAAATGATTGAAGCTACTGACTGAATGAAAGGAGCTGGCATCTCACTCTCTTTGAATCTTCTTTATCATGCTAAGAGGAGCAGGAAAAAGCAAAAAATTTCAGAATTGCACCTTGCAATGCGGAGAAATTACTGTTTGTGCATTTACAATATTCATTGATTTTTGCCATTGAAAAAGGTCCAGAAATAATTGAAGGTACTGACTGAATGAAAGGAGCTGGCATCTCACTCTCTTTGAATCTTCTTTATCATGCTAAGAGGAGCAGGAAAAAGCAAAAAATTTCAGAATTGCACCTTGCAATGCGGAGAAATTACTGTTTGTGCATTTACAATATTCATTGATTTTTGCCATTGAAAAACGTCCAGAAATGATTGAAGCTACTGACTGAATGAAAGGAGCTGGCATCTCACTCTCTTTGAATCTTCTTTATCATGCTAAGAGGAGCAGGAAAAAGCAAAAAATTTCAGAATTGCACCTTGCAATGCGGAGAAATTACTGTTTGTGAATTTACAATATTCATTGATTTTTGCCATTGAAAAATGTCCAGAAATGATTGAAGCTACTGACTGAATGAAAGGAGCTGGCATCTCACTCTCTTTGAATCTTCTTTATCATGCTAAGAGGAGCAGGAAAAAGCAAAAAATTTCAGAATTGCGCCTTGCAATGCGGAGAAATTACTGTTTGTGCATTTACAAAATTCATTGATTTTTGCCATTGAAAAACATCATGTTATTCATATACCAGAAATGATTGAAGCTACTGACTGAAGGAAAGGATCTGGCATCTCACTCTCTTTGAATCTTCTTTATCATGCTTAGAGGAGCAGGAAAAAGCAAAAAATTTCAGAATTGCACCTTGCAATGCGGAGAAATTACTGTTTGTGCATTTACAATATTCATTGATTTTTGCCATTGAAAAACGTCCAGAAATGATTGAAGCTACTGACTGAATGAAAGGATCTGGCATCTCACTCTCTTTGAATCTTCTTTATCATGCTAAGAGGAGCAGGAAAAAGCAAAAAATTTCAGAATTGCACCTTGCAATGCGGAGAAATTACTGTGTGTGCATTTACAATATTCATTGATTTTTGCGATTGAAAAACATCATGTTATTCATATACCAGAAATGATTGAAGCTACTGACTGAATGAAAGAAGCTGGCATCTCACTCTCTTTGAATCTTCTTTATCATGCTAAGAGGAGCAGGAAAAAGTAAAAAATTTCAGAATTGCACCTTGCAATGCGGAGAAATTACTGTTTGTGCATTTACAATATTCAATGATTTTTGCCATTGAAAAACGTCCAGAAATGATTGAAGCTACTGACTGAATGAAAGGAGCTGGCATCTCACTCTCTTTGAATCTTGTTTATCATGCTAAGAGGAGCAGGAAAAAGCAAAAAATTTCAGAATTGCACTTTGCAATGCGGAGAAATTACTGTTTGTGCATTTACAATATTCATTGATTTTTGCCATTGAAAAACGTCCAGAAATGATTGAAGCTACTGACTGAATGAAAGGAGCTGGCATCTCACTCTCTTTGAATCTTCTTTATCATGCTAAGAGGAGCAGGAAAAAGCAAAAAATTTCAGAATTGCACCTTGCAATGCTGAGAAATTACTGTTTGTGCATTTACAATATTCATTGATTTTTGCCATTGAAAAACATCATGTTATTCATATACCAGAAATGATTGAAGCTACTGACTGAATGAAAGGAGCTGGCATCTCACTCTCTTTGAATCTTCTTTATCATGCTAAGAGGAGCAGGAAAAAGTAAAAAATTTCAGAATTGCACCTTGCAATGCGGAGAAATTACTGTTTGTGCATTTATAATATTCAATGATTTTTGCCATTGAAAAACGTCCAGAAATGATTGAAGCTACTGACTGAACGAAAGGAGCTGGCATCTCACTCTCTTTGAATCTTCTTTATCATGCTAAGAGGAGCAGGAAAAAGCAAAAAATTTCAGAATTGCACCTTGCAATGCGGAGAAATTACTGTTTGTGCATTTACAATATTCATTGATTTTTGCCATTGAAAAACATCATGTTATTCATGTACCAGAAATGTTTGAAGCTACTGACTGAATGAAAGGAGCTGGCATCTCACTCTCTTTGAATCTTCTTTATCATGCTAAGAGGAGCAGGAAAAAGCAAAAAATTTCAGAATTGCACATTGCAATGCGGAGAAATTACTGTTTGTGCATTTACAATATTCATTGATTTTTGCCATTGAAAAACGTCCAGAAATGATTGAAGCTACTGACTGAATGAAAGGAGCTGGCATCTCACTCTCTTTGAATCTTCTTTATCATGCTAAGAGGAGCAGGAAAAAGCAAAAAATTTCAGAATTGCACCTTGCAATGCGGAGAAATTACTGTTTGTGCATTTACAATATTCATTGATTTTGGCCATTGAAAAACGTCCAGAAATGATTGAAGCTACTGACTGAATGAAAGGAGCTGGCATCTCACTCTCTTTGAATCTTCTTTATCATGCTAAGAGGAGCAGGAAAAAGCAAAAAAATTCAGAATTGCACCTTGCAATGCGGAGAAATTACTGTTTGTGCATTTACAATATTCATTGATTTTTGCCATTGAAAAATGTCCAGAAATGATTGAAGCTACTGACTGAATGAAAGGAGCTGGCATCTCACTCTCTTTGAATCTTCTTTATCATGCTAAGAGGAGCAGGAAAAAGCAAAAAATTTTAGAATTGCGCCTTGCAATGCGGAGAAATTACTGTTTGTGCATTTACAAAATTCATTGATTTTTGCCATTGAAAAACATCATGTTATTCATATACCAGAAATGATTGAAGCTACTGACTGAAGGAAAGGATCTGGCATCTCACTCTCTTTGAATCTTCTTTATCATGCTAAGAGGAGCAGGAAAAAGCAAAAAATTTCAGAATTGCACCTTGCAATGCGGAGAAATTACTGTTTGTGCATTTACAATATTCATTGATTTTTGCCATTGAAAAACGTCCAGAAATGATTGAAGCTACTGACTGAATGAAAGGAGCTGGCATCTCACTCTCTTTGAATCTTCTTTATCATGCTAAGAGGAGCAGGAAAAAGCAAAAAATTTCAGAATTGCACCTTGCAATGCGGAGAAATTACTGTTTGTGCATTTACAATATTCATTGATTTTTGCCATTGAAAAACGTCCAGAAATGATTGAAGCTACTGACTGAATGAAAGGAGCTGGCATCTCACTCTCTTTGAATCTTCTTTATCATGCTAAGAGGAGCAGGAAAAAGCAAAAAATTTCAGAATTGCACCTTGCAATGCGGAGAAATGACTGTTTGTGCATTTACAATATTCATTGATTTTTGCCATTGAAAAATGTCCAGAAATGATTGAAGCTACTGACTGAATGAAAGGAGCTGGCATCTCACTCTCTTTGAATCTTCTTTATCATGCTAAGAGGAGCAGGAAAAAGCAAAAAATTTCAGAATTGCGCCTTGCAATGCGGAGAAATTACTGTTTGTGCATTTACAAAATTCATTGATTTTTGCCATTGAAAAACATCATGTTATTCATATACCAGAAATGATTGAAGCTACTGACTGAAGGAAAGGATCTGGCATCTCACTCTCTTTGAATCTTCTTTATCATGCTAAGAGGAGCAGGAAAAAGCAAAAAGTTTCAGAATTGCACCTTGCAATGCGGAGAAATTACTGTTTGTGCATTTACAATATTCATTGGTTTTTGCCATTGAAAAACGTCCAGAAATGATTGAAGCTACTGACTGAATGAAAGGAGCTGGCATCTCACTCTCTTTGAATCTTCTTTATCATGCTAAGAGGAGCAGGAAAAAGCAAAAAATTTCAGAATTGCACCTTGCAATGCGGAGAAATTACTGTTTGTGCATTTACAATATTCATTGATTTTTGCGATTGAAAAACATCATGTTATTCATATACCAGAAATGATTGAAGCTACTGACTGAATGAAAGGAGCTGGCATCTCACTCTCTTTGAATCTTCTTTATCATGCTAAGAGGAGCAGGAAAAAGTAAAAAATTTCAGAATTGCACCTTGCAATGCGGAGAAATTACTGATTGTGCATTTACAATATTCAATGATTTTTGCCATTGAAAAACGTCCAGAAATGATTAAAGCTACTGACTGAATGAAAGGAGCTGGCATCTCACTCTCTTTGAATCTTCTTTATCATGCTAAGAGGAGCAGGAAAAAGCAAAAAATTTCAGAATTGCACCTTGCATTGCGGAGAAATTACTGTTTGTGCATTTACAATATTCATTGATTTTTGCCATTGAAAAACGTCCAGAAATGATTGAAGCTACTGACTGAATGAAAGGAGCTGGCATCTCACTCTCTTTGAATCTTCTTTATCATGCTAAGAGGAGCAGGAAAAAACAAAAAATTTCAGAATTGCACCTTGCAATGCGGAGAAATTACTGTTTGTGCATTTACAATATTCATTGATTTTTGCCATTGAAAAACATCATGTTATTCATATACCAGAAATGATTGAAGCTACTGACTGAATGAAAGGAGCTGGCATCTCACTCTCTTTGAATCTTCTTTATCATGCTAAGAGGAGCAGGAAAAAGTAAAAAATTTCAGAATTGCGCCTTGCAATGCGGAGAAATTACTGTTTGTGCATTTACAAAATTCATTGATTTTTGCCATTGAAAAACATCATGTTATTCATATACCAGAAATGATTGAAGCTACTGACTGAAGGAAAGGATCTGGCATCTCACTCTCTTTGAATCTTCTTTATCATGCTTAGAGGAGCAGGAAAAAGCAAAGAATTTCAGAATTGCACCTTGCAATGCGGAGAAATTACTGTTTGTGCATTTACAATATTCATTGATTTTTGCCATTGAAAAACGTCCAGAAATGATTGAAGCTACTGACTGAATGAAAGGAGCTGGCATCTCACTCTCTTTGAATCTTCTTTATCATGCTAAGAGGAGCAGGAAAAAGCAAAAAATTTCAGAATTGCACGTTGCAATGCGGAGAAATTACTGTTTGTGCATTTACAATATTCATTGATTTTTGCGATTGAAAAACATCATGTTATTCATATACCAGAAATGATTGAAGCTACTGACTGAATGAAAGGAGCTGGCATCTCACTCTCTTTGAATCTTCTTTATCATGCTAAGAGGAGCAGGAAAAAGCAAAAAATTTCAGAATTGCACCTTGCAATGCGGAGAAATTACTGTTTGTGCATTTACAATATTCATTGATTTTTGCTATTGAAAAACATCATGTTATTCATATACCAGAAATGATTGAAGCTACTGACTGAATGAAAGGAGCTGGCATCTCACTCTCTTTGAATCTTCTTTATCATGCTAAGAGGAGCAGGAAAAAGCAAAAAATTTCAGAATTGCACCTTGCAATGCGGAGAAATTACAGTTTGTGCATTTACAATATTCATTGATTTTTGCCATTGAAAAACGTCCAGAAATGATTGAAGCTACTGACTGAATGAAAGGAGCTGGCATCTCACTCTCTTTGAATCTTCTTTATCATGCTAAGAGGAGCAGGAAAAAGCAAAATATTTCAGAATTGCACCTTGCAATGCGGAGAAATTACTGTTTGTGCATTTACAATATACATTGATTTTTGCCATTGAAAAACGTCCAGAAATGATTGAAGGTACTGACTGAATGAAAGGAGCTGGCATCTCACTCTCTTTGAATCTTCTTTATCATGCTAAGAGGAGCAGGAAAAAGCAAAAAATTTCAGAATTGCACCTTGCAATGCGGAGAAATTACTGTTTGTGCATTTTCAATATTCATTGATTTTTGCCATTGAAAAACGTCCAGAAATGATTGAAGCTACTGACTGAATGAAAGGAGCTGGCATCTCACTCTCTTTGAATCTTCTTTATCATGCTAAGAGGAGCAGGAAAAAGCAAAAAATTTCAGAATTGCACCTTGCAATGCTTAGAAATTACTGTTTGTGCATTTACAATATTCATTGATTTTTGCCATTGAAAAATGTCCAGAAATGATTGAAGCTACTGACTGAATGAAAGGAGCTGGCATCTCACTCTCTTTGAATCTTCTTTATCATGCTAAGAGGAGCAGGAAAAAGCAAAAAATTTCAGAATTGCGCCTTGCAATGCGGAGAAATTACTGTTTGTGCATTTACAAAATTCATTGATTTTTGCCATTGAAAAACATCATGTTATTCATATACCAGAAATGATTGAAGCTACTGACTGAAGGAAAGGATCTGGCATCTCACTCTCTTTGAATCTTCTTTATCATGCTTAGAGGAGCAGGAAAAAGCAAAAAATTTCAGAATTGCACCTTGCAATGCGGAGAAATTACTGTTTGTGCATTTACAATATTCATTGATTTTTGCCATTGAAAAACGTCCAGAAATGATTGAAGCTACTGACTGAATGAAAGGAGCTGGCATCTCACTCTCTTTGAATCTTCTTTATCATGCTAAGAGGAGCAGGAAAAAGCAAAAAATTTCAGAATTGCACCTTGCAATGCGGAGAAATTACTGTTTGTGCATTTACAATATTCATTGATTTTTGCGATTGAAAAACATCATGTTATTCATATACCAGAAATGATTGAAGCTACTGACTGAATGAAAGGAGCTGGCATCTCACTCTCTTTGAATCTTCTTTATCATGCTAAGAGGAGCAGGAAAAAGTAAAAAATTTCAGAATTGCACCTTGCAATGCGGAGAAATTACTGTTTGTGCATTTACAATATTCAATGATTTTTGCCATTGAAAAACGTCCAGAAATGATTGAAGCTACTGACTGAATGAAAGGAGCTGGCATCTCACTCTCTTTGAATCTTGTTTATCATGCTAAGAGGAGCAGGAAAAAGCAAAAAATTTCAGAATTGCACCTTGCAATGCGGAGAAATTACTGTTTGTGCATTTACAATATTCATTGATTTTTGCCATTGAAAAACGTCCAGAAATGATTGAAGCTAATGACTGAATGAAAGGAGCTGGCATCTCACTCTCTTTGAATCTTCTTTATCATGCTAAGAGGAGCAGGAAAAAGCAAAAAATTTCAGAATTGCACCTTGCAATGCGGAGAAATTACTGTTTGTGCATTTACAATATTCATTGATTTTTGCCATTGAAAAACATCATGTTATTCATATACCAGAAATGATTGAAGCTACTGACTGAATGAAAGGAGCTGGCATCTCACTCTCTTTGAATCTTCTTTATCATGCTAAGAGGAGCAGGAAAAAGTAAAAAATTTCAGAATTGCACCTTGCAATGCGGAGAAATTACTGTTTGTGCATTTATAATATTCAATGATTTTTGCCATTGAAAAACGTCCAGAAATGATTGAAGCTACTGACTGAACGAAAGGAGCTGGCATCTCACTCTCTTTGAATCTTCTTTATCATGCTAAGAGGAGCAGGAAAAAGCAAAAAATTTCAGAATTGCACCTTGCAATGCGGAGAAATTACTGTTTGTGCATTTACAATATTCATTGATTTTTGCCATTGAAAAACATCATGTTATTCATGTACCAGAAATGTTTGAAGCTACTGACTGAATGAAAGGAGCTGGCATCTCACTCTCTTTGAATCTTCTTTATCATGCTAAGAGGAGCAGGAAAAAGCAAAAAATTTCAGAATTGCACATTGCAATGCGGAGAAATTACTGTTTGTGCATTTACAATATTCATTGATTTTTGCCATTGAAAAACGTCCAGAAATGATTGAAGCTACTGACTGAATGAAAGGAGCTGGCATCTCACTCTCTTTGAATCTTCTTTATCATGCTAAGAGGAGCAGGAAAAAGCAAAAAATTTCAGAATTGCACCTTGCAATGCGGAGAAATTACTGTTTGTGCATTTACAATATTCATTGATTTTTGCCATTGAAAAACGTCCAGAAATGATTGAAGCTACTGACTGAATGAAAGGAGCTGGCATCTCACTCTCTTTGAATCTTCTTTATCATGCTAAGAGGAGCAGGAAAAAGCAAAAAATTTCAGAGTTGCACCTTGCAATGCGGAGAAATTACTGTTTGTGCATTTACAATATTCATTGATTTTTGCCATTGAAAAATGTCCAGAAATGATTGAAGCTACTGACTGAATGAAAGGAGCTGGCATCTCACTCTCTTTGAATCTTCTTTATCATGCTAAGAGGAGCAGGAAAAAGCAAAAAATTTCAGAATTGCGCCTTGCAATGCGGAGAAATTACTGTTTGTGCATTTACAAAATTCATTGATTTTTGCCATTGAAAAACATCATGTTATTCATATACCAGAAATGATTGAAGCTACTGACTGAAGGAAAGGATCTGGCATCTCACTCTCTTTGAATCTTCTTTATCATGCTAAGAGGAGCAGGAAAAAGCAAAAAATTTCAGAATTGCACCTTGCAATGCGGAGAAATTACTGTTTGTGCATTTACAATATTCATTGATTTTTGCCATTGAAAAACGTCCAGAAATGATTGAAGCTACTGACTGAATGAAAGGAGCTGGCATCTCACTCTCTTTGAATCTTCTTTATCATGCTAAGAGGAGCAGGAAAAAGCAAAAAATTTCAGAATTGCACCTTGCAATGCGGAGAAATTACTGTTTGTGCATTTACAATATTCATTGATTTTTGCCATTGAAAAACGTCCAGAAATGATTGAAGCTACTGACTGAATGAAAGGAGCTGGCATCTCACTCTCTTTGAATCTTCTTTATCATGCTAAGAGGAGCAGGAAAAAGCAAAAAATTTCAGAATTGCACCTTGCAATGCGGAGAAATTACTGTTTGTGCATTTACAATATTCATTGATTTTTGCCATTGAAAAATGTCCAGAAATGATTGAAGCTACTGACTGAATGAAAGGAGCTGGCATCTCACTCTCTTCGAATCTTCTTTATCATGCTAAGAGGAGCAGGAAAAAGCAAAAAATTTCAGAATTGCGCCTTGCAATGCGGAGAAATTACTGTTTGTGCATTTACAAAATTCATTGATTTTTGCCATTGAAAAACATCATGTTATTCATATACCAGAAATGATTGAAGCTACTGACTGAAGGAAAGGATCTGGCATCTCACTCTCTTTGAATCTTCTTTATCATGCTAAGAGGAGCAGGAAAAAGCAAATAATTTCAGAATTGCACCTTGCAATGCGGAGAAATTACTGTTTGTGCATTTACAATATTCATTGGTTTTTGCCATTGAAAAACGTCCAGAAATGATTGAAGCTACTGACTGAATGAAAGGAGCTGGCATCTCACTCTCTTTGAATCTTCTTTATCATGCTAAGAGGAGCAGGAAAAAGCAAAAAATTTCAGAATTGCACCTTGCAATGCGGAGAAATTACTGTTTGTGCATTTACAATATTCATTGATTTTTGCCATTGAAAAACATCATGTTATTCATATACCAGAAATGATTGAAGCTACTGACTGAATGAAAGGAGCTGGCATCTCACTCTCTTTGAATCTTCTTTATCATGCTAAGAGGAGCAGGAAAAAGTAAAAAATTTCAGAATTGCACCTTGCAATGCGGAGAAATTACTGATTGTGCATTTACAATATTCAATGATTTTTGCCATTGAAAAACGTCCAGAAATGATTAAAGCTACTGACTGAATGAAAGGAGCTGGCATCTCACTCTCTTTGAATCTTCTTTATCATGCTAAGAGGAGCAGGAAAAAGCAAAAAATTTCAGAATTGCACCTTGCAATGCGGAGAAATTACTGTTTGTGCATTTACAATATTCATTGATTTTTGCCATTGAAAAACGTCCAGAAATGATTGAAGCTACTGACTGAATGAAAGGAGCTGGCATCTCACTCTCTTTGAATCTTCTTTATCATGCTAAGAGGAGCAGGAAAAAGCAAAAAATTTCAGAATTGCACCTTGCAATGCGGAGAAATTACTGTTTGTGCATTTACAATATTCATTGATTTTTGCCATTGAAAAACATCATGTTATTCATATACCAGAAATGATTGAAGCTACTGACTGAATGAAAGGAGCTGGCATCTCACTCTCTTTGAATCTTCTTTATCATGCTAAGAGGAGCAGGAAAAAGTAAAAAATTTCAGAATTGCACCTTGCAATGCGGAGAAATTACTGATTGTGCATTTACAATATTCAATGATTTTTGCCATTGAAAAACGTCCAGAAATGATTAAAGCTACTGACTGAATGAAAGGAGCTGGCATCTCACTCTCTTTGAATCTTCTTTATCATGCTAAGAGGAGCAGGAAAAAGCAAAAAATTTCAGAATTGCACCTTGCAATGCGGAGAAATTACTGTTTGTGCATTTACAATATTCATTGATTTTTGCCATTGAAAAACGTCCAGAAATGATTGAAGCTACTGACTGAATGAAAGGAGCTGGCATCTCACTCTCTTTGAATCTTCTTTATCATGCTAAGAGGAGCAGGAAAAAGCAAAAAATTTCAGAATTACACCTTGCAATGCGGAGAAATTACTGTTTGTGCATTTACAATATTCATTGATTTTTGCCATTGAAAAACATCATGTTATTCATATACCAGAAATGATTGAAGCTACTGACTGAATGAAAGGAGCTGGCATCTCACTCTCTTTGAATCTTCTTTATCATGCTAAGAGGAGCAGGAAAAAGTAAAAAATTTCAGAATTGCACCTTGCAATGCGGAGAAATTACTGTTTGTGCATTTATAATATTCAATGATTTTTGCCATTGAAAAACGTCCAGAAATGATTGAAGCTACTGACTGAACGAAAGGAGCTGGCATCTCACTCTCTTTGAATCTTCTTTATCATGCTAAGAGGAGCAGAAAAAAGCAAAAAATTTCAGAATTGCACCTTGCAATGCGGAGAAATTACTGTTTGTGCATTTACAATATTCATTGATTTTTGCCATTGAAAAACATCATGTTATTCATATACCAGAAATGTTTGAAGCTACTGACTGAATGAAAGGAGCTGGCATCTCACTCTCTTTGAATCTTCTTTATCATGCTAAGAGGAGCAGGAAAAAGCAAAAAATTTCAGAATTGCACATTGCAATGCAGAGAAATTACTGTTTGTGCATTTACAATATTCATTGATTTTTGCCATTGAAAAACGTCCAGAAATGATTGAAGCTACTGACTGAATGAAAGGAGCTGGCATCTCACTCTCTTTGAATCTTCTTTATCATGCTAAGAGGAGCAGGAAAAAGCAAAAAATTTCAGAATTGCACCTTGCAATGCGGAGAAATTACTGTTTGTGCATTTACAATATTCATTGATTTTTGCCATTGAAAAACGTCCAGAAATGATTGAAGCTACTGACTGAATGAAAGGAGCTGGCATCTCACTCTCTTTGAATCTTCTTTATCATGCTAAGAGGAGCAGGAAAAAGCAAAAAATTTCAGAATTGCACCTTGCAATGCGGAGAAATTACTGTTTGTGCATTTACAATATTCATTGATTTTTGCCATTGAAAAACATGTTATTCATATACCAGAAATGTTTGAAGCTCCTGACTGAATGAAAGGAGCTGGCACCTCACTCTCTTTGAATCTTCTTTATCATGCTAAGAGGAGCAGGAAAAAGCAAAAAATTTCAGAATTGCACCTTGCAATGCGGAGAAATTACTGTTTGTGCATTTACAATATTCATTGATTTTTGCCATTGAAAAACGTCCAGAAATGATTGAAGCTACTGACTGAATGAAAGGAGCTGTCATCTCACTCTCTTTGAATCTTCTTTATCATGCTAAGAGGAGCAGGAAAAAGCAAAAAATTTCAGAATTGCACCTTGCAATGCGGAGAAATTACTGTTTGTGCATTTACAATATTCATTGATTTTTGCCATTGAAAAATGTCCAGAAATGATTTAAGCTACTGACTGAATGAAAGGAGCTGGCATCTCACTCTCTTTGAATCTTCTTTATCATGCTAAGAGGAGCAGGAAAAAACAAAAAATTTCAGAATTGCACCTTGCAATGCGGAGAAATTACTGTTTGTGCATTTACAATATTCATTGATTTTTGCCATTGAAAAACATCATGTTATTCATATACCAGAAATGATTGAAGCTACTGACTGAATGAAAGGAGCTGGCATCTCACTCTCTTTGAATCTTCTTTATCATGCTAAGAGGAGCAGGAAAAAGTAAAAAATTTCAGAATTGCGCCTTGCAATGCGGAGAAATTACTGTTTGTGCATTTACAAAATTCATTGATTTTTGCCATTGAAAAACATCATGTTATTCATATACCAGAAATGATTGAAGCTACTGACTGAAGGAAAGGATCTGGCATCTCACTCTCTTTGAATCTTCTTTATCATGCTTAGAGGAGCAGGAAAAAGCAAAGAATTTCAGAATTGCACCTTGCAATGCGGAGAAATTACTGTTTGTGCATTTACAATATTCATTGATTTTTGCCATTGAAAAACGTCCAGAAATGATTGAAGCTACTGACTGAATGAAAGGAGCTGGCATCTCACTCTCTTTGAATCTTCTTTATCATGCTAAGAGGAGCAGGAAAAAGCAAAAAATTTCAGAATTGCACGTTGCAATGCGGAGAAATTACTGTTTGTGCATTTACAATATTCATTGATTTTTGCGATTGAAAAACATCATGTTATTCATATACCAGAAATGATTGAAGCTACTGACTGAATGAAAGGAGCTGGCATCTCACTCTCTTTGAATCTTCTTTATCATGCTAAGAGGAGCAGGAAAAAGTAAAAAATTTCAGAATTGCACCTTGCAATGCGGAGAAATTACTGTTTGTGCATTTACAATATTCATTGATTTTTGCCATTGAAAAACGTCCAGAAATGATTGAAGCTACTGACTGAATGAAAGGAGCTGGCATCTCACTCTCTTTGAATCTTCTTTATCATGCTAAGAGGAGCAGGAAAAAGCAAGAAATTTCAGAATTGCACCTTGCAATGCGGAGAAATTACTGTTTGTGCATTTACAATATTCATTGATTTTTGCTATTGAAAAACATCATGTTATTCATATACCAGAAATGATTGAAGCTACTGACTGAATGAAAGGAGCTGGCATCTCACTCTCTTTGAATCTTCTTTATCATGCTAAGAGGAGCAGGAAAAAGCAAAAAATTTCAGAATTGCACCTTGCAATGCGGAGAAATTACAGTTTGTGCATTTACAATATTCATTGATTTTTGCCATTGAAAAACGTCCAGAAATGATTGAAGCTACTGACTGAATGAAAGGAGCTGGCATCTCACTCTCTTTGAATCTTCTTTATCATGCTAAGAGGAGCAGGAAAAAGCAAAAAATTTCAGAATTGCACCTTGCAATGCGGAGAAATTACTGTTTGTGCATTTACAATATACATTGATTTTTGCCATTGAAAAACGTCCAGAAATGATTGAAGGTACTGACTGAATGAAAGGAGCTGGCATCTCACTCTCTTTGAATCTTCTTTATCATGCTAAGAGGAGCAGGAAAAAGCAAAAAATTTCAGAATTGCACCTTGCAATGCGGAGAAATTACTGTTTGTGCATTTTCAATATTCATTGATTTTTGCCATTGAAAAACGTCCAGAAATGATTGAAGCTACTGACTGAATGAAAGGAGCTGGCATCTCACTCTCTTTGAATCTTCTTTATCATGCTAAGAGGAGCAGGAAAAAGCAAAAAATTTCAGAATTGCACCTTGCAATGCGGAGAAATTACTGTTTGTGCATTTACAATATTCATTGATTTTTGCCATTGAAAAATGTCCAGAAATGATTGAAGCTACTGACTGAATGAAAGGAGCTGGCATCTCACTCTCTTTGAATCTTCTTTATCATGCTAAAAGGAGCAGGAAAAAGCAAAAAATTTCAGAATTGCGCCTTGCAATGCGGAGAAATTACTGTTTGTGCATTTACAAAATTCATTGATTTTTGCCATTGAAAAACGTCCAGAAATGATTGAAGCTACTGACTGAATGAAAGGAGCTGTCATCTCACTCTCTTTGAATCTTCTTTATCATGCTAAGAGGAGCAGGAAAAAGCAAAAAATTTCAGAATTGCACCTTGCAATGCGGAGAAATTACTGTTTGTGCATTTACAATATTCATTGATTTTTGCCATTGAAAAATGTCCAGAAATGATTTAAGCTACTGACTGAATGAAAGGAGCTGGCATCTCACTCTCTTTGAATCTTCTTTATCATGCTAAGAGGAGCAGGAAAAAACAAAAAATTTCAGAATTGCACCTTGCAATGCGGAGAAATTACTGTTTGTGCATTTACAATATTCATTGATTTTTGCCATTGAAAAACATCATGTTATTCATATACCAGAAATGATTGAAGCTACTGACTGAATGAAAGGAGCTGGCATCTCACTCTCTTTGAATCTTCTTTATCATGCTAAGAGGAGCAGGAAAAAGTAAAAAATTTCAGAATTGCGCCTTGCAATGCGGAGAAATTACTGTTTGTGCATTTACAAAATTCATTGATTTTTGCCATTGAAAAACATCATGTTATTCATATACCAGAAATGATTGAAGCTACTGACTGAAGGAAAGGATCTGGCATCTCACTCTCTTTGAATCTTCTTTATCATGCTTAGAGGAGCAGGAAAAAGCAAAGAATTTCAGAATTGCACCTTGCAATGCGGAGAAATTACTGTTTGTGCATTTACAATATTCATTGATTTTTGCCATTGAAAAACGTCCAGAAATGATTGAAGCTACTGACTGAATGAAAGGAGCTGGCATCTCACTCTCTTTGAATCTTCTTTATCATGCTAAGAGGAGCAGGAAAAAGCAAAAAATTTCAGAATTGCACGTTGCAATGCGGAGAAATTACTGTTTGTGCATTTACAATATTCATTGATTTTTGCGATTGAAAAACATCATGTTATTCATATACCAGAAATGATTGAAGCTACTGACTGAATGAAAGGAGCTGGCATCTCACTCTCTTTGAATCTTCTTTATCATGCTAAGAGGAGCAGGAAAAAGTAAAAAATTTCAGAATTGCACCTTGCAATGCGGAGAAATTACTGTTTGTGCATTTACAATATTCATTGATTTTTGCCATTGAAAAACGTCCAGAAATGATTGAAGCTACTGACTGAATGAAAGGAGCTGGCATCTCACTCTCTTTGAATCTTCTTTATCATGCTAAGAGGAGCAGGAAAAAGCAAAAAATTTCAGAATTGCACCTTGCAATGCGGAGAAATTACTGTTTGTGCATTTACAATATTCATTGATTTTTGCTATTGAAAAACATCATGTTATTCATATACCAGAAATGATTGAAGCTACTGACTGAATGAAAGGAGCTGGCATCTCACTCTCTTTGAATCTTCTTTATCATGCTAAGAGGAGCAGGAAAAAGCAAAAAATTTCAGAATTGCACCTTGCAATGCGGAGAAATTACAGTTTGTGCATTTACAATATTCATTGATTTTTGCCATTGAAAAACGTCCAGAAATGATTGAAGCTACTGACTGAATGAAAGGAGCTGGCATCTCACTCTCTTTGAATCTTCTTTATCATGCTAAGAGGAGCAGGAAAAAGCAAAAAATTTCAGAATTGCACCTTGCAATGCGGAGAAATTACTGTTTGTGCATTTACAATATACATTGATTTTTGCCATTGAAAAACGTCCAGAAATGATTGAAGGTACTGACTGAATGAAAGGAGCTGGCATCTCACTCTCTTTGAATCTTCTTTATCATGCTAAGAGGAGCAGGAAAAAGCAAAAAATTTCAGAATTGCACCTTGCAATGCGGAGAAATTACTGTTTGTGCATTTTCAATATTCATTGATTTTTGCCATTGAAAAACGTCCAGAAATGATTGAAGCTACTGACTGAATGAAAGGAGCTGGCATCTCACTCTCTTTGAATCTTCTTTATCATGCTAAGAGGAGCAGGAAAAAGCAAAAAATTTCAGAATTGCACCTTGCAATGCGGAGAAATTACTGTTTGTGCATTTACAATATTCATTGATTTTTGCCATTGAAAAATGTCCAGAAATGATTGAAGCTACTGACTGAATGAAAGGAGCTGGCATCTCACTCTCTTTGAATCTTCTTTATCATGCTAAAAGGAGCAGGAAAAAGCAAAAAATTTCAGAATTGCGCCTTGCAATGCGGAGAAATTACTGTTTGTGCATTTACAAAATTCATTGATTTTTGCCATTGAAAAACATCATGTTATTCATATACCAGAAATGATTGAAGCTACTGACTGAAGGAAAGGATCTGGCATCTCACTCTCTTTGAATCTTCTTTATCATGCTTAGAAGAGCAGGAAAAAGCAAAAAATTTCAGAATTGCACCTTGCAATGCGGAGAAATTACTGTTTGTGCATTTACAATATTCATTGATTTTTGCCATTGAAAAACGTCCAGAAATGATTGAAGCTACTGACTGAATGAAAGGAGCTGGCATCTCACTCTCTTTGAATCTTCTTTATCATGCTAAGAGGAGCAGGAAAAAGCAAAAAATTTCAGAATTGCACCTTGCAATGCGGAGAAATTACTGTTTGTGCATTTACAATATTCATTGATTTTTGCGATTGAAAAACATCATGTTATTCATAT
The DNA here is from genome assembly GCF_046119375.1 of Phyllobates terribilis. Lineage (NCBI taxonomy): Eukaryota > Metazoa > Chordata > Amphibia > Anura > Dendrobatidae > Phyllobates > Phyllobates terribilis. The sequence continues at coordinate 437,737 of NW_027363660.1, read as the reverse complement.
ACCAGAAATGATTGAAGCTACTGACTGAATGAAAGGAGCTGGCATCTCACTCTCTTTGAATCTTCTTTATCATGCTAAGAGGAGCAGGAAAAAGTAAAAAATTTCAGAATTGCACCTTGCAATGCGGAGAAATTACTGTTTGTGCATTTACAATATTCAATGATTTTTGCCATTGAAAAATGTCCAGAAATGATTGAAGCTACTGACTGAATGAAAGGAGCTGGCATCTCACTCTCTTTGAATCTTGTTTATCATGCTAAGAGGAGCAGGAAAAAGCAAAAAATTTCAGAATTGCACCTTGCAATGCGGAGAAATTACTGTTTGTGCATTTACAATATTCATTGATTTTTGCCATTGAAAAACGTCCAGAAATGATTGAAGCTAATGACTGAATGAAAGGAGCTGGCATCTCACTCTCTTTGAATCTTCTTTATCATGCTAAGAGGAGCAGGAAAAAGCAAAAAATTTCAGAATTGCACCTTGCAATGCGGAGAAATTACTGTTTGTGCATTTACAATATTCATTGATTTTTGCCATTGAAAAACATCATGTTATTCATATACCAGAAATGATTGAAGCTACTGACTGAATGAAAGGAGCTGGCATCTCACTCTCTTTGAATCTTCTTTATCATGCTAAGAGGAGCAGGAAAAAGTAAAAAATTTCAGAATTGCACCTTGCAATGCGGAGAAATTACTGTTTGTGCATTTATAATATTCAATGATTTTTGCCATTGAAAAACGTCCAGAAATGATTGAAGCTACTGACTGAACGAAAGGAGCTGGCATCTCACTCTCTTTGAATCTTCTTTATCATGCTAAGAGGAGCAGGAAAAAGCAAAAAATTTCAGAATTGCACCTTGCAATGCGGAGAAATTACTGTTTGTGCATTTACAATATTCATTGATTTTTGCCATTGAAAAACATCATGTTATTCATGTACCAGAAATGTTTGAAGCTACTGACTGAATGAAAGGAGCTGGCATCTCACTCTCTTTGAATCTTCTTTATCATGCTAAGAGGAGCAGGAAAAAGCAAAAAATTTCAGAATTGCACATTGCAATGCGGAGAAATTACTGTTTGTGCATTTACAATATTCATTGATTTTTGCCATTGAAAAACGTCCAGAAATGATTGAAGCTACTGACTGAATGAAAGGAGCTGGCATCTCACTCTCTTTGAATCTTCTTTATCATGCTAAGAGGAGCAGGAAAAAGCAAAAAATTTCAGAATTGCACCTTGCAATGCGGAGAAATTACTGTTTGTGCATTTACAATATTCATTGATTTTTGCCATTGAAAAACGTCCAGAAATGATTGAAGCTACTGACTGAATGAAAGGAGCTGGCATCTCACTCTCTTTGAATCTTCTTTATCATGCTAAGAGGAGCAGGAAAAAGCAAAAAATTTCAGAATTGCACCTTGCAATGCGGAGAAATTACTGTTTGTGCATTTACAATATTCATTGATTTTTGCCATTGAAAAATGTCCAGAAATGATTGAAGCTACTGACTGAATGAAAGGAGCTGGCATCTCACTCTCTTTGAATCTTCTTTATCATGCTAAGAGGAGCAGGAAAAAGCAAAAAATTTCAGAATTGCGCCTTGCAATGCGGAGAAATTACTGTTTGTGCATTTACAAAATTCATTGATTTTTGCCATTGAAAAACATCATGTTATTCATATACCAGAAATGATTGAAGCTACTGACTGAAGGAAAGGATCTGGCATCTCACTCTCTTTGAATCTTCTTTATCATGCTAAGAGGAGCAGGAAAAAGCAAAAAATTTCAGAATTGCACCTTGCAATGCGGAGAAATTACTGTTTGTGCATTTACAATATTCATTGATTTTTGCCATTGAAAAACGTCCAGAAATGATTGAAGCTACTGACTGAATGAAAGGAGCTGGCATCTCACTCTCTTTGAATCTTCTTTATCATGCTAAGAGGAGCAGGAAAAAGCAAAAAATTTCAGAATTGCACCTTGCAATGCGGAGAAATTACTGTTTGTGCATTTACAATATTCATTGATTTTTGCCATTGAAAAACGTCCAGAAATGATTGAAGCTACTGACTGAATGAAAGGAGCTGGCATCTCACTCTCTTTGAATCTTCTTTATCATGCTAAGAGGAGCAGGAAAAAGCAAAAAATTTCAGAATTGCACCTTGCAATGCGGAGAAATTACTGTTTGTGCATTTACAATATTCATTGATTTTTGCCATTGAAAAATGTCCAGAAATGATTGAAGCTACTGACTGAATGAAAGGAGCTGGCATCTCACTCTCTTCGAATCTTCTTTATCATGCTAAGAGGAGCAGGAAAAAGCAAAAAATTTCAGAATTGCGCCTTGCAATGCGGAGAAATTACTGTTTGTGCATTTACAAAATTCATTGATTTTTGCCATTGAAAAACATCATGTTATTCATATACCAGAAATGATTGAAGCTACTGACTGAAGGAAAGGATCTGGCATCTCACTCTCTTTGAATCTTCTTTATCATGCTAAGAGGAGCAGGAAAAAGCAAAAAATTTCAGAATTGCACCTTGCAATGCGGAGAAATTACTGTTTGTGCATTTACAATATTCATTGGTTTTTGCCATTGAAAAACGTCCAGAAATGATTGAAGCTACTGACTGAATGAAAGGAGCTGGCATCTCACTCTCTTTGAATCTTCTTTATCATGCTAAGAGGAGCAGGAAAAAGCAAAAAATTTCAGAATTGCACCTTGCAATGCGGAGAAATTACTGTTTGTGCATTTACAATATTCATTGATTTTTGCGATTGAAAAACATCATGTTATTCATATACCAGAAATGATTGAAGCTACTGACTGAATGAAAGGAGCTGGCATCTCACTCTCTTTGAATCTTCTTTATCATGCTAAGAGGAGCAGGAAAAAGTAAAAAATTTCAGAATTGCACCTTGCAATGCGGAGAAATTACTGATTGTGCATTTACAATATTCAATGATTTTTGCCATTGAAAAACGTCCAGAAATGATTAAAGCTACTGACTGAATGAAAGGAGCTGGCATCTCACTCTCTTTGAATCTTCTTTATCATGCTAAGAGGAGCAGGAAAAAGCAAAAAATTTCAGAATTGCACCTTGCAATGCGGAGAAATTACTGTTTGTGCATTTACAATATTCATTGATTTTTGCCATTGAAAAACGTCCAGAAATGATTGAAGCTACTGACTGAATGAAAGGAGCTGGCATCTCACTCTCTTTGAATCTTCTTTATCATGCTAAGAGGAGCAGGAAAAAGCAAAAAATTTCAGAATTGCACCTTGCAATGCGGAGAAATTACTGTTTGTGCATTTACAATATTCATTGATTTTTGCCATTGAAAAACATCATGTTATTCATATACCAGAAATGATTGAAGCTACTGACTGAATGAAAGGAGCTGGCATCTCACTCTCTTTGAATCTTCTTTATCATGCTAAGAGGAGCAGGAAAAAGTAAAAAATTTCAGAATTGCACCTTGCAATGCGGAGAAATTACTGTTTGTGCATTTATAATATTCAATGATTTTTGCCATTGAAAAACGTCCAGAAATGATTGAAGCTACTGACTGAACGAAAGGAGCTGGCATCTCACTCTCTTTGAATCTTCTTTATCATGCTAAGAGGAGCAGAAAAAAGCAAAAAATTTCAGAATTGCACCTTGCAATGCGGAGAAATTACTGTTTGTGCATTTACAATATTCATTGATTTTTGCCATTGAAAAACATCATGTTATTCATATACCAGAAATGTTTGAAGCTACTGACTGAATGAAAGGAGCTGGCATCTCACTCTCTTTGAATCTTCTTTATCATGCTAAGAGGAGCAGGAAAAAGCAAAAAATTTCAGAATTGCACATTGCAATGCAGAGAAATTACTGTTTGTGCATTTACAATATTCATTGATTTTTGCCATTGAAAAACGTCCAGAAATGATTGAAGCTACTGACTGAATGAAAGGAGCTGGCATCTCACTCTCTTTGAATCTTCTTTATCATGCTAAGAGGAGCAGGAAAAAGCAAAAAATTTCAGAATTGCACCTTGCAATGCGGAGAAATTACTGTTTGTGCATTTACAATATTCATTGATTTTTGCCATTGAAAAACGTCCAGAAATGATTGAAGCTACTGACTGAATGAAAGGAGCTGGCATCTCACTCTCTTTGAATCTTCTTTATCATGCTAAGAGGAGCAGGAAAAAGCAAAAAATTTCAGAATTGCACCTTGCAATGCGGAGAAATTACTGTTTGTGCATTTACAATATTCATTGATTTTTGCCATTGAAAAACATGTTATTCATATACCAGAAATGTTTGAAGCTCCTGACTGAATGAAAGGAGCTGGCACCTCACTCTCTTTGAATCTTCTTTATCATGCTAAGAGGAGCAGGAAAAAGCAAAAAATTTCAGAATTGCACCTTGCAATGCGGAGAAATTACTGTTTGTGCATTTACAATATTCATTGATTTTTGCCATTGAAAAACGTCCAGAAATGATTGAAGCTACTGACTGAATGAAAGGAGCTGTCATCTCACTCTCTTTGAATCTTCTTTATCATGCTAAGAGGAGCAGGAAAAAGCAAAAAATTTCAGAATTGCACCTTGCAATGCGGAGAAATTACTGTTTGTGCATTTACAATATTCATTGATTTTTGCCATTGAAAAATGTCCAGAAATGATTGAAGCTACTGACTGAATGAAAGGAGATGGCATCTCACTCTCTTTGAATCTTCTTTATCATGCTAAGAGGAGCAGGAAAAAGCAAAAAATTTCAGAATTGCGCCTTGCAATGCGGAGAAATTACTGTTTGTGCATTTACAAAATTCATTGATTTTTGCCATTGAAAAACATCATGTTATTCATATGCCAGAAATGATTGAAGCTACTGACTGAAGGAAAGGAGCTGGCATCTCACTCTCTTTGAATCTTCTTTATCATGCTAAGAGGAGCAGGAAAAAGCAAAAAATTTCAGAATTGCACCTTGCAATGCGGAGAAATTACTGTTTGTGCATTTACAATATTCATTGATTTTTGCCATTGAAAAACGTCCAGAAATGATTGAAGCTACTGACTGAATGAAAGGAGCTGGCATCTCACTCTCTTTGAATCTTCTTTATCATGCTAAGAGGAGCAGGAAAAAGCAAAAAATTTCAGAATTGCACCTTGCAATGCGGAGAAATTACTGTTTGTGCATTTACAATATTCATTGATTTTTGCCATTGAAAAACGTCCAGAAATGATTGAAGCTACTGACTGAATGAAAGGAGCTGGCATCTCACTCTCTTTGAATCTTCTTTATCATGCTAAGAGGAGCAGGAAAAAGCAAAAAATTTCAGAATTGCACCTTGCAATGCGGAGAAATTACTGTTTGTGCATTTACAATATTCATTGATTTTTGCCATTGAAAAACATGTTATTCATATACCAGAAATGTTTGAAGCTCCTGACTGAATGAAAGGAGCTGGCACCTCACTCTCTTTGAATCTTCTTTATCATGCTGAGAGGAGCAGGAAAAAGCAAAAAATTTCAGAATTGCACCTTGCAATGCGGAGAAATTACTGTTTGTGCATTTACAATATTCATTGATTTTTGCCATTGAAAAACGTCCAGAAATGATTGAAGCTACTGACTGAATGAAAGGAGCTGTCATCTCACTCTCTTTGAATCTTCTTTATCATGCTAAGAGGAGCAGGAAAAAGCAAAAAATTTCAGAATTGCACCTTGCAATGCGGAGAAATTACTGTTTGTGCATTTACAATATTCATTGATTTTTGCCATTGAAAAATGTTCAGAAATGATTGAAGCTACTGACTGAATGAAAGGAGCTGGCATCTCACTCTCTTTGAATCTTCTTTATCATGCTAAGAGGAGCAGGAAAAAGCAAAAAATTTCAGAATTGCACATTGCAATGCGGAGAAATTACTGTTTGTGCATTTACAATATTCATTGATTTTTGCCATTGAAAAACGTCCAGAAATGATTGAAGCTACTGACTGAATGAAAGGAGCTGGCATCTCACTCTCTTTGAATCTTCTTTATCATGCTAAGAGGAGCAGGAAAAAGCAAAAAATTTCAGAATTGCACCTTGCAATGCGGAGAAATTACTGTTTGTGCATTTACAATATTCATTGATTTTTGCCATTGAAAAACATGTTTTTCATATACCAGAAATGTTTGAAGCTACTGACTGAATGAAAGGAGCTGGCATCTCACTCTCTTTGAATCTTCTTTATCATGCTAGGATTAGCAGGAAAAAGCAAAAAATTTCAGAATTGCACCTTGCAATGTGGAGATATTACTCTTTGTGCATTTACAATATTCATTGATTTTTGCCATTGAAAAACATGTTTTTCATATACCAGAAATGTTTGAAGCTACTGACTGAATGAAAGGAGCTGGCATCTCACTCTCTTTGAATCTTCTTTATCATGCTAGGATTAACAGGAAAAAACAAAAAATTTCAGAATTGCACCTTGCAATGTGGAGATATTACTGTTTGTGCATTTACAATATTCATTGATTTTTGCCATTGAAAAACATGTTTTTCATATACCAGAAATGTTTGAAGCTACTGACTGAATGAAAGGAGCTGGCATCTCACTCTCTTTGAATCTTCTTTATCATGCTAGGATTAACAGGAAAAAGCAAAAAATTTCAGAATTGCACCTTGCAATGTGGAGATATTACTGTTTGTGCATTTACAATATTCATTGATTTTTGCCATTGAAAAACGTCCAGAAATGTTTGAAGCTACTGACTGAATGAAAGGAGCTGGCATCTCACTCTCTTTGAATCTTCTTTATCATGCTAGGATTAGCAGGAAAAAGCAAAAAATTTCAGAATTGCACCTTGCAATGTGGAGATATTACTGTTTGTGCATTTACAATATTCATTGATTTTTGCCATTGAAAAACGTCCAGAAATGTTTGAAGCTACTGACTGAATGAAAGGAGCTGGCATCTCACTCTCTTTGAATCTTCTTTATCATGCTAGGATTAGCAGGAAAAAGCAAAAAATTTCAGAATTGCACCTTGCAATGTGGAGATATTACTGTTTGTGCATTTACAATATTCATTGATTTTTGCCATTGAAAAACATGTTTTTCATATACCAGAAATGTTTGAAGCTACTGACTGAATGAAAGGAGCTGGCATCTCACTCTCTTTGAATCTTTTTTATCATGCTAGGATTAGCAGGAAAAAGCAAAAAATTTCAGAATTGCACCTTGCAATGTGGAGATATTACTGTTTGTGCATTTACAATATTCATTGATTTTTGCCATTGAAAAACATGTTTTTCATATACCAGAAATGTTTGAAGCTACTGACTGAATGAAAGGAGCTGGCATCTCACTCTCTTTAAATCTTCTTTATCATGCTAGGATTAACAATAAAAAGCAAAAAATTTCAGAATTGCACCTTGCAATGTGGAGATATTACTGTTTGTGCATTTACAATATTCATTGATTTTTGCCATTGAAAAACGTCCAGAAATGTTTGAAGCTACTGACTGAATGAAAGGAGCTGGCATCTCACTCTCTTTGAATCTTCTTTATCATGCTAGGATAAGCAGGAAAAAGCAAAAAATTTCAGAATTGCACCTTGCAATGCGGAGAAATTACTGTTTGTGCATTTACAATATTCATTGATTTTTGCCATTGAAAAACATCAATCATTTCTGGTATATGAATAACATGATATTTTTCAATGGCAAAAATCAATGAATTTTGTAAATGCACAAACAGTAATTTCTCCGCATTGCAAGGCGCAATTCTGAAATTTTTTGCTTTTTCCTGCTCCTCTTAGCATGATAAAGAAGATTCAAAGAGAGTGAGATGCCAGCTCCTTTCATTCAGTCAGTAGCTTCAATCATTTCTGGACATTTTTCAATGGCAAAAATCAATGAATATTGTAAATGCACAAACAGTAATTTCTCCGCATTGCAAGGTGCAATTCTGAAATTTTTTGCTTTTTCCTGCTCCTCTTAGCATGATAAAGAAGATTCAAAGAGAGTGAGATGCCAGCTCCTTTCATTCAGTCAGTAGCTTCAATCATTTCTGGACGTTTTTCAATGGCAAAAATCAATGAATATTGTAAATGCACAAACAGTAATTTCTCCGCATTGCAAGGTGCAATTCTGAAATTTTTTGCTTTTTCCTGCTCCTCTTAGCATGATAAAGAAGATTCAAAGAGAGTGAGATGCCAGCTCCTTTCATTCAGTCAGTACCTTCAATCATTTCTGGACGTTTTTCAATGGCAAAAATCAATGAATATTGTAAATGCACAAACAGTAATTTCTCCGCATTGCAAGGTGCAATTCTGAAATTTTTTGCTTTTTCCTGCTCCTCTTAGCATGATAAAGAAGATTCAAAGAGAGTGAGATGCCAGCTCCTTTCATTCAGTCAGTAGCTTCAAACATTTCTGGTATATGAATAACATGATGTTTTTCAATGGCAAAAATCAATGAATATTGTAAATGCACAAACAGTAATTTCTCCGCATTGCAAGGTGCAATTCTGAAATTTTTTGCTTTTTCCTGCTCCTCTTAGCATGATAAAGAAGATTCAAAGAGAGTGAGATGCCAGCTCCTTTCGTTCAGTCAGTAGCTTCAATCATTTCTGGACGTTTTTCAAAGGCAAAAATCATTGAATATTGTAAATGCACAAACAGTAATTTCTCCGCATTGCAAGGTGCAATTCTGAAATTTTTTACTTTTTCCTGCTCCTCTTAGCATGATAAAGAAGATTCAAAGAGAGTGAGATGCCAGCTCCTTTTATTCAGTCAGTAGCTTCAATCATTTCTGGTATATGAATAACATGATGTTTTTCAATGGCAAAAATCAATGAATATTGTAAATGCACAAACAGTAATTTCTCCGCATTGCAGGGTGCAATTCTGAAGTTTTTTGCTTTTTCCTGCTCCTCTTAGCATGATAAAGAAGATTCAAAGAGAGTGAGATGCCAGCTCCTTTCATTCAGTCAGTAGCTTCAATCATTTCTGGACGTTTTTCAATGGCAAAAATCATTGAATATTGTAAATGCACAAACAGTAATTTCTCCGCATTGCAAGGTGCAATTCTGAAATTTTTTACTTTTTCCTGCTCCTCTTAGCATGATAAAGAAGATTCAAAGAGAGTGAGATGCCAGCTCCTTTCATTCAGTCAGTAGCTTCAATCATTTCTGGTATATGAATAACATGATGTTTTTCAATGTCAAAAATCAATGAATATTGTAAATGCACAAACAGTAATTTCTCCGCATTGCAAGGTGCAATTATGAAATTTTTTGCTTTTTCCTGCTCCTCTTAGCATGATAAAGAAGATTCAAAGAGAGTGAGATGCCAGCTCCTTTCATTCAGTCAGTAGCTTCAATCATTTCTGGACGTTTTTCAATGGCAAAAATCAATGAATATTGTAAATGCACAAACAGTAATTTCTCCGCATTGCAAGGTGCAATTCTGAAATTTTTTGCTTTTTCCTGCTCCTCTTAGCATGATAAAGAAAATTCAGAGTGAGATGCCAGCTCCTTTCATTCAGTCAGTAGCTTCAATCATTTCTGGACGTTTTTCAAAGGCAAAAATCATTGAATGTTGTAAATGCACAAACAGTAATTTCTCCGCATTGCAAGGTGCAATTCTGAAATTTTTTACTTTTTCCTGCTCCTCTTAGCATGATAAAGAAGATTCAAAGAGAGTGAGATGCCAGCTCCTTTCATTCAGTCAGTAGCTTCAATCATTTCTGGTATATGAATAACATGATGTTTTTCAATGGCAAAAATCAATGAATATTGTAAATGCACAAACAGTAATTTCTCCGCATTGCAAGGTGCAATTCTGAAGTTTTTTGCTTTTTCCTGCTTCTCTTAGCATGATAAAGAAGATTCAAAGAGAGTGAGATGCCAGCTCCTTTCATTCAGTCAGTAGCTTCAATCATTTCTGGACGTTTTTCAATGGCAAAAATCATTGAATATTGTAAATGCACAAACAGTAATTTCTCCGCATTGCAAGGTGCAATTCTGAAATTTTTTACTTTTTCCTGCTCCTCTTAGCATGATAAAGAAGATTCAAAGAGAGTGAGATGCCAGCTCCTTTCATTCAGTCAGTAGCTTCAATCATTTCTGGTATATGAATAACATGATGTTTTTCAATGGCAAAAATCAATGAATATTGTAAATGCACAAACAGTAATTTCTCCGCATTGCAAGGTGCAATTCTGAAATTTTTTGCTTTTTCCTGCTCCTCTTAGCATAATAAAGAAGATTCAAAGAAAGTGAGATGCCAGCTCCTTTCATTCAGTCAGTAGCTTCAATCATTTCTGGACGTTTTTCAATGGCAAACATCAATGAATATTGTAAATGCACAAACAGTAATTTCTTCGCATTGCAAGGTGCAATTCTGAAATTTTTTGCTTTTTCCTGCTCCTCTTAGCATGATAAACAAGATTCAAAGAGAGTGAGATGCCAGCTCCTTTCATTCAGTCAGTAGCTTCAATCATTTCTGGACGTTTTTCAATGGCAAAAATCAATGAATATTGTAAATGCACAAACAGTAATTTCTCCACATTGCAAGGTGCAATTCAGAAATTTTTTACTTTTTCCTGCTCCTCTTAGCATGATAAAGAAGATTCAAAGAGAGTGAGATGCCAGCTACTTTCATTCAGTCAGTAGCTTCAAACATTCCTGGTATATGAATAACATAATGTTTTTCAATGGCAAAAATCAATGAATATTGTAAATGCACAAACAGTAATTTCTCCGCATTGCAAGGTGCAATTCTGAAATTTTTTGCTTTTTCCTGCTCCTCTTAGCATGATAAAGAAGATTCAAAGAGAGTGAGATGCCAGCTCCTTTCATTCAGTCAGTAGCTTCAATCATTTCTGGACGTTTTTCAATTGCAAAAATCAATGAATATTGTAAATGCACAAACAGTAATTTCTCCGCATTGCAAGGTGCAATTCTGAAATTTTTTGCTTTTTCCTGCTCCTCTTAGCATGATAAAGAAGATTCAAAGAGAGTGAGATGCCAGCTCCTTTCATTCAGTCAGTAGCTTCAAACATTTCTGGTATATGAATAACATGATGTTTTTCAATGGCAAAAATCAATGAATATTGTAAATGCACAAACAGTAATTTCTCCGCATTGCAAGGTGCAATTCTGAAATTTTTTGCTTTTTCCTGCTCCTCTTAGCATGATAAAGAAGATTCAAAGAGAGTGAGATGCCAGCTCCTTTCATTCAGTCAGTAGCATCAATCATTTCTGGTATATGAATAACATGATGTTTTTCAATGGCAAAAATCAATGAATATTGTAAATGCACAAACAGTAATTTCTCCGCATTGCAAGGTGCAATTCTGAAATTTTTTGCTTTTTCCTGCTCCTCTTAGCATGATAAAGAAGATTCAAAGAGAGTGAGATGCCAGCTCCTTTCGTTCAGTCAGTAGCTTCAATCATTTCTGGACGTTTTTCAAAGGCAAAAATCATTGAATATTGTAAATGCACAAACAGTAATTTCTCCGCATTGCAAGGTGCAATTCTGAAATTTTTTACTTTTTCCTGCTCCTCTTAGCATGATAAAGAAGATTCAAAGAGAGTGAGATGCCAGCTCCTTTCATTCAGTCAGTAGCTTCAATCATTTCTGGTATATGAATAACATGATGTTTTTCAATGGCAAAAATCAATGAATATTGTAAATGCACAAACAGTAATTTCTCCGCATTGCAAGGTGCAATTCTGAAATTTTTTGCTTTTTCCTGCTCCTCTTAGCATGATAAAGAAGATTCAAAGAGAGTGAGATGCCAGCTCCTTTCATTCAGTCAGTAGCTTCAATCATTTCTGGACGTTTTTCAATGGCAAAAATCATTGAATATTGTAAATGCACAAACAGTAATTTCTCCGCATTGCAAGGTGCAATTCTGAATTTTTTTACTTTTTCCTGCTCCTCTTAGCATGATAAAGAAGATTCAAAGAGAGTGAGATGCCAGCTCCTTTCATTCAGTCAGTAGCTTCAATCATTTCTGGTATATGAATAACATGATGTTTTTCAATGGCAAAAATCAATGAATATTGTAAATGCACAAACAGTAATTTCTCCGCATTGCAAGGTGCAATTCTGAAATTTTTTGCTTTTTCCTGCTCCTCTTAGCATGATAAAGAAGATTCAAAGAGAGTGAGATGCCAGCTCCTTTCATTCAGTCAGTAGCTTCAATCATTTCTGGACGTTTTTCAATGGCAAAAATCAATGAATATTGTAAATGCACAAACAGTAATTGCTCCGCATTGCAAGGTGCAATTCTGAAATTTTTTGCTTTTTCCTGCTCCTCTTAGCATGATAAACAAGATTAAAAGAGAGTGAGATGCCAGCTCCTTTCATTCAGTCAGTAGCTTCAATCATTTCTGGTATATGAATAACGTGATGTTTTTCAATGGCAAAAATCAATGAATATTGTAAATGCACAAACAGTAATTTCTCCGCATTGCAAGGTGCAATTCTGAAATTTTTTGCTTTTTCCTGCTCCTCTTAGCATGATAAAGAAGATTCAAAGAGAGTGAGATGCCAGCTCCTTTCATTCAGTCAGTAGCTTCAAACATTCCTGGTATATGAATAACATGATGTTTTTCAATGGCAAAAATCAATGAATATTGTAAATGCACAAACAGTAATTTCTCCGCATTGCAAGGTGCAATTCTGAAATTTTTTGCTTTTTCCTGCTCCTCTTAGCATGATAAAGAAGATTCAAAGAGAGTGAGATGCCAGCTCCTTTCATTCAGTCAGTAGCTTCAATCATTTCTGGACGTTTTTCAATTGCAAAAATCAATGAATATTGTAAATGCACAAACAGTAATTTCTCCGCATTGCAAGGTGCAACTCTGAAATTTTTTGCTTTTTCCTGCTCCTCTTAGCATGATAAAGAAGATTCAAAGAGAGTGAGATGCCAGCTCCTTTCATTCAGTCAGTAGCTTCAATCATTTCTGGTATATGAATAACGTGATGTTTTTCAATGGCAAAAATCAATGAATATTGTAAATGCACAAACAGTAATTTCTCCGCATTGCAAGGTGCAATTCTGAAATTTTTTGCTTTTTCCTGCTCCTCTTAGCATGATAAAGAAGATTCAAAGAGAGTGAGATGCCAGCTCCTTTCATTCAGTCAGTAGCTTCAAACATTTCTGGTATATGAATAACATGATGTTTTTCAATGGCAAAAATCAATGAATATTGTAAATGCACAAACAGTAATTTCTCCGCATTGCAAGGTGCAATTCTGAAATTTTTTGCTTTTTCCTGCTCCTCTTAGCATGATAAAGAAGATTCAAGGAGAGTGAGATGCCAGCTCCTTTCATTCAGTCAGTAGCTTCAAACATTTCTGGTATATGAATAACATGATGTTTTTCAATGGCAAAAATCAATGAATATTGTAAATGCACAAACAGTAATTTCTCCGCATTGCAAGGTGCAATTCTGAAATTTTTTGCTTTATCCTGCTCCTCTTAGCATGATAAAGAAGATTCAAAGAGAGTGAGATGCCAGCTCCTTTCATTCAGTCAGTAGCTTCAATCATTTCTGGACGTTTTTCAATGGCAAAAATCATTGAATATTGTAAATGCACAAACAGTAATTTCTCCGCATTGCAAGGTGCAATTCTGAAATTTTTTACTTTTTCCTGCTCCTCTTAGCATGATAAAGAAGATTCAAAGAGAGTGAGATGCCAGCTCCTTTCATTCAGTCAGTAGCTTCAATCATTTCTGGTATATGAATAACATGATGTTTTTCAATGGCAAAAATCAATGAATATTGTAAATGCACAAACAGTAATTTCTCCGCATTGCAAGGTGCAATTCTGAGATTTTTTGCTTTTTCCTGCTCCTCTTAGCATGATAAAGAAGATTCAAAGAGAGTGAGATGCCAGCTCCTTTCATTCAGTCAGTAGCTTCAATCATTTCTGGACGTTTTTCAATGGCAAAAATCAATGAATATTCTAAATGCACAAACAGTAATTTCTCCGCATTGCAAGGTGCAATTCTGAAATTTTTTGCTTTTTCCTGCTCCTCTTAGCATGATAAAGAAGATTCAAAGAGAGTGAGATGCCAGCTCCTTTCATTCAGTCAGTAGCTTCAATCATTTCTGGTATATGAATAACATGATGTTTTTCAATGGCAAAAATCAATGAATATTGTAAATGCACAAACAGTAATTTCTCCGCATTGCAAGGTGCAATTCTGAAATTTTTTGCTTTTTCCTGCTCCTCTTAGCATGATAAAGAAGATTCAAAGAGAGTGAGATGCCAGCTCCTTTCATTCAGTCAGTAGCTTCAATCATTTCTGGACGTTTTTCAATGGCAAAAATCAATGAATATTGTAAATGCACAAACAGTAATTTCTCCGCATTGCAAGGTGCAATTCTGAAATTTTTTGCTTTTTCCTGCTCCTCTTAGCATGATAAAGAAGATTCAAAGAGAGTGAGATGCCAGCTCCTTTCATTCAGTCAGTAGCTTCAATCATTTCTGGACGTTTTTCAATGGCAAAAATCAATGAATATTGTAAATGCACAAACAGTAATTTCTCCGCATTGCAAGGTGCAATTCTGAAATTTTTTGCTTTTTCCTGCTCCTCTTAGCATGATAAAAAAGATTCAAAGAGAGTGAGATGCCAGCTCCTTTCATTCAGTCAGTAGCTTCAAACATTTCTGGTATATGAATAACATGATGTTTTTCAATGGCAAAAATCAATGAATATTGTAAATGCACAAACAGTAATTTCTCCGCATTGCAAGGTGCAATTCTGAAATTTTTTGCTTTTTCCTGCTCCTCTTAGCATGTTAAAGAAGATTCAAAGAGAGTGAGACGCCAGCTCCTTTCGTTCAGTCAGTAGCTTCAATCATTTCTGGACGTTTTTCAATGGCAAAAATCATTGAATATTGTAAATGCACAAACAGTAATTTCTCCGCATTGCAAGGTGCAATTCTGAAATTTTTTACTTTTTCCTGCTCCTCTTAGCATGATAAAGAAGATTCAAAGAGAGTGAGATGCCAGCTCCTTTCATTCAGTCAGTAGCTTCAATCATTTCTGGTATATGAATAACATGATGTTTTTCAATGGCAAAAATCAATGAATATTGTAAATGCACAAACAGTAATTTCTCCGCATTGCAAGGTGCAATTCTGAAATTTTTTGCTTTTTCCTGCTCCTCTTAGCATGATAAAGAAGATTCAAAGAGAGTGAGACGCCAGCTCCTTTCGTTCAGTCAGTAGCTTCAATCATTTCTGGACGTTTTTCAATGGCAAAAATCATTGAATATTGTAAATGCACAAACAGTAATTTCTCCGCATTGCAAGGTGCAATTCTGAAATTTTTTACTTTTTCCTGCTCCTCTTAGCATGATAAAGAAGATTCAAAGAGAGTGAGATGCCAGCTCCTTTCATTCAGTCAGTAGCTTCAATCATTTCTGGTATATGAATAACATGATGTTTTTCAATGGCAAAAATCAATGAATATTGTAAATGCACAAACAGTAATTTCTCCGCATTGCAAGGTGCAATTCTGAAATTTTTTGCTTTTTCCTGCTCCTCTTAGCATGATAAAGAAGATTCAAAGAGAGTGAGATGCCAGCTCCTTTCATTCAGTCAGTAGCTTCAATCATTTCTGGACGTTTTTCAATGGCAAAAATCAACGAATATTGTAAATGCACAAACAGTAATTTCTCCGCATTGCAAGGTGCAATTCTGAAATTTTTTGCTTTTTCCTGCTCCTCTTAGCATGATAAAGAAGATTCAAAGAGAGTGAGATGCCAGCTCCTTTCATTCAGTCAGTAGCTTCAATCATTTCTGGTATATGAATAACATGATGTTTTTCAATGGCAAAAATCAATGAATATTGTAAATGCACAAACAGTAATTTCTCCGCATTGCAAGGTGCAATTCTGAAATTTTTTGCTTTTTCCTGCTCCTCTTAGCATGATAAAAAAGATTCAAAGAGAGTGAGATGCCAGCTCCTTTCATTCAGTCAGTAGCTTCAATCATTTCTGGTGTATGAATAACGTGATGTTTTTCAATGGCAAAAATCAATGAATATTGTAAATGCACAAACAGTAATTTCTCCGCATTGCAAGGTGCAATTCTGAAATTTTTTGCTTTTTCCTGCTCCTCTTAGCATGATAAAGAAGATTCAAAGAGAGTGAGATGCCAGCTCCTTTCATTCAGTCAGTAGCTTCAAACATTTCTGGTATATGAATAACATGATGTTTTTCAATGGCAAAAATCAATGAATATTGTAAATGCACAAACAGTAATTTCTCCGCATTGCAAGGTGCAATTCTGAAATTTTTTGCTTTTTCCTGCTCCTCTTAGCATGATAAAGAAGATTCAAAGAGAGTGAGATGCCAGCTCCTTTCATTCAGTCAGTAGCTTCAATCATTTCTGGACGTTTTTCAATGGCAAAAATCAATGAATATTGTAAATGCACAAACAGTAATTTCTCCGCATTGCAAGGTGCAATTCTGAAATTTTTTGCTTTTTCCTGCTCCTCTTAGCATGATAAAGAAGATTCAAAGAGAGTGAGATGCCAGCTCCTTTCATTCAGTCAGTAGCTTCAATCATTTCTGGACGTTTTTCAATGGCAAAAATCAATGAATATTGTAAATGCACAAACAGTAATTTCTCCGCATTGCAAGGTGCAATTCTGAAATTTTTTGCTTTTTCCTGCTCCTCTTAGCATGATAAAAAAGATTCAAAGAGAGTGAGATGCCAGCTCCTTTCATTCAGTCAGTAGCTTCAAACATTTCTGGTATATGAATAACATGATGTTTTTCAATGGCAAAAATCAATGAATATTGTAAATGCACAAACAGTAATTTCTCCGCATTGCAAGGTGCAATTCTGAAATTTTTTGCTTTTTCCTGCTCCTCTTAGCATGATAAAGAAGATTCAAAGAGAGTGAGACGCCAGCTTCCTTTCGTTCAGTCAGTAGCTTCAATCATTTCTGGACGTTTTTGAATGGCAAAAATCATTGAATATTGTAAATGCACAAACAGTAATTTCTCCGCATTGCAAGGTGCAATTCTGAAATTTTTTACTTTTTCCTGCTCCTCTTAGCATGATAAAGAAGATTCAAAGAGAGTGAGATGCCAGCTCCTTTCATTCAGTCAGTAGCTTCAATCATTTCTGGTATATGAATAACATGATGTTTTTCAATGGCAAAAATCAATGAATATTGTAAATGCACAAACAGTAATTTCTCCGCATTGCAAGGTGCAATTCTGAAATTTTTTGCTTTTTCCTGCTCCTCTTAGCATGATAAAGAAGATTCAAAGAGAGTGAGACGCCAGCTCCTTTCGTTCAGTCAGTAGCTTCAATCATTTCTGGACGTTTTTCAATGGCAAAAATCATTGAATATTGTAAATGCACAAACAGTAATTTCTCCGCATTGCAAGGTGCAATTCTGAAATTTTTTACTTTTTCCTGCTCCTCTTAGCATGATAAAGAAGATTCAAAGAGAGTGAGATGCCAGCTCCTTTCATTCAGTCAGTAGCTTCAATCATTTCTGGTATATGAATAACATGATGTTTTTCAATGGCAAAAATCAATGAATATTGTAAATGCACAAACAGTAATTTCTCCGCATTGCAAGGTGCAATTCTGAAATTTTTTGCTTTTTCCTGCTCCTCTTAGCATGATAAAGAAGATTCAAAGAGAGTGAGATGCCAGCTCCTTTCATTCAGTCAGTAGCTTCAATCATTTCTGGACGTTTTTCAATGGCAAAAATCAACGAATATTGTAAATGCACAAACAGTAATTTCTCCGCATTGCAAGGTGCAATTCTGAAATTTTTTGCTTTTTCCTGCTCCTCTTAGCATGATAAAGAAGATTCAAAGAGAGTGAGATGCCAGCTCCTTTCATTCAGTCAGTAGCTTCAATCATTTCTGGTATATGAATAACATGATGTTTTTCAATGGCAAAAATCAATGAATATTGTAAATGCACAAACAGTAATTTCTCCGCATTGCAAGGTGCAATTCTGAAATTTTTTGCTTTTTCCTGCTCCTCTTAGCATGATAAAGAAGATTCAAAGAGAGTGAGATGCCAGCTCCTTTCATTCAGTCAGTAGCTTCAATCATTTCTGGTATATGAATAACATGATGTTTTTCAATGGCAAAAATCAATGAATATTGTAAATGCACAAACAGTAATTTCTCCGCATTGCAAGGTGCAATTCTGAAATTTTTTGCTTTTTCCTGCTCCTCTTAGCATGATAAAAAAGATTCAAAGAGAGTGAGATGCCAGCTCCTTTCATTCAGTCAGTAGCTTCAATCATTTCTGGTATATGAATAACGTGATGTTTTTCAATGGCAAAAATCAATGAATATTGTAAATGCACAAACAGTAATTTCTCCGCATTGCAAGGTGCAATTCTGAAATTTTTTGCTTTTTCCTGCTCCTCTTAGCATGATAAAGAAGATTCAAAGAGAGTGAGATGCCAGCTCCTTTCATTCAGTCAGTAGCTTCAAACATTTCTGGTATATGAATAACATGATGTTTTTCAATGGCAAAAATCAATGAATATTGTAAATGCACAAACAGTAATTTCTCCGCATTGCAAGGTGCAATTCTGAAATTTTTTGCTTTTTCCTGCTCCTCTTAGCATGATAAAGAAGATTCAAGGAGAGTGAGATGCCAGCTCCTTTCATTCAGTCAGTAGCTTCAAACATTTCTGGTATATGAATAACATGATGTTTTTCAATGGCAAAAATCAATGAATATTGTAAATGCACAAACAGTAATTTCTCCGCATTGCAAGGTGCAATTCTGAAATTTTTTGCTTTATCCTGCTCCTCTTAGCATGATAAAGAAGATTCAAAGAGAGTGAGATGCCAGCTCCTTTCATTCAGTCAGTAGCTTCAATCATTTCTGGACGTTTTTCAATGGCAAAAATCATTGAATATTGTAAATGCACAAACAGTAATTTCTCCGCATTGCAAGGTGCAATTCTGAAATTTTTTACTTTTTCCTGCTCCTCTTAGCATGATAAAGAAGATTCAAAGAGAGTGAGATGCCAGCTCCTTTCATTCAGTCAGTAGCTTCAATCATTTCTGGTATATGAATAACATGATGTTTTTCAATGGCAAAAATCAATGAATATTGTAAATGCACAAACAGTAATTTCTCCGCATTGCAAGGTGCAATTCTGAGATTTTTTGCTTTTTCCTGCTCCTCTTAGCATGATAAAGAAGATTCAAAGAGAGTGAGATGCCAGCTCCTTTCATTCAGTCAGTAGCTTCAATCATTTCTGGACGTTTTTCAATGGCAAAAATCAATGAATATTCTAAATGCACAAACAGTAATTTCTCCGCATTGCAAGGTGCAATTCTGAAATTTTTTGCTTTTTCCTGCTCCTCTTAGCATGATAAACAAGATTCAAAGAGAGTGAGATGCCAGCTCCTTTCATTCAGTCAGTAGCTTCAATCATTTCTGGACGTTTTTCAATGGCAAAAATCAATGAATATTGTAAATGCACAAACAGTAATTTCTCCGCATTGCAAGGTGCAATTCTGAAATTTTTTGCTTTTTCCTGCTCCTCTTAGCATGATAAAGAAGATTCAAAGAGAGTGAGAAGCCAGCTCCTTTCATTCAGTCAGTAGCTTCAATCATTTCTGGACGTTTTTCAATTGCAAAAATCAATGAATATTGTAAATGCACAAACAGTAATTTCTCCGCATTGCAAGGTGCAATTCTGAAATTTTTTGCTTTTTCCTGCTCCTCTTAGCATGATAAAGAAGATTCAAAGAGAGTGAGATGCCAGCTCCTTTCATTCAGTCAGTAGCTTCAATCATTTCTGGTATATGAATAACATGATGTTTTTCAATGGCAAAAATCAATGAATATTGTAAATGCACAAACAGTAATTTCTCCGCATTGCAAGGTGCAATTCTGAAATTTTTTGCTTTTTCCTGCTCCTCTTAGCATGATAAAGAAGATTCAAAGAGAGTGAGATGCCAGCTCCTTTCATTCAGTCAGTAGCTTCAATCATTTCTGGACGTTTTTCAATGGCAAAAATCAATGAATATTGTAAATGCACAAACAGTAATTTCTCCGCATTGCAAGGTGCAATTCTGAAATTTTTTGCTTTTTCCTGCTCCTCTTAGCATGATAAAAAAGATTCAAAGAGAGTGAGATGCCAGCTCCTTTCATTCAGTCAGTAGCTTCAAACATTTCTGGTATATGAATAACATGATGTTTTTCAATGGCAAAAATCAATGAATTTTGTAAATGCACAAACAGTAATTTCTCCGCATTGCAAGGCGCAATTCTGAAATTTTTTGCTTTTTCCTGCTCCTCTTAGCATGATAAAGAAGATTCAAAGAGAGTGAGATGCCAGCTCCTTTCAATCAGTCAGTAGCTTCAATCATTTCTGGACGTTTTTCAATGGCAAAAATCAATGAATATTGTAAATGCACAAACAGTAATTTCTCCGCATTGCAAGGTGCAATTCTGAAATTTTTTGCTTTTTCCTGCTCCTCTTAGCATGATAAAGAAGATTCAAAGAGAGTGAGATGCCAGCTCCTTTCATTCAGTCAGTAGCTTCAATCATTTCTGGACGTTTTTCAATGGCAAAAATCAATGAATATTGTAAATGCACAAACAGTAATTTTTCCGCATTGCAAGGTGCAATTCTGAAATTTTTTGCTTATTCCTGCTCCTCTTAGCATGATAAAGAAGATTCAAAGAGAGTGAGGTGCCAGCTCCTTTCATTCAGTCAGTAGCTTCAAACATTTCTGGTATATGAATAACGTTTTTCAATGGCAAAAATCAATGAATATTGTAAATGCACAAACAGTTATTTCTCCGCATTGCAAGGTGCAATTCTGAAATTTTTTGCTTTTTCCTGCTCCTCTTAGCATGATAAAGAAGATTCAAAGAGAGTGAGATGCCAGCTCCTTTCATTCAGTCAGTAGCTTCAATCATTTCTGGACGTTTTTCAATGGCAAAAATCAATGAATATTGTAAATGCACAAACAGTAATTTCTCCGCATTGCAAGGTGCAATTCTGAAATTTTTTGCTTTTTCCTGCTCCTCTTAGCATGATAAAGAAGATTCAAAGAGAGTGAGATGCCAGCTCCTTTCATTCAGTCAGTAGCTTCAATCATTTCTGGACGTTTTTCAATGGCAAAAATCAATGAATATTGTAAATGCACAAACAGTAATTTCTCCGCATTGCAAGGTGCAATTCTGAAATTTTTTGCTTTTTCCTGCTCCTCTTAGCATGATAAAGAAGATTCAAAGAGAGTGAGATGCCAGCTCCTTTCATTCAGTCAGTAGCTTCAATCATTTCTGGACGTTTTTCAATGGCAAAAATCAATGAATATTGTAAATGCACAAACAGTAATTTCTCCGCATTGCAAGGTGCAATTCTGAAATTTTTGCTTTTTCCTGCTCCTCTTAGCATGATAAAGAAGATTTAAAGAAAGTGAGGTGCCAGCTCCTTTCATTCAGTCAGTAGCTTCAAACATTTCTGGTATATGAATAACATGTTTTTCAATGGCAAAAATCAATGAATATTGTAAATGCACAAACAGTAATTTCTCCGCATTGCAAGGAGCAATTCTGAAATTTTTTGCTTTTTCCTGCTCCTCTTAGCATGATAAAGAAGATTCAAAGAGAGTGAGATGCCAGCTCCTTTCATTCAGTCAGTAGCTTCAATCATTTCTGGACGTTTTTCAATGGCAAAAATCAATGAATATTGTAAATGCACAAACTGTAATTTCTCCGCATTGCAAGGTGCAATTCTGAAATTTTTTGCTTTTTCCTGCTCCTCTTAGCATGATAAAGAAGATTCAAAGAGAGTGAGATGCCAGCTCTTTTCATTCAGTCAGTAGCTTCAATCATTTCTGGACGTTTTTCAATGGCAAAAATCAATGAATATTGTAAATGCACAAACAGTAATTTCTCCGCATTGCAAGGTGCAATTCTGAAATTTTTTGCTTTTTCCTGCTCCTCTTAGCATGATAAAGAAGATTCAAAGAGAGTGAGATGCCAGCTCCTTTCATTCAATCAGTAGCTTCAAACATTTCTGGTATATGAATAACATGATGTTTTTCAATGGCAAAAATCAATGAATATTGTAAATGCACAAACAGTAATTTCTCCGCATTGCAAGGTGCAATTCTGAAATTTTTTGCTTTTTCCTGCTCCTCTTAGCATGATAAAGAAGATTCAAAGAGAGTGAGATGCCAGCTCCTTTCATTCAGTCAGTAGCTTCAATCATTTCTGGACGTTTTTCAATGGCAAAAATCAATGAATATTGTAAATGCACAAACAGTAATTTCTCCGCATTGCAAGGTGCAATTCTGAAATTTTTTGCTTTTTCCTGCTCCTCCTAGCATGATAAAGAAGATTCAAAGAGAGTGAGATGCCAGCTCCTTACATTCAGTCAGTAGCTTCAATCATTTCTGGTAAATGAATAACATGATGTTTTTCAATGGCAAAAATCAATGAATTTTGTAAATGCACAAACAGTAATTTCTCCGCATTGCAAGGCGCAATTCTGAAATTTTTTGCTTTTTCCTGCTCCTCTTAGCATGATAAAGAAGATTCAAAGAGAGTGAGATGCCAGCTCCTTTCAATCAGTCAGTAGCTTCAATCATTTCTGGACGTTTTTCAATGGCAAAAATCAATGAATATTGTAAATGCACAAACAGTAATTTCTCCGCATTGCAAGGTGCAATTCTGAAATTTTTTGCTTTTTCCTGCTCCTCTTAGCATGATAAAGAAGATTCAAAGAGAGTGAGATGCCAGCTCCTTTCATTCAGTCAGTAGCTTCAATCATTTCTGGACGTTTTTCAATGGCAAAAATCAATGAATATTGTAAATGCACAAACAGTAATTTTTCCGCATTGCAAGGTGCAATTCTGAAATTTTTTGCTTATTCCTGCTCCTCTTAGCATGATAAAGAAGATTCAAAGAGAGTGAGGTGCCAGCTCCTTTCATTCAGTCAGTAGCTTCAAACATTTCTGGTATATGAATAACGTTTTTCAATGGCAAAAATCAATGAATATTGTAAATGCACAAACAGTTATTTCTCCGCATTGCAAGGTGCAATTCTGAAATTTTTTGCTTTTTCCTGCTCCTCTTAGCATGATAAAGAAGATTCAAAGAGAGTGAGATGCCAGCTCCTTTCATTCAGTCAGTAGCTTCAATCATTTCTGGACGTTTTTCAATGGCAAAAATCAATGAATATTGTAAATGCACAAACAGTAATTTCTCCGCATTGCAAGGTGCAATTCTGAAATTTTTTGCTTTTTCCTGCTCCTCTTAGCATGATAAAGAAGATTCAAAGAGAGTGAGATGCCAGCTCCTTTCATTCAGTCAGTAGCTTCAATCATTTCTGGACGTTTTTCAATGGCAAAAATCAATGTATATTGTAAATGCACAAACAGTAATTTCTCCGCATTGCAAGGTGCAATTCTGAAATTTTTTGCTTTTTCCTGCTCCTCTTAGCATGATAAAGAAGATTCAAAGAGAGTGAGATGCCAGCTCCTTTCATTCAGTCAGTAGCTTCAATCATTTCTGGACGTTTTTCAATGGCAAAAATCAATGAATATTGTAAATGCACAAACAGTAATTTCTCCGCATTGCAAGGTGCAATTCTGAAATTTTTGCTTTTTCCTGCTCCTCTTAGCATGATAAAGAAGATTCAAAGAGAGTGAGGTGCCAGCTCCTTTCATTCAGTCAGTAGCTTCAAACATTTCTGGTATATGAATAACATGTTTTTCAATGGCAAAAATCAATGAATATTGTAAATGCACAAACAGTAATTTCTCCGCATTGCAAGGAGCAATTCTGAAATTTTTTGCTTTTTCCTGCTCCTCTTAGCATGATAAAGAAGATTCAAAGAGAGTGAGATGCCAGCTCCTTTCATTCAGTCAGTAGCTTCAATCATTTCTGGACGTTTTTCAATGGCAAAAATCAATGAATATTGTAAATGCACAAACTGTAATTTCTCCGCATTGCAAGGTGCAATTCTGAAATTTTTTGCTTTTTCCTGCTCCTCTTAGCATGATAAAGAAGATTCAAAGAGAGTGAGATGCCAGCTCTTTTCATTCAGTCAGTAGCTTCAATCATTTCTGGACGTTTTTCAATGGCAAAAATCAATGAATATTGTAAATGCACAAACAGTAATTTCTCCGCATTGCAAGGTGCAATTCTGAAATTTTTTGCTTTTTCCTGCTCCTCTTAGCATGATAAAGAAGATTCAAAGAGAGTGAGATGCCAGCTCTTTTCATTCAATCAGTAGCTTCAAACATTTCTGGTATATGAATAACATGATGTTTTTCAATGGCAAAAATCAATGAATATTGTAAATGCACAAACAGTAATTTCTCCGCATTGCAAGGTGCAATTCTGAAATTTTTTGCTTTTTCCTGCTCCTCTTAGCATGATAAAGAAGATTCAAAGAGAGTGAGATGCCAGCTCCTTTCATTCAGTCAGTAGCTTCAATCATTTCTGGACGTTTTTCAATGGCAAAAATCAATGAATATTGTAAATGCACAAACAGTAATTTCTCCGCATTGCAAGGTGCAATTCTGAAATTTTTTGCTTTTTCCTGCTCCTCTTAGCATGATAAAGAAGATTCAAAGAGAGTGAGATGCCAGCTCCTTACATTCAGTCAGTAGCTTCAATCATTTCTGGTAAATGAATAACATGATGTTTTTCAATGGCAAAAATCAATGAATTTTGTAAATGCACAAACAGTAATTTCTCCGCATTGCAAGGCGCAATTCTGAAATTTTTTGCTTTTTCCTGCTCCTCTTAGCATGATAAAGAAGATTCAAAGAGAGTGAGATGCCAGCTCCTTTCAATCAGTCAGTAGCTTCAATCATTTCTGGACGTTTTTCAATGGCAAAAATCAATGAATATTGTAAATGCACAAACAGTAATTTCTCCGCATTGCAAGGTGCAATTCTGAAATTTTTTGCTTTTTCCTGCTCCTCTTAGCATGATAAAGAAGATTCAAAGAGAGTGAGATGCCAGCTCCTTTCATTCAGTCAGTAGCTTCAATCATTTCTGGACGTTTTTCAATGGCAAAAATCAATGAATATTGTAAATGCACAAACAGTAATTTTTCCGCATTGCAAGGTGCAATTCTGAAATTTTTTGCTTATTCCTGCTCCTCTTAGCATGATAAAGAAGATTCAAAGAGAGTGAGGTGCCAGTTCCTTTCATTCAGTCAGTAGCTTCAAACATTTCTGGTATATGAATAACGTTTTTCAATGGCAAAAATCAATGAATATTGTAAATGCACAAACAGTTATTTCTCCGCATTGCAAGGTGCAATTCTGAAATTTTTTGCTTTTTCCTGCTCCTCTTAGCATGATAAAGAAGATTCAAAGAGAGTGAGATGCCAGCTCCTTTCATTCAGTCAGTAGCTTCAATCATTTCTGGACGTTTTTCAATGGCAAAAATCAATGAATATTGTAAATGCACAAACAGTAATTTCTCCGCATTGCAAGGTGCAATTCTGAAATTTTTTGCTTTTTCCTGCTCCTCTTAGCATGATAAAGAAGATTCAAAGAGAGTGAGATGCCAGCTCCTTTCATTCAGTCAGTAGCTTCAATCATTTCTGGACGTTTTTCAATGGCAAAAATCAATGAATATTGTAAATGCACAAACAGTAATTTCTCCGCATTGCAAGGTGCAATTCTGAAATTTTTTGCTTTTTCCTGCTCCTCTTAGCATGATAAAGAAGATTCAAAGAGAGTGAGATGCCAGCTCCTTTCATTCAGTCAGTAGCTTCAATCATTTCTGGACGTTTTTCAATGGCAAAAATCAATGAATATTGTAAATGCACAAACAGTAATTTCTCCGCATTGCAAGGTGCAATTCTGAAATTTTTGCTTTTTCCTGCTCCTCTTACCATGATAAAGAAGATTCAAAGAGAGTGAGGTGCCAGCTCCTTTCATTCAGTCAGTAGCTTCAAACATTTCTGGTATATGAATAACATGATGTTTTTCAATGGCAAAAATCAATGAATATTGTAAATGCACAAACAGTAATTTCTCCGCATTGCAAGGTGCAATTCTGAAATTTTTTGCTTTTTCCTGCTCCTCTTAGCATGATAAAGAAGATTCAAAGAGAGTGAGATGCCAGCTCCTTTCATTCAGTCAGTAGCTTCAATCATTTCTGGACGTTTTTCAATGGCAAAAATCAATGAATATTGTAAATGCACAAACAGTAATTTCTCCGCATTGCAAGGTGCAATTCTGAAATTTTTTGCTTTTTCCTGCTCCTCTTAGCATGATAAAGAAGATTCAAAGAGAGTGAGGTGCCAGCTCCTTTCATTCAGTCAGTAGCTTCAAACATTTCTGGTATATGAATAACATGTTTTTCAATGGCAAAAATCAATGAATATTGTAAATGCACAAACTGTAATTTCTCCGCATTGCAAGGTGCAATTCTGAAATTTTTTGCTTTTTCCTGCTCCTCTTAGCATGATAAAGAAAATTCAAAGAGAGTGAGATGCCAGCTCCTTTCATTCAGTCAGTAGCTTCAATCATTTCTGGACGTTTTTCAATGGCAAAAATCAATGAATATTGTAAATGCACAAACAGTAATTTCTCCGCATTGCAAGGTGCAATTCTGAAATTTTTTGCTTTTTCCTGCTCCTCTTAGCATGATAAAGAAGATTCAAAGAGAGTGAGATGCCAGCTCCTTTCATTCAGTCAGTAGCTTCAATCATTTCTGGACGTTTTTCAATGGCAAAAATCAATGAATATTGTAAATGCACAAACTGTAATTTCTCCGCATTGTAAGGTGCAATTCTGAAATTTTTTGCTTTTTCCTGCTCCTCTTAGCATGATAAAGAAGATTCAAAGAGAGTGAGATGCCAGCTCCTTTCATTCAGTCAGTAGCTTCAATCATTTCTGGACGTTTTTCAATGGCAAAAATCAATGAATATTGTAAATGCACAAACAGTAATTTCTCCGCATTGCAAGGTGCAATTCTGAAATTTTTTGCTTTTTCCTGCTCCCCTTAGCATGATAAAGAAGATTCAAAGAGAGTGAGATGCCAGCTCCTTTCATTCAGTCAGTAGCTTCAATCATTTCTGGACGTTTTTCAATGGCAAAAATCAATGAATATTGTAAATGCACAAACAGAAATTTCTCCGCATTGCAAGGTGCAATTCTGAAATTTTTTGCTTTTTCCTGCTCCTCTTAGCATGATAAAGAAGATTCAAAGAGAGTGAGATGCCAGCTCCTTTCATTCAGTCAGTAGCTTCAAACATTTCTGGTATATGAATAACATGATGTTTTTCAATGGCAAAAATCAATGAATATTGTAAATGCACAAACAGTAATTTCTCCGCATTGCAAGGTGCAATTCTGAAATTTTTTGCTTTTTCCTGCTCCTCTTAGCATGATAAAGAAGATTCAAAGAGAGTGAGATGCCAGCTCCTTTCGTTCAGTCAGTAGCTTCAATCATTTCTGGACGTTTTTCAATGGCAAAAATCATTGAATATTGTAAATGCACAAACAGTAATTTCTCCGCATTGCAAGGTGCAATTCTGAAATTTTTTACATTTTCCTGCTCCTCTTAGCATGATAAAGAAGATTCAAAGAGAGTGAGATGCCAGCTCCTTTCATTCAGTCAGTAGCTTCAATCATTTCTGGTATATGAATAACATGATGTTTTTCAATGGCAAAAATCAATGAATATTGTAAATGCACAAACAGTAATTTCTCCGCATTGCAAGGTGCAATTCTGAAATTTTTTGCTTTTTCCTGCTCCTCTTAGCATGATAAAGAAGATTCAAAGAGAGTGAGATGCCAGCTCCTTTCATTCAGTCAGTAGCTTCAATCATTTCTGGACGTTTTTCAATGGCAAAAATCAATGAATATTGTAAATGCACAAACAGTAATTTCTCCGCATTGCAAGGTGCAATTCTGAAATTTTTTGCTTTTTCCTGCTCCTCTTAGCATGATAAAGAAGATTCAAAGAGAGTGAGATGCCAGCTCCTTTCATTCAGTCAGTAGCTTCAATCATTTCTGGACGTTTTTCAATGGCAAAAATCAATGAATATTGTAAATGCACAAACAGTAATTTCTCCGCATTGCAAGGTGCAATTCTGAAATTTTTTGCTTTTTCCTGCTCCTCTTAGCATGATAAAGAAGATTCAAAGAGAGTGAGATGCCAGCTCCTTTCATTCAGTCAGTAGCTTCAATCATTTCTGGACGTTTTTCAATTGCAAAAATCAATGAATATTGTAAATGCACAAACAGTAATTTCTCCGCATTGCAAGGTGCAATTCTGAAATTTTTGCTTTTTCCTGCTCCTCTTAGCATGATAAAGAAGATTCAAAGAGAGTGAGGTGCCAGCTCCTTTCATTCAGTCAGTAGCTTCAAACATTTCTGGTATATGAATAACATGATGTTTTTCAATGGCAAAAATCAATGAATATTGTAAATGCACAAACAGTAATTTCTCCGCATTGCAAGGTGCAATTCTGAAATTTTTTGCTTTTTCCTGCTCCTCTTAGCATGATAAAGAAGATTCAAAGAGAGTGAGATGCCAGCTCCTTTCATTCAGTCAGTAGCTTCAATCATTTCTGGACGTTTTTCAATGGCAAAAATCAATGAATATTGTAAATGCACAAACAGTAATTTCTCCGCATTGCAAGGTGCAATTCTGAAATTTTTTGCTTTTTCCTGCTCCTCTTAGCATGATAAAGAAGATTCAAAGAGAGTGAGGTGCCAGCTCCTTTCATTCAGTCAGTAGCTTCAAACATTTCTGGTATATGAATAACATGTTTTTCAATGGCAAAAATCAATGAATATTGTAAATGCACAAACTGTAATTTCTCCGCATTGCAAGGTGCAATTCTGAAATTTTTTGCTTTTTCCTGCTCCTCTTAGCATGATAAAGAAAATTCAAAGAGAGTGAGATGCCAGCTCCTTTCATTCAGTCAGTAGCTTCAATCATTTCTGGACGTTTTTCAATGGCAAAAATCAATGAATATTGTAAATGCACAAACAGTAATTTCTCCGTATTGCAAGGTGCAATTCTGAAATTTTTTGCTTTTTCCTGCTCCTCTTAGCATGATAAAGAAGATTCAAAGAGAGTGAGATGCCAGCTCCTTTCGTTCAGTCAGTAGCTTCAATCATTTCTGGACGTTTTTCAAAGGCAAAAATCATTGAATATTGTAAATGCACAAACAGTAATTTCTCCGCATTGCAAGGTGCAATTCTGAAATTTTTTACTTTTTCCTGCTCCTCTTAGCATGATAAAGAAGATTCAAAGAGAGTGAGATGCCAGCTCCTTTCATTCAGTCAGTAGCTTCAATCATTTCTGGTATATGAATAACATGATGTTTTTCAATGGCAAAAATCAATGAATATTGTAAATGCACAAACAGTAATTTCTCCGCATTGCAAGGTGCAATTCTGAAATTTTTTGCTTTTTCCTGCTCCTCTTAGCATGATAAAGAAGATTCAAAGAGAGTGAGATGCCAGCTCCTTTCATTCAGTCAGTAGCTTCAATCATTTCTGGACGTTTTTCAATGGCAAAAATCATTGAATATTGTAAATGCACAAACAGTAATTTCTCCGCATTGCAAGGTGCAATTCTGAAATTTTTTACTTTTTCCTGCTCCTCTTAGCATGATAAAGAAGATTCAAAGAGAGTGAGATGCCAGCTCCTTTCATTCAGTCAGTAGCTTCAATCATTTCTGGTATATGAATAACATGATGTTTTTCAATGGCAAAAATCAATGAATATTGTAAATGCACAAACAGTAATTTCTCCGCATTGCAAGGTGCAATTCTGAAATTTTTTGCTTTTTCCTGCTCCTCTTAGCATGATAAAGAAGATTCAAAGAGAGTGAGATGCCAGCTCCTTTCATTCAGTCAGTAGCTTCAATCATTTCTGGACGTTTTTCAATGGCAAAAATCAATGAATATTGTAAATGCACAAACAGTAATTGCTCCGCATTGCAAGGTGCAATTCTGAAATTTTTTGCTTTTTCCTGCTCCTCTTAGCATGATAAACAAGATTAAAAGAGAGTGAGATGCCAGCTCCTTTCATTCAGTCAGTAGCTTCAATCATTTCTGGTATATGAATAACGTGATGTTTTTCAATGGCAAAAATCAATGAATATTGTAAATGCACAAACAGTAATTTCTCCGCATTGCAAGGTGCAATTCTGAAATTTTTTGCTTTTTCCTGCTCCTCTTAGCATGATAAAGAAGATTCAAAGAGAGTGAGATGCCAGCTCCTTTCATTCAGTCAGTAGCTTCAAACATTCCTGGTATATGAATAACATGATGTTTTTCAATGGCAAAAATCAATGAATATTGTAAATGCACAAACAGTAATTTCTCCGCATTGCAAGGTGCAATTCTGAAATTTTTTGCTTTTTCCTGCTCCTCTTAGCATGATAAAGAAGATTCAAAGAGAGTGAGATGCCAGCTCCTTTCATTCAGTCAGTAGCTTCAATCATTTCTGGACGTTTTTCAATTGCAAAAATCAATGAATATTGTAAATGCACAAACAGTAATTTCTCCGCATTGCAAGGTGCAACTCTGAAATTTTTTGCTTTTTCCTGCTCCTCTTAGCATGATAAAGAAGATTCAAAGAGAGTGAGATGCCAGCTCCTTTCATTCAGTCAGTAGCTTCAATCATTTCTGGTATATGAATAACGTGATGTTTTTCAATGGCAAAAATCAATGAATATTGTAAATGCACAAACAGTAATTTCTCCGCATTGCAAGGTGCAATTCTGAAATTTTTTGCTTTTTCCTGCTCCTCTTAGCATGATAAAGAAGATTCAAAGAGAGTGAGATGCCAGCTCCTTTCATTCAGTCAGTAGCTTCAAACATTTCTGGTATATGAATAACATGATGTTTTTCAATGGCAAAAATCAATGAATATTGTAAATGCACAAACAGTAATTTCTCCGCATTGCAAGGTGCAATTCTGAAATTTTTTGCTTTTTCCTGCTCCTCTTAGCATGATAAAGAAGATTCAAAGAGAGTGAGATGCCAGCTCCTTTCATTCAGTCAGTAGCTTCAATCATTTCTGGACGTTTTTCAATGGCAAAAATCAATGAATATTGTAAATGCACAAACAGTAATTTCTCCGCATTGCAAGGTGCAATTCTGAAATTTTTTGCTTTTTCCTGCTCCTCTTAGCATGATAAAGAAGATTCAAAGAGAGTGAGATGCCAGCTCCTTACATTCAGTCAGTAGCTTCAATCATTTCTGGTAAATGAATAACATGATGTTTTTCAATGGCAAAAATCAATGAATTTTGTAAATGCACAAACAGTAATTTCTCCGCATTGCAAGGCGCAATTCTGAAATTTTTTGCTTTTTCCTGCTCCTCTTAGCATGATAAAGAAGATTCAAAGAGAGTGAGATGCCAGCTCCTTTCAATCAGTCAGTAGCTTCAATCATTTCTGGACGTTTTTCAATGGCAAAAATCAATGAATATTGTAAATGCACAAACAGTAATTTCTCCGCATTGCAAGGTGCAATTCTGAAATTTTTTGCTTTTTCCTGCTCCTCTTAGCATGATAAAGAAGATTCAAAGAGAGTGAGATGCCAGCTCCTTTCATTCAGTCAGTAGCTTCAATCATTTCTGGACGTTTTTCAATGGCAAAAATCAATGAATATTGTAAATGCACAAACAGTAATTTTTCCGCATTGCAAGGTGCAATTCTGAAATTTTTTGCTTATTCCTGCTCCTCTTAGCATGATAAAGAAGATTCAAAGAGAGTGAGGTGCCAGTTCCTTTCATTCAGTCAGTAGCTTCAAACATTTCTGGTATATGAATAACGTTTTTCAATGGCAAAAATCAATGAATATTGTAAATGCACAAACAGTTATTTCTCCGCATTGCAAGGTGCAATTCTGAAATTTTTTGCTTTTTCCTGCTCCTCTTAGCATGATAAAGAAGATTCAAAGAGAGTGAGATGCCAGCTCCTTTCATTCAGTCAGTAGCTTCAATCATTTCTGGACGTTTTTCAATGGCAAAAATCAATGAATATTGTAAATGCACAAACAGTAATTTCTCCGCATTGCAAGGTGCAATTCTGAAATTTTTTGCTTTTTCCTGCTCCTCTTAGCATGATAAAGAAGATTCAAAGAGAGTGAGATGCCAGCTCCTTTCATTCAGTCAGTAGCTTCAATCATTTCTGGACGTTTTTCAATGGCAAAAATCAATGAATATTGTAAATGCACAAACAGTAATTTCTCCGCATTGCAAGGTGCAATTCTGAAATTTTTTGCTTTTTCCTGCTCCTCTTAGCATGATAAAGAAGATTCAAAGAGAGTGAGATGCCAGCTCCTTTCATTCAGTCAGTAGCTTCAATCATTTCTGGACGTTTTTCAATGGCAAAAATCAATGAATATTGTAAATGCACAAACAGTAATTTCTCCGCATTGCAAGGTGCAATTCTGAAATTTTTGCTTTTTCCTGCTCCTCTTACCATGATAAAGAAGATTCAAAGAGAGTGAGGTGCCAGCTCCTTTCATTCAGTCAGTAGCTTCAAACATTTCTGGTATATGAATAACATGATGTTTTTCAATGGCAAAAATCAATGAATATTGTAAATGCACAAACAGTAATTTCTCCGCATTGCAAGGTGCAATTCTGAAATTTTTTGCTTTTTCCTGCTCCTCTTAGCATGATAAAGAAGATTCAAAGAGAGTGAGATGCCAGCTCCTTTCATTCAGTCAGTAGCTTCAATCATTTCTGGACGTTTTTCAATGGCAAAAATCAATGAATATTGTAAATGCACAAACAGTAATTTCTCCGCATTGCAAGGTGCAATTCTGAAATTTTTTGCTTTTTCCTGCTCCTCTTAGCATGATAAAGAAGATTCAAAGAGAGTGAGGTGCCAGCTCCTTTCATTCAGTCAGTAGCTTCAAACATTTCTGGTATATGAATAACATGTTTTTCAATGGCAAAAATCAATGAATATTGTAAATGCACAAACTGTAATTTCTCCGCATTGCAAGGTGCAATTCTGAAATTTTTTGCTTTTTCCTGCTCCTCTTAGCATGATAAAGAAAATTCAAAGAGAGTGAGATGCCAGCTCCTTTCATTCAGTCAGTAGCTTCAATCATTTCTGGACGTTTTTCAATGGCAAAAATCAATGAATATTGTAAATGCACAAACAGTAATTTCTCCGCATTGCAAGGTGCAATTCTGAAATTTTTTGCTTTTTCCTGCTCCTCTTAGCATGATAAAGAAGATTCAAAGAGAGTGAGATGCCAGCTCCTTTCATTCAGTCAGTAGCTTCAATCATTTCTGGACGTTTTTCAATGGCAAAAATCAATGAATATTGTAAATGCACAAACTGTAATTTCTCCGCATTGTAAGGTGCAATTCTGAAATTTTTTGCTTTTTCCTGCTCCTCTTAGCATGATAAAGAAGATTCAAAGAGAGTGAGATGCCAGCTCCTTTCATTCAGTCAGTAGCTTCAATCATTTCTGGACGTTTTTCAATGGCAAAAATCAATGAATATTGTAAATGCACAAACAGTAATTTCTCCGCATTGCAAGGTGCAATTCTGAAATTTTTTGCTTTTTCCTGCTCCCCTTAGCATGATAAAGAAGATTCAAAGAGAGTGAGATGCCAGCTCCTTTCATTCAGTCAGTAGCTTCAATCATTTCTGGACGTTTTTCAATGGCAAAAATCAATGAATATTGTAAATGCACAAACAGAAATTTCTCCGCATTGCAAGGTGCAATTCTGAAATTTTTTGCTTTTTCCTGCTCCTCTTAGCATGATAAAGAAGATTCAAAGAGAGTGAGATGCCAGCTCCTTTCATTCAGTCAGTAGCTTCAAACATTTCTGGTATATGAATAACATGATGTTTTTCAATGGCAAAAATCAATGAATATTGTAAATGCACAAACAGTAATTTCTCCGCATTGCAAGGTGCAATTCTGAAATTTTTTGCTTTTTCCTGCTCCTCTTAGCATGATAAAGAAGATTCAAAGAGAGTGAGATGCCAGCTCCTTTCGTTCAGTCAGTAGCTTCAATCATTTCTGGACGTTTTTCAATGGCAAAAATCATTGAATATTGTAAATGCACAAACAGTAATTTCTCCGCATTGCAAGGTGCAATTCTGAAATTTTTTACATTTTCCTGCTCCTCTTAGCATGATAAAGAAGATTCAAAGAGAGTGAGATGCCAGCTCCTTTCATTCAGTCAGTAGCTTCAATCATTTCTGGTATATGAATAACATGATGTTTTTCAATGGCAAAAATCAATGAATATTGTAAATGCACAAACAGTAATTTCTCCGCATTGCAAGGTGCAATTCTGAAATTTTTTGCTTTTTCCTGCTCCTCTTAGCATGATAAAGAAGATTCAAAGAGAGTGAGATGCCAGCTCCTTTCATTCAGTCAGTAGCTTCAATCATTTCTGGACGTTTTTCAATGGCAAAAATCAATGAATATTGTAAATGCACAAACAGTAATTTCTCCGCATTGCAAGGTGCAATTCTGAAATTTTTTGCTTTTTCCTGCTCCTCTTAGCATGATAAAGAAGATTCAAAGAGAGTGAGATGCCAGCTCCTTTCATTCAGTCAGTAGCTTCAATCATTTCTGGACGTTTTTCAATGGCAAAAATCAATGAATATTGTAAATGCACAAACAGTAATTTCTCCGCATTGCAAGGTGCAATTCTGAAATTTTTTGCTTTTTCCTGCTCCTCTTAGCATGATAAAGAAGATTCAAAGAGAGTGAGATGCCAGCTCCTTTCATTCAGTCAGTAGCTTCAATCATTTCTGGACGTTTTTCAATTGCAAAAATCAATGAATATTGTAAATGCACAAACAGTAATTTCTCCGCATTGCAAGGTGCAATTCTGAAATTTTTGCTTTTTCCTGCTCCTCTTAGCATGATAAAGAAGATTCAAAGAGAGTGAGGTGCCAGCTCCTTTCATTCAGTCAGTAGCTTCAAACATTTCTGGTATATGAATAACATGATGTTTTTCAATGGCAAAAATCAATGAATATTGTAAATGCACAAACAGTAATTTCTCCGCATTGCAAGGTGCAATTCTGAAATTTTTTGCTTTTTCCTGCTCCTCTTAGCATGATAAAGAAGATTCAAAGAGAGTGAGATGCCAGCTCCTTTCATTCAGTCAGTAGCTTCAATCATTTCTGGACGTTTTTCAATGGCAAAAATCAATGAATATTGTAAATGCACAAACAGTAATTTCTCCGCATTGCAAGGTGCAATTCTGAAATTTTTTGCTTTTTCCTGCTCCTCTTAGCATGATAAAGAAGATTCAAAGAGAGTGAGGTGCCAGCTCCTTTCATTCAGTCAGTAGCTTCAAACATTTCTGGTATATGAATAACATGTTTTTCAATGGCAAAAATCAATGAATATTGTAAATGCACAAACTGTAATTTCTCCGCATTGCAAGGTGCAATTCTGAAATTTTTTGCTTTTTCCTGCTCCTCTTAGCATGATAAAGAAAATTCAAAGAGAGTGAGATGCCAGCTCCTTTCATTCAGTCAGTAGCTTCAATCATTTCTGGACGTTTTTCAATGGCAAAAATCAATGAATATTGTAAATGCACAAACAGTAATTTCTCCGTATTGCAAGGTGCAATTCTGAAATTTTTTGCTTTTTCCTGCTCCTCTTAGCATGATAAAGAAGATTCAAAGAGAGTGAGATGCCAGCTCCTTTCGTTCAGTCAGTAGCTTCAATCATTTCTGGACGTTTTTCAAAGGCAAAAATCATTGAATATTGTAAATGCACAAACAGTAATTTCTCCGCATTGCAAGGTGCAATTCTGAAATTTTTTACTTTTTCCTGCTCCTCTTAGCATGATAAAGAAGATTCAAAGAGAGTGAGATGCCAGCTCCTTTCATTCAGTCAGTAGCTTCAATCATTTCTGGTATATGAATAACATGATGTTTTTCAATGGCAAAAATCAATGAATATTGTAAATGCACAAACAGTAATTTCTCCGCATTGCAAGGTGCAATTCTGAAATTTTTTGCTTTTTCCTGCTCCTCTTAGCATGATAAAGAAGATTCAAAGAGAGTGAGATGCCAGCTCCTTTCATTCAGTCAGTAGCTTCAATCATTTCTGGACGTTTTTCAATGGCAAAAATCATTGAATATTGTAAATGCACAAACAGTAATTTCTCCGCATTGCAAGGTGCAATTCTGAAATTTTTTACTTTTTCCTGCTCCTCTTAGCATGATAAAGAAGATTCAAAGAGAGTGAGATGCCAGCTCCTTTCATTCAGTCAGTAGCTTCAATCATTTCTGGTATATGAATAACATGATGTTTTTCAATGGCAAAAATCAATGAATATTGTAAATGCACAAACAGTAATTTCTCCGCATTGCAAGGTGCAATTCTGAAATTTTTTGCTTTTTCCTGCTCCTCTTAGCATGATAAAGAAGATTCAAAGAGAGTGAGATGCCAGCTCCTTTCATTCAGTCAGTAGCTTCAATCATTTCTGGACGTTTTTCAATGGCAAAAATCAATGAATATTGTAAATGCACAAACAGTAATTGCTCCGCATTGCAAGGTGCAATTCTGAAATTTTTTGCTTTTTCCTGCTCCTCTTAGCATGATAAACAAGATTAAAAGAGAGTGAGATGCCAGCTCCTTTCATTCAGTCAGTAGCTTCAATCATTTCTGGTATATGAATAACGTGATGTTTTTCAATGGCAAAAATCAATGAATATTGTAAATGCACAAACAGTAATTTCTCCGCATTGCAAGGTGCAATTCTGAAATTTTTTGCTTTTTCCTGCTCCTCTTAGCATGATAAAGAAGATTCAAAGAGAGTGAGATGCCAGCTCCTTTCATTCAGTCAGTAGCTTCAAACATTCCTGGTATATGAATAACATGATGTTTTTCAATGGCAAAAATCAATGAATATTGTAAATGCACAAACAGTAATTTCTCCGCATTGCAAGGTGCAATTCTGAAATTTTTTGCTTTTTCCTGCTCCTCTTAGCATGATAAAGAAGATTCAAAGAGAGTGAGATGCCAGCTCCTTTCATTCAGTCAGTAGCTTCAATCATTTCTGGACGTTTTTCAATTGCAAAAATCAATGAATATTGTAAATGCACAAACAGTAATTTCTCCGCATTGCAAGGTGCAACTCTGAAATTTTTTGCTTTTTCCTGCTCCTCTTAGCATGATAAAGAAGATTCAAAGAGAGTGAGATGCCAGCTCCTTTCATTCAGTCAGTAGCTTCAATCATTTCTGGTATATGAATAACGTGATGTTTTTCAATGGCAAAAATCAATGAATATTGTAAATGCACAAACAGTAATTTCTCCGCATTGCAAGGTGCAATTCTGAAATTTTTTGCTTTTTCCTGCTCCTCTTAGCATGATAAAGAAGATTCAAAGAGAGTGAGATGCCAGCTCCTTTCATTCAGTCAGTAGCTTCAAACATTTCTGGTATATGAATAACATGATGTTTTTCAATGGCAAAAATCAATGAATATTGTAAATGCACAAACAGTAATTTCTCCGCATTGCAAGGTGCAATTCTGAAATTTTTTGCTTTTTCCTGCTCCTCTTAGCATGATAAAGAAGATTCAAGGAGAGTGAGATGCCAGCTCCTTTCATTCAGTCAGTAGCTTCAATCATTTCTGGTATATGAATAACATGATGTTTTTCAATGGCAAAAATCAATGAATATTGTAAATGCACAAACAGTAATTTCTCCGCATTGCAAGGTGCAATTCTGAGATTTTTTGCTTTTTCCTGCTCCTCTTAGCATGATAAAGAAGATTCAAAGAGAGTGAGATGCCAGCTCCTTTCATTCAGTCAGTAGCTTCAATCATTTCTGGACGTTTTTCAATGGCAAAAATCAATGAATATTCTAAATGCACAAACAGTAATTTCTCCGCATTGCAAGGTGCAATTCTGAAATTTTTTGCTTTTTCCTGCTCCTCTTAGCATGATAAAGAAGATTCAAAGAGAGTGAGATGCCAGCTCCTTTCATTCAGTCAGTAGCTTCAATCATTTCTGGTATATGAATAACATGATGTTTTTCAATGGCAAAAATCAATGAATATTGTAAATGCACAAACAGTAATTTCTCCGCATTGCAAGGTGCAATTCTGAAATTTTTTGCTTTTTCCTGCTCCTCTTAGCATGATAAAGAAGATTCAAAGAGAGTGAGATGCCAGCTCCTTTCATTCAGTCAGTAGCTTCAATCATTTCTGGACGTTTTTCAATGGCAAAAATCAATGAATATTGTAAATGCACAAACAGTAATTTCTCCGCATTGCAAGGTGCAATTCTGAAATTTTTTGCTTTTTCCTGCTCCTCTTAGCATGATAAAGAAGATTCAAAGAGAGTGAGATGCCAGCTCCTTTCATTCAGTCAGTAGCTTCAATCATTTCTGGACGTTTTTCAATGGCAAAAATCAATGAATATTGTAAATGCACAAACAGTAATTTCTCCGCATTGCAAGGTGCAATTCTGAAATTTTTTGCTTTTTCCTGCTCCTCTTAGCATGATAAAAAAGATTCAAAGAGAGTGAGATGCCAGCTCCTTTCATTCAGTCAGTAGCTTCAAACATTTCTGGTATATGAATAACATGATGTTTTTCAATGGCAAAAATCAATGAATATTGTAAATGCACAAACAGTAATTTCTCCGCATTGCAAGGTGCAATTCTGAAATTTTTTGCTTTTTCCTGCTCCTCTTAGCATGTTAAAGAAGATTCAAAGAGAGTGAGACGCCAGCTCCTTTCGTTCAGTCAGTAGCTTCAATCATTTCTGGACGTTTTTCAATGGCAAAAATCATTGAATATTGTAAATGCACAAACAGTAATTTCTCCGCATTGCAAGGTGCAATTCTGAAATTTTTTACTTTTTCCTGCTCCTCTTAGCATGATAAAGAAGATTCAAAGAGAGTGAGATGCCAGCTCCTTTCATTCAGTCAGTAGCTTCAATCATTTCTGGTATATGAATAACATGATGTTTTTCAATGGCAAAAATCAATGAATATTGTAAATGCACAAACAGTAATTTCTCCGCATTGCAAGGTGCAATTCTGAAATTTTTTGCTTTTTCCTGCTCCTCTTAGCATGATAAAGAAGATTCAAAGAGAGTGAGACGCCAGCTCCTTTCGTTCAGTCAGTAGCTTCAATCATTTCTGGACGTTTTTCAATGGCAAAAATCATTGAATATTGTAAATGCACAAACAGTAATTTCTCCGCATTGCAAGGTGCAATTCTGAAATTTTTTACTTTTTCCTGCTCCTCTTAGCATGATAAAGAAGATTCAAAGAGAGTGAGATGCCAGCTCCTTTCATTCAGTCAGTAGCTTCAATCATTTCTGGTATATGAATAACATGATGTTTTTCAATGGCAAAAATCAATGAATATTGTAAATGCACAAACAGTAATTTCTCCGCATTGCAAGGTGCAATTCTGAAATTTTTTGCTTTTTCCTGCTCCTCTTAGCATGATAAAGAAGATTCAAAGAGAGTGAGATGCCAGCTCCTTTCATTCAGTCAGTAGCTTCAATCATTTCTGGACGTTTTTCAATGGCAAAAATCAACGAATATTGTAAATGCACAAACAGTAATTTCTCCGCATTGCAAGGTGCAATTCTGAAATTTTTTGCTTTTTCCTGCTCCTCTTAGCATGATAAAGAAGATTCAAAGAGAGTGAGATGCCAGCTCCTTTCATTCAGTCAGTAGCTTCAATCATTTCTGGACGTTTTTCAATGGCAAAAATCAATGAATATTGTAAATGCACAAACAGTAATTTCTCCGCATTGCAAGGTGCAATTCTGAAATTTTTTGCTTTTTCCTGCTCCTCTTAGCATGATAAAAAAGATTCAAAGAGAGTGAGATGCCAGCTCCTTTCATTCAGTCAGTAGCTTCAAACATTTCTGGTATATGAATAACATGATGTTTTTCAATGGCAAAAATCAATGAATATTGTAAATGCACAAACAGTAATTTCTCCGCATTGCAAGGTGCAATTCTGAAATTTTTTGCTTTTTCCTGCTCCTCTTAGCATGTTAAAGAAGATTCAAAGAGAGTGAGACGCCAGCTCCTTTCGTTCAGTCAGTAGCTTCAATCATTTCTGGACGTTTTTCAATGGCAAAAATCATTGAATATTGTAAATGCACAAACAGTAATTTCTCCGCATTGCAAGGTGCAATTCTGAAATTTTTTACTTTTTCCTGCTCCTCTTAGCATGATAAAGAAGATTCAAAGAGAGTGAGATGCCAGCTCCTTTCATTCAGTCAGTAGCTTCAATCATTTCTGGTATATGAATAACATGATGTTTTTCAATGGCAAAAATCAATGAATATTGTAAATGCACAAACAGTAATTTCTCCGCATTGCAAGGTGCAATTCTGAAATTTTTTGCTTTTTCCTGCTCCTCTTAGCATGATAAAGAAGATTCAAAGAGAGTGAGACGCCAGCTCCTTTCGTTCAGTCAGTAGCTTCAATCATTTCTGGACGTTTTTCAATGGCAAAAATCATTGAATATTGTAAATGCACAAACAGTAATTTCTCCGCATTGCAAGGTGCAATTCTGAAATTTTTTACTTTTTCCTGCTCCTCTTAGCATGATAAAGAAGATTCAAAGAGAGTGAGATGCCAGCTCCTTTCATTCAGTCAGTAGCTTCAATCATTTCTGGTATATGAATAACATGATGTTTTTCAATGGCAAAAATCAATGAATATTGTAAATGCACAAACAGTAATTTCTCCGCATTGCAAGGTGCAATTCTGAAATTTTTTGCTTTTTCCTGCTCCTCTTAGCATGATAAAGAAGATTCAAAGAGAGTGAGATGCCAGCTCCTTTCATTCAGTCAGTAGCTTCAATCATTTCTGGACGTTTTTCAATGGCAAAAATCAACGAATATTGTAAATGCACAAACAGTAATTTCTCCGCATTGCAAGGTGCAATTCTGAAATTTTTTGCTTTTTCCTGCTCCTCTTAGCATGATAAAGAAGATTCAAAGAGAGTGAGATGCCAGCTCCTTTCATTCAGTCAGTAGCTTCAATCATTTCTGGTATATGAATAACATGATGTTTTTCAATGGCAAAAATCAATGAATATTGTAAATGCACAAACAGTAATTTCTCCGCATTGCAAGGTGCAATTCTGAAATTTTTTGCTTTTTCCTGCTCCTCTTAGCATGATAAAAAAGATTCAAAGAGAGTGAGATGCCAGCTCCTTTCATTCAGT
This sequence comes from Phyllobates terribilis, assembly GCF_046119375.1. Lineage (NCBI taxonomy): Eukaryota > Metazoa > Chordata > Amphibia > Anura > Dendrobatidae > Phyllobates > Phyllobates terribilis. Next base: position 396,545 of record NW_027363660.1, on the reverse strand, counting down.
CAGTAGCTTCAATCATTTCTGGTATATGAATAACGTGATGTTTTTCAATGGCAAAAATCAATGAATATTGTAAATGCACAAACAGTAATTTCTCCGCATTGCAAGGTGCAATTCTGAAATTTTTTTGCTTTTTCCTGCTCCTCTTAGCATGATAAAGAAGATTCAAAGAGAGTGAGATGCCAGCTCCTTTCATTCAGTCAGTAGCTTCAATCATTTCTGGACGTTTTTCAATGGCAAAAATCAATGAATATTGTAAATGCACAAACAGTAATTTCTCCGCATTGCAAGGTGCAATTCTGAAATTTTTTGCTTTTTCCTGCTCCTCTTAGCATGATAAAAAAGATTCAAAGAGAGTGAGATGCCAGCTCCTTTCATTCAGTCAGTAGCTTCAAACATTTCTGGTATATGAATAACATGATGTTTTTCAATGGCAAAAATCAATGAATATTGTAAATGCACAAACAGTAATTTCTCCGCATTGCAAGGTGCAATTCTGAAATTTTTTGCTTTTTCCTGCTCCTCTTAGCATGTTAAAGAAGATTCAAAGAGAGTGAGACGCCAGCTCCTTTCGTTCAGTCAGTAGCTTCAATCATTTCTGGACGTTTTTCAATGGCAAAAATCATTGAATATTGTAAATGCACAAACAGTAATTTCTCCGCATTGCAAGGTGCAATTCTGAAATTTTTTACTTTTTCCTGCTCCTCTTAGCATGATAAAGAAGATTCAAAGAGAGTGAGATGCCAGCTCCTTTCATTCAGTCAGTAGCTTCAATCATTTCTGGTATATGAATAACATGATGTTTTTCAATGGCAAAAATCAATGAATATTGTAAATGCACAAACAGTAATTTCTCCGCATTGCAAGGTGCAATTCTGAAATTTTTTGCTTTTTCCTGCTCCTCTTAGCATGATAAAGAAGATTCAAAGAGAGTGAGACGCCAGCTCCTTTCGTTCAGTCAGTAGCTTCAATCATTTCTGGACGTTTTTCAATGGCAAAAATCATTGAATATTGTAAATGCACAAACAGTAATTTCTCCGCATTGCAAGGTGCAATTCTGAAATTTTTTACTTTTTCCTGCTCCTCTTAGCATGATAAAGAAGATTCAAAGAGAGTGAGATGCCAGCTCCTTTCATTCAGTCAGTAGCTTCAATCATTTCTGGTATATGAATAACATGATGTTTTTCAATGGCAAAAATCAATGAATATTGTAAATGCACAAACAGTAATTTCTCCGCATTGCAAGGTGCAATTCTGAAATTTTTTGCTTTTTCCTGCTCCTCTTAGCATGATAAAGAAGATTCAAAGAGAGTGAGATGCCAGCTCCTTTCATTCAGTCAGTAGCTTCAATCATTTCTGGACGTTTTTCAATGGCAAAAATCAACGAATATTGTAAATGCACAAACAGTAATTTCTCCGCATTGCAAGGTGCAATTCTGAAATTTTTTGCTTTTTCCTGCTCCTCTTAGCATGATAAAGAAGATTCAAAGAGAGTGAGATGCCAGCTCCTTTCATTCAGTCAGTAGCTTCAATCATTTCTGGTATATGAATAACATGATGTTTTTCAATGGCAAAAATCAATGAATATTGTAAATGCACAAACAGTAATTTCTCCGCATTGCAAGGTGCAATTCTGAAATTTTTTGCTTTTTCCTGCTCCTCTTAGCATGATAAAAAAGATTCAAAGAGAGTGAGATGCCAGCTCCTTTCATTCAGTCAGTAGCTTCAATCATTTCTGGTATATGAATAACGTGATGTTTTTCAATGGCAAAAATCAATGAATATTGTAAATGCACAAACAGTAATTTCTCCGCATTGCAAGGTGCAATTCTGAAATTTTTTGCTTTTTCCTGCTCCTCTTAGCATGATAAAGAAGATTCAAAGAGAGTGAGATGCCAGCTCCTTTCATTCAGTCAGTAGCTTCAAACATTTCTGGTATATGAATAACATGATGTTTTTCAATGGCAAAAATCAATGAATATTGTAAATGCACAAACAGTAATTTCTCCGCATTGCAAGGTGCAATTCTGAAATTTTTTGCTTTTTCCTGCTCCTCTTAGCATGATAAAGAAGATTCAAAGAGAGTGAGATGCCAGCTCCTTTCATTCAGTCAGTAGCTTCAATCATTTCTGGACGTTTTTCAATGGCAAAAATCAATGAATATTGTAAATGCACAAACAGTAATTTCTCCGCATTGCAAGGTGCAATTCTGAAATTTTTTGCTTTTTCCTGCTCCTCTTAGCATGATAAAGAAGATTCAAAGAGAGTGAGATGCCAGCTCCTTTCATTCAGTCAGTAGCTTCAATCATTTCTGGACGTTTTTCAATGGCAAAAATCAATGAATATTGTAAATGCACAAACAGTAATTTCTCCGCATTGCAAGGTGCAATTCTGAAATTTTTTGCTTTTTCCTGCTCCTCTTAGCATGATAAAAAAGATTCAAAGAGAGTGAGATGCCAGCTCCTTTCATTCAGTCAGTAGCTTCAAACATTTCTGGTATATGAATAACATGATGTTTTTCAATGGCAAAAATCAATGAATATTGTAAATGCACAAACAGTAATTTCTCCGCATTGCAAGGTGCAATTCTGAAATTTTTTGCTTTTTCCTGCTCCTCTTAGCATGATAAAGAAGATTCAAAGAGAGTGAGACGCCAGCTTCCTTTCGTTCAGTCAGTAGCTTCAATCATTTCTGGACGTTTTTGAATGGCAAAAATCATTGAATATTGTAAATGCACAAACAGTAATTTCTCCGCATTGCAAGGTGCAATTCTGAAATTTTTTACTTTTTCCTGCTCCTCTTAGCATGATAAAGAAGATTCAAAGAGAGTGAGATGCCAGCTCCTTTCATTCAGTCAGTAGCTTCAATCATTTCTGGTATATGAATAACATGATGTTTTTCAATGGCAAAAATCAATGAATATTGTAAATGCACAAACAGTAATTTCTCCGCATTGCAAGGTGCAATTCTGAAATTTTTTGCTTTTTCCTGCTCCTCTTAGCATGATAAAGAAGATTCAAAGAGAGTGAGACGCCAGCTCCTTTCGTTCAGTCAGTAGCTTCAATCATTTCTGGACGTTTTTCAATGGCAAAAATCATTGAATATTGTAAATGCACAAACAGTAATTTCTCCGCATTGCAAGGTGCAATTCTGAAATTTTTTACTTTTTCCTGCTCCTCTTAGCATGATAAAGAAGATTCAAAGAGAGTGAGATGCCAGCTCCTTTCATTCAGTCAGTAGCTTCAATCATTTCTGGTATATGAATAACATGATGTTTTTCAATGGCAAAAATCAATGAATATTGTAAATGCACAAACAGTAATTTCTCCGCATTGCAAGGTGCAATTCTGAAATTTTTTGCTTTTTCCTGCTCCTCTTAGCATGATAAAGAAGATTCAAAGAGAGTGAGATGCCAGCTCCTTTCATTCAGTCAGTAGCTTCAATCATTTCTGGACGTTTTTCAATGGCAAAAATCAACGAATATTGTAAATGCACAAACAGTAATTTCTCCGCATTGCAAGGTGCAATTCTGAAATTTTTTGCTTTTTCCTGCTCCTCTTAGCATGATAAAGAAGATTCAAAGAGAGTGAGATGCCAGCTCCTTTCATTCAGTCAGTAGCTTCAATCATTTCTGGTATATGAATAACATGATGTTTTTCAATGGCAAAAATCAATGAATATTGTAAATGCACAAACAGTAATTTCTCCGCATTGCAAGGTGCAATTCTGAAATTTTTTGCTTTTTCCTGCTCCTCTTAGCATGATAAAGAAGATTCAAAGAGAGTGAGATGCCAGCTCCTTTCATTCAGTCAGTAGCTTCAATCATTTCTGGTATATGAATAACATGATGTTTTTCAATGGCAAAAATCAATGAATATTGTAAATGCACAAACAGTAATTTCTCCGCATTGCAAGGTGCAATTCTGAAATTTTTTGCTTTTTCCTGCTCCTCTTAGCATGATAAAAAAGATTCAAAGAGAGTGAGATGCCAGCTCCTTTCATTCAGTCAGTAGCTTCAATCATTTCTGGTATATGAATAACGTGATGTTTTTCAATGGCAAAAATCAATGAATATTGTAAATGCACAAACAGTAATTTCTCCGCATTGCAAGGTGCAATTCTGAAATTTTTTGCTTTTTCCTGCTCCTCTTAGCATGATAAAGAAGATTCAAAGAGAGTGAGATGCCAGCTCCTTTCATTCAGTCAGTAGCTTCAAACATTTCTGGTATATGAATAACATGATGTTTTTCAATGGCAAAAATCAATGAATATTGTAAATGCACAAACAGTAATTTCTCCGCATTGCAAGGTGCAATTCTGAAATTTTTTGCTTTTTCCTGCTCCTCTTAGCATGATAAAGAAGATTCAAGGAGAGTGAGATGCCAGCTCCTTTCATTCAGTCAGTAGCTTCAAACATTTCTGGTATATGAATAACATGATGTTTTTCAATGGCAAAAATCAATGAATATTGTAAATGCACAAACAGTAATTTCTCCGCATTGCAAGGTGCAATTCTGAAATTTTTTGCTTTATCCTGCTCCTCTTAGCATGATAAAGAAGATTCAAAGAGAGTGAGATGCCAGCTCCTTTCATTCAGTCAGTAGCTTCAATCATTTCTGGACGTTTTTCAATGGCAAAAATCATTGAATATTGTAAATGCACAAACAGTAATTTCTCCGCATTGCAAGGTGCAATTCTGAAATTTTTTACTTTTTCCTGCTCCTCTTAGCATGATAAAGAAGATTCAAAGAGAGTGAGATGCCAGCTCCTTTCATTCAGTCAGTAGCTTCAATCATTTCTGGTATATGAATAACATGATGTTTTTCAATGGCAAAAATCAATGAATATTGTAAATGCACAAACAGTAATTTCTCCGCATTGCAAGGTGCAATTCTGAGATTTTTTGCTTTTTCCTGCTCCTCTTAGCATGATAAAGAAGATTCAAAGAGAGTGAGATGCCAGCTCCTTTCATTCAGTCAGTAGCTTCAATCATTTCTGGACGTTTTTCAATGGCAAAAATCAATGAATATTCTAAATGCACAAACAGTAATTTCTCCGCATTGCAAGGTGCAATTCTGAAATTTTTTGCTTTTTCCTGCTCCTCTTAGCATGATAAACAAGATTCAAAGAGAGTGAGATGCCAGCTCCTTTCATTCAGTCAGTAGCTTCAATCATTTCTGGACGTTTTTCAATGGCAAAAATCAATGAATATTGTAAATGCACAAACAGTAATTTCTCCGCATTGCAAGGTGCAATTCTGAAATTTTTTGCTTTTTCCTGCTCCTCTTAGCATGATAAAGAAGATTCAAAGAGAGTGAGAAGCCAGCTCCTTTCATTCAGTCAGTAGCTTCAATCATTTCTGGACGTTTTTCAATTGCAAAAATCAATGAATATTGTAAATGCACAAACAGTAATTTCTCCGCATTGCAAGGTGCAATTCTGAAATTTTTTGCTTTTTCCTGCTCCTCTTAGCATGATAAAGAAGATTCAAAGAGAGTGAGATGCCAGCTCCTTTCATTCAGTCAGTAGCTTCAATCATTTCTGGTATATGAATAACATGATGTTTTTCAATGGCAAAAATCAATGAATATTGTAAATGCACAAACAGTAATTTCTCCGCATTGCAAGGTGCAATTCTGAAATTTTTTGCTTTTTCCTGCTCCTCTTAGCATGATAAAGAAGATTCAAAGAGAGTGAGATGCCAGCTCCTTTCATTCAGTCAGTAGCTTCAATCATTTCTGGACGTTTTTCAATGGCAAAAATCAATGAATATTGTAAATGCACAAACAGTAATTTCTCCGCATTGCAAGGTGCAATTCTGAAATTTTTTGCTTTTTCCTGCTCCTCTTAGCATGATAAAGAAGATTCAAAGAGAGTGAGATGCCAGCTCCTTTCATTCAGTCAGTAGCTTCAATCATTTCTGGACGTTTTTCAATGGCAAAAATCAATGAATATTGTAAATGCACAAACAGTAATTTCTCCGCATTGCAAGGTGCAATTCTGAAATTTTTTGCTTTTTCCTGCTCCTCTTAGCATGATAAAAAAGATTCAAAGAGAGTGAGATGCCAGCTCCTTTCATTCAGTCAGTAGCTTCAAACATTTCTGGTATATGAATAACATGATGTTTTTCAATGGCAAAAATCAATGAATATTGTAAATGCACAAACAGTAATTTCTCCGCATTGCAAGGTGCAATTCTGAAATTTTTTGCTTTTTCCTGCTCCTCTTAGCATGATAAAGAAGATTCAAAGAGAGTGAGACGCCAGCTCCTTTCGTTCAGTCAGTAGCTTCAATCATTTCTGGACGTTTTTCAATGGCAAAAATCATTGAATATTGTAAATGCACAAACAGTAATTTCTCCGCATTGCAAGGTGCAATTCTGAAATTTTTTACTTTTTCCTGCTCCTCTTAGCATGATAAAGAAGATTCAAAGAGAGTGAGATGCCAGCTCCTTTCATTCAGTCAGTAGCTTCAATCATTTCTGGTATATGAATAACATGATGTTTTTCAATGGCAAAAATCAATGAATATTGTAAATGCACAAACAGTAATTTCTCCGCATTGCAAGGTGCAATTCTGAAATTTTTTGCTTTTTCCTGCTCCTCTTAGCATGATAAAGAAGATTCAAGGAGAGTGAGATGCCAGCTCCTTTCATTCAGTCAGTAGCTTCAAACATTTCTGGTATATGAATAACATGATGTTTTTCAATGGCAAAAATCAATGAATATTGTAAATGCACAAACAGTAATTTCTCCGCATTGCAAGGTGCAATTCTGAAATTTTTTGCTTTATCCTGCTCCTCTTAGCATGATAAAGAAGATTCAAAGAGAGTGAGATGCCAGCTCCTTTCATTCAGTCAGTAGCTTCAATCATTTCTGGACGTTTTTCAATGGCAAAAATCATTGAATATTGTAAATGCACAAACAGTAATTTCTCCGCATTGCAAGGTGCAATTCTGAAATTTTTTACTTTTTCCTGCTCCTCTTAACATGATAAAGAAGATTCAAAGAGAGTGAGATGCCAGCTCCTTTCATTCAGTCAGTAGCTTCAATCATTTCTGGTATATGAATAACATGATGTTTTTCAATGGCAAAAATCAATGAATATTGTAAATGCACAAACAGTAATTTCTCCGCATTGCAAGGTGCAATTCTGAGATTTTTTGCTTTTTCCTGCTCCTCTTAGCATGATAAAGAAGATTCAAAGAGAGTGAGATGCCAGCTCCTTTCATTCAGTCAGTAGCTTCAATCATTTCTGGACGTTTTTCAATGGCAAAAATCAATGAATATTCTAAATGCACAAACAGTAATTTCTCCGCATTGCAAGGTGCAATTCTGAAATTTTTTGCTTTTTCCTGCTCCTCTTAGCATGATAAACAAGATTCAAAGAGAGTGAGATGCCAGCTCCTTTCATTCAGTCAGTAGCTTCAATCATTTCTGGACGTTTTTCAATGGCAAAAATCAATGAATATTGTAAATGCACAAACAGTAATTTCTCCGCATTGCAAGGTGCAATTCTGAAATTTTTTGCTTTTTCCTGCTCCTCTTAGCATGATAAAGAAGATTCAAAGAGAGTGAGAAGCCAGCTCCTTTCATTCAGTCAGTAGCTTCAATCATTTCTGGACGTTTTTCAATTGCAAAAATCAATGAATATTGTAAATGCACAAACAGTAATTTCTCCGCATTGCAAGGTGCAATTCTGAAATTTTTTGCTTTTTCCTGCTCCTCTTAGCATGATAAAGAAGATTCAAAGAGAGTGAGATGCCAGCTCCTTTCATTCAGTCAGTAGCTTCAATCATTTCTGGTATATGAATAACATGATGTTTTTCAATGGCAAAAATCAATGAATATTGTAAATGCACAAACAGTAATTTCTCCGCATTGCAAGGTGCAATTCTGAAATTTTTTGCTTTTTCCTGCTCCTCTTAGCATGATAAAGAAGATTCAAAGAGAGTGAGATGCCAGCTCCTTTCATTCAGTCAGTAGCTTCAATCATTTCTGGACGTTTTTCAATGGCAAAAATCAATGAATATTGTAAATGCACAAACAGTAATTTCTCCGCATTGCAAGGTGCAATTCTGAAATTTTTTGCTTTTTCCTGCTCCTCTTAGCATGATAAAGAAGATTCAAAGAGAGTGAGATGCCAGCTCCTTTCATTCAGTCAGTAGCTTCAATCATTTCTGGACGTTTTTCAATGGCAAAAATCAATGAATATTGTAAATGCACAAACAGTAATTTCTCCGCATTGCAAGGTGCAATTCTGAAATTTTTTGCTTTTTCCTGCTCCTCTTAGCATGATAAAAAAGATTCAAAGAGAGTGAGATGCCAGCTCCTTTCATTCAGTCAGTAGCTTCAAACATTTCTGGTATATGAATAACATGATGTTTTTCAATGGCAAAAATCAATGAATATTGTAAATGCACAAACAGTAATTTCTCCGCATTGCAAGGTGCAATTCTGAAATTTTTTGCTTTTTCCTGCTCCTCTTAGCATGATAAAGAAGATTCAAAGAGAGTGAGACGCCAGCTCCTTTCGTTCAGTCAGTAGCTTCAATCATTTCTGGACGTTTTTCAATGGCAAAAATCATTGAATATTGTAAATGCACAAACAGTAATTTCTCCGCATTGCAAGGTGCAATTCTGAAATTTTTTACTTTTTCCTGCTCCTCTTAGCATGATAAAGAAGATTCAAAGAGAGTGAGATGCCAGCTCCTTTCATTCAGTCAGTAGCTTCAATCATTTCTGGTATATGAATAACATGATGTTTTTCAATGGCAAAAATCAATGAATATTGTAAATGCACAAACAGTAATTTCTCCGCATTGCAAGGTGCAATTCTGAAATTTTTTGCTTTTTCCTGCTCCTCTTAGCATGATAAAGAAGATTCAAAGAGAGTGAGATGCCAGCTCCTTTCATTCAGTCAGTAGCTTCAATCATTTCTGGACGTTTTTCAATGGCAAAAATCAACGAATATTGTAAATGCACAAACAGTAATTTCTCCGCATTGCAAGGTGCAATTCTGAAATTTTTTGCTTTTTCCTGCTCCTCTTAGCATGATAAAGAAGATTCAAAGAGAGTGAGATGCCAGCTCCTTACATTCAGTCAGTAGCTTCAATCATTTCTGGTAAATGAATAACATGATGTTTTTCAATGGCAAAAATCAATGAATTTTGTAAATGCACAAACAGTAATTTCTCCGCATTGCAAGGCGCAATTCTGAAATTTTTTGCTTTTTCCTGCTCCTCTTAGCATGATAAAGAAGATTCAAAGAGAGTGAGATGCCAGCTCCTTTCAATCAGTCAGTAGCTTCAATCATTTCTGGACGTTTTTCAATGGCAAAAATCAATGAATATTGTAAATGCACAAACAGTAATTTCTCCGCATTGCAAGGTGCAATTCTGAAATTTTTTGCTTTTTCCTGCTCCTCTTAGCATGATAAAGAAGATTTAAAGAGAGTGAGATGCCAGCTCCTTTCATTCAGTCAGTAGCTTCAATCATTTCTGGACGTTTTTCAATGGCAAAAATCAATGAATATTGTAAATGCACAAACAGTAATTTTTCCGCATTGCAAGGTGCAATTCTGAAATTTTTTGCTTATTCCTGCTCCTCTTAGCATGATAAAGAAGATTCAAAGAGAGTGAGGTGCCAGCTCCTTTCATTCAGTCAGTAGCTTCAAACATTTCTGGTATATGAATAACGTTTTTCAATGGCAAAAATCAATGAATATTGTAAATGCACAAACAGTTATTTCTCCGCATTGCAAGGTGCAATTCTGAAATTTTTTGCTTTTTCCTGCTCCTCTTAGCATGATAAAGAAGATTCAAAGAGAGTGAGATGCCAGCTCCTTTCATTCAGTCAGTAGCTTCAATCATTTCTGGACGTTTTTCAATGGCAAAAATCAATGAATATTGTAAATGCACAAACAGTAATTTCTCCGCATTGCAAGGTGCAATTCTGAAATTTTTTGCTTTTTCCTGCTCCTCTTAGCATGATAAAGAAGATTCAAAGAGAGTGAGATGCCAGCTCCTTTCATTCAGTCAGTAGCTTCAATCATTTCTGGACGTTTTTCAATGGCAAAAATCAATGAATATTGTAAATGCACAAACAGTAATTTCTCCGCATTGCAAGGTGCAATTCTGAAATTTTTTGCTTTTTCCTGCTCCTCTTAGCATGATAAAGAAGATTCAAAGAGAGTGAGATGCCAGCTCCTTTCATTCAGTCAGTAGCTTCAATCATTTCTGGATGTTTTTCAATGGCAAAAATCAATGAATATTGTAAATGCACAAACAGTAATTTCTCCGCATTGCAAGGTGCAATTCTGAAATTTTTGCTTTTTCCTGCTCCTCTTAGCATGATAAAGAAGATTCAAAGAGAGTGAGGTGCCAGCTCCTTTCATTCAGTCAGTAGCTTCAAACATTTCTGGTATATGAATAACATGTTTTTCAATGGCAAAAATCAATGAATATTGTAAATGCACAAACAGTAATTTCTCCGCATTGCAAGGAGCAATTCTGAAATTTTTTGCTTTTTCCTGCTCCTCTTAGCATGATAAAGAAGATTCAAAGAGAGTGAGATGCCAGCTCCTTTCATTCAGTCAGTAGCTTCAATCATTTCTGGACGTTTTTCAATGGCAAAAATCAATGAATATTGTAAATGCACAAACTGTAATTTCTCCGCATTGCAAGGTGCAATTCTGAAATTTTTTGCTTTTTCCTGCTCCTCTTAGCATGATAAAGAAGATTCAAAGAGAGTGAGATGCCAGCTCTTTTCATTCAGTCAGTAGCTTCAATCATTTCTGGACGTTTTTCAATGGCAAAAATCAATGAATATTGTAAATGCACAAACAGTAATTTCTCCGCATTGCAAGGTGCAATTCTGAAATTTTTTGCTTTTTCCTGCTCCTCTTAGCATGATAAAGAAGATTCAAAGAGAGTGAGATGCCAGCTCCTTTCATTCAATCAGTAGCTTCAAACATTTCTGGTATATGAATAACATGATGTTTTTCAATGGCAAAAATCAATGAATATTGTAAATGCACAAACAGTAATTTCTCCGCATTGCAAGGTGCAATTCTGAAATTTTTTGCTTTTTCCTGCTCCTCTTAGCATGATAAAGAAGATTCAAAGAGAGTGAGATGCCAGCTCCTTTCATTCAGTCAGTAGCTTCAATCATTTCTGGACGTTTTTCAATGGCAAAAATCAATGAATATTGTAAATGCACAAACAGTAATTTCTCCGCATTGCAAGGTGCAATTCTGAAATTTTTTGCTTTTTCCTGCTCCTCCTAGCATGATAAAGAAGATTCAAAGAGAGTGAGATGCCAGCTCCTTACATTCAGTCAGTAGCTTCAATCATTTCTGGTAAATGAATAACATGATGTTTTTCAATGGCAAAAATCAATGAATTTTGTAAATGCACAAACAGTAATTTCTCCGCATTGCAAGGCGCAATTCTGAAATTTTTTGCTTTTTCCTGCTCCTCTTAGCATGATAAAGAAGATTCAAAGAGAGTGAGATGCCAGCTCCTTTCAATCAGTCAGTAGCTTCAATCATTTCTGGACGTTTTTCAATGGCAAAAATCAATGAATATTGTAAATGCACAAACAGTAATTTCTCCGCATTGCAAGGTGCAATTCTGAAATTTTTTGCTTTTTCCTGCTCCTCTTAGCATGATAAAGAAGATTCAAAGAGAGTGAGATGCCAGCTCCTTTCATTCAGTCAGTAGCTTCAATCATTTCTGGACGTTTTTCAATGGCAAAAATCAATGAATATTGTAAATGCACAAACAGTAATTTTTCCGCATTGCAAGGTGCAATTCTGAAATTTTTTGCTTATTCCTGCTCCTCTTAGCATGATAAAGAAGATTCAAAGAGAGTGAGGTGCCAGCTCCTTTCATTCAGTCAGTAGCTTCAAACATTTCTGGTATATGAATAACGTTTTTCAATGGCAAAAATCAATGAATATTGTAAATGCACAAACAGTTATTTCTCCGCATTGCAAGGTGCAATTCTGAAATTTTTTGCTTTTTCCTGCTCCTCTTAGCATGATAAAGAAGATTCAAAGAGAGTGAGATGCCAGCTCCTTTCATTCAGTCAGTAGCTTCAATCATTTCTGGACGTTTTTCAATGGCAAAAATCAATGAATATTGTAAATGCACAAACAGTAATTTCTCCGCATTGCAAGGTGCAATTCTGAAATTTTTTGCTTTTTCCTGCTCCTCTTAGCATGATAAAGAAGATTCAAAGAGAGTGAGATGCCAGCTCCTTTCATTCAGTCAGTAGCTTCAATCATTTCTGGACGTTTTTCAATGGCAAAAATCAATGTATATTGTAAATGCACAAACAGTAATTTCTCCGCATTGCAAGGTGCAATTCTGAAATTTTTTGCTTTTTCCTGCTCCTCTTAGCATGATAAAGAAGATTCAAAGAGAGTGAGATGCCAGCTCCTTTCATTCAGTCAGTAGCTTCAATCATTTCTGGACGTTTTTCAATGGCAAAAATCAATGAATATTGTAAATGCACAAACAGTAATTTCTCCGCATTGCAAGGTGCAATTCTGAAATTTTTTGCTTTTTCCTGCTCCTCTTAGCATGATAAAGAAGATTCAAAGAGAGTGAGGTGCCAGCTCCTTTCATTCAGTCAGTAGCTTCAAACATTTCTGGTATATGAATAACATGTTTTTCAATGGCAAAAATCAATGAATATTGTAAATGCACAAACAGTAATTTCTCCGCATTGCAAGGAGCAATTCTGAAATTTTTTGCTTTTTCCTGCTCCTCTTAGCATGATAAAGAAGATTCAAAGAGAGTGAGATGCCAGCTCCTTTCATTCAGTCAGTAGCTTCAATCATTTCTGGACGTTTTTCAATGGCAAAAATCAATGAATATTGTAAATGCACAAACTGTAATTTCTCCGCATTGCAAGGTGCAATTCTGAAATTTTTTGCTTTTTCCTGCTCCTCTTAGCATGATAAAGAAGATTCAAAGAGAGTGAGATGCCAGCTCCTTTCATTCAGTCAGTAGCTTCAATCATTTCTGGACGTTTTTCAATGGCAAAAATCAATGAATATTGTAAATGCACAAACAGTAATTTCTCCGCATTGCAAGGTGCAATTCTGAAATTTTTTGCTTTTTCCTGCTCCTCTTAGCATGATAAAGAAGATTCAAAGAGAGTGAGATGCCAGCTCCTTTCATTCAGTCAGTAGCTTCAAACATTTCTGGTATATGAATAACATGATGTTTTTCAATGGCAAAAATTAATGAATATTGTAAATGCACAAACAGTAATTTCTCCGCATTGCAAGGTGCAATTCTGAAATTTTTTGCTTTTTCCAGCTCCTCTTAGCATGATAAAGAAGATTCAAAGAGAGTGAGATGCCAGCTCCTTTCATTCAGTCAGTAGCTTCAATCATTTCTGGACGTTTTTCAATGGCAAAAATCAATGAATATTGTAAATGCACAAACAGTAATTTCTCCGCATTGCAAGGTGCAATTCTGAAATTTTTTGCTTTATCCTGCTCCTCTTAGCATGATAAAGTAGATTCAAAGAGAGTGAGGTGCCAGCTCCTTTCATTCAGTCAGTAGCTTCAAACATTTCTGGTATATGAATAACATGTTTTTCAATGGCAAAAATCAATGAATATTGTAAATGCACAAACAGTAATTTCTCCGCATTGCAAGGTGCAATTCTGAAATTTTTTGCTTTTTCCTGCTCCTCTTAGCATGATAAAGAAAATTCAAAGAGAGTGAGATGCCAGCTCCTTTCATTCAGTCAGTAGCTTCAATCATTTCTGGACGTTTTTCAATGGCAAAAATCAATGAATATTGTAAATGCACAAACAGTAATTTCTCCGCATTGCAAGGTGCAATTCTGAAATTTTTTGCTTTTTCCTGCTCCTCTTAGCATGATAAAGAAGATTCAAAGAGAGTGAGATGCCAGCTCCTTTCATTCAGTCAGTAGCTTCAATCATTTCTGGACGTTTTTCAATGGCAAAAATCAATGAATATTGTAAATGCACAAACAGTAATTTCTCCGCATTGCAAGGTGCAATTCTGAAATTTTTTGCTTTTTCCTGCTCCTCTTAGCATGATAAAGAAGATTCAAAGAGAGTGAGATGCCAGCTCCTTTCATTCAGTCAGTAGCTTCAATCATTTCTGGACGTTTTTCAATGGCAAAAATCAATGAATATTGTAAATGCACAAACAGTAATTTCTCCGCATTGCAAGGTGCAATTCTGAAATTTTTTGCTTTTTCCTGCTCCTCTTAGCATGATAAAGAAGATTCAAAGAGAGTGAGATGCCAGCTCCTTTCATTCAGTCAGTAGCTTCAATCATTTCTGGACGTTTTTCAATGGCAAAAATCAATGAATATTGTAAATGCACAAACAGTAATTTCTCCGCATTGCAAGGTGCAATTCTGAAATTTTTGCTTTTTCCTGCTCCTCTTAGCATGATAAAGAAGATTCAAAGAGAGTGAGGTGCCAGCTCCTTTCATTCAGTCAGTAGCTTCAAACATTTCTGGTATATGAATAACATGATGTTTTTCAATGGCAAAAATCAATGAATATTGTAAATGCACAAACAGTAATTTCTCCGCATTGCAAGGTGCAATTCTGAAATTTTTTGCTTTTTCCTGCTCCTCTTAGCATGATAAAGAAGATTCAAAGAGAGTGAGATGCCAGCTCCTTTCATTCAGTCAGTAGCTTCAATCATTTCTGGACGTTTTTCAATGGCAAAAATCAATGAATATTGTAAATGCACAAACAGTAATTTCTCCGCATTGCAAGGTGCAATTCTGAAATTTTTTGCTTTTTCCTGCTCCTCTTAGCATGATAAAGAAGATTCAAAGAGAGTGAGGTGCCAGCTCCTTTCATTCAGTCAGTAGCTTCAAACATTTCTGGTATATGAATAACATGTTTTTCAATGGCAAAAATCAATGAATATTGTAAATGCACAAACTGTAATTTCTCCGCATTGCAAGGTGCAATTCTGAAATTTTTTGCTTTTTCCTGCTCCTCTTAGCATGATAAAGAAAATTCAAAGAGAGTGAGATGCCAGCTCCTTTCATTCAGTCAGTAGCTTCAATCATTTCTGGACGTTTTTCAATGGCAAAAATCAATGAATATTGTAAATGCACAAACAGTAATTTCTCCGCATTGCAAGGTGCAATTCTGAAATTTTTTGCTTTTTCCTGCTCCTCTTAGCATGATAAAGAAGATTCAAAGAGAGTGAGATGCCAGCTCCTTTCATTCAGTCAGTAGCTTCAATCATTTCTGGACGTTTTTCAATGGCAAAAATCAATGAATATTGTAAATGCACAAACTGTAATTTCTCCGCATTGTAAGGTGAAATTCTGAAATTTTTTGCTTTTTCCTGCTCCTCTTAGCATGATAAAGAAGATTCAAAGAGAGTGAGATGCCAGCTCCTTTCATTCAGTCAGTAGCTTCAATCATTTCTGGACGTTTTTCAATGGCAAAAATCAATGAATATTGTAAATGCACAAACAGTAATTTCTCCGCATTGCAAGGTGCAATTCTGAAATTTTTTGCTTTTTCCTGCTCCCCTTAGCATGATAAAGAAGATTCAAAGAGAGTGAGATGCCAGCTCCTTTCATTCAGTCAGTAGCTTCAATCATTTCTGGACGTTTTTCAATGGCAAAAATCAATGAATATTGTAAATGCACAAACAGAAATTTCTCCGCATTGCAAGGTGCAATTCTGAAATTTTTTGCTTTTTCCTGCTCCTCTTAGCATGATAAAGAAGATTCAAAGAGAGTGAGATGCCAGCTCCTTTCATTCAGTCAGTAGCTTCAAACATTTCTGGTATATGAATAACATGATGTTTTTCAATGGCAAAAATCAATGAATATTGTAAATGCACAAACAGTAATTTCTCCGCATTGAAAGGTGCAATTCTGAAATTTTTTGCTTTTTCCTGCTCCTCTTAGCATGATAAAGAAGATTCAAAGAGAGTGAGATGCCAGCTCCTTTCGTTCAGTCAGTAGCTTCAATCATTTCTGGACGTTTTTCAATGGCAAAAATCATTGAATATTGTAAATGCACAAACAGTAATTTCTCCGCATTGCAAGGTGCAATTCTGAAATTTTTTACATTTTCCTGCTCCTCTTAGCATGATAAAGAAGATTCAAAGAGAGTGAGATGCCAGCTCCTTTCATTCAGTCAGTAGCTTCAATCATTTCTGGTATATGAATAACATGATGTTTTTCAATGGCAAAAATCAATGAATATTGTAAATGCACAAACAGTAATTTCTCCGCATTGCAAGGTGCAATTCTGTAATTTTTTGCTTTTTCCTGCTCCTCTTAGCATGATAAAGAAGATTCAAAGAGAGTGAGATGCCAGCTCCTTTCATTCAGTCAGTAGCTTCAATCTTTTCTGGACGTTTTTCAATGGCAAAAATCAATGAATATTGTAAATGCACAAACAGTAATTTCTCCGCATTGCAAGGTGCAATTCTGAAATTTTTTGCTTTTTCCTGCTCCTCTTAGCATGATAAAGAAGATTCAAAGAGAGTGAGGTGCCAGCTCCTTTCATTCAGTCAGTAGCTTCAAACATTTCTGGTATATGAATAACATGTTTTTCAATGGCAAAAATCAATGAATATTGTAAATGCACAAACAGTAATTTCTCCGCATTGCAAGGAGCAATTCTGAAATTTTTTGCTTTTTCCTGCTCCTCTTAGCATGATAAAGAAGATTCAAAGAGAGTGAGATGCCAGCTCCTTTCATTCAGTCAGTAGCTTCAATCATTTCTGGACGTTTTTCAATGGCAAAAATCAATGAATATTGTAAATGCACAAACTGTAATTTCTCCGCATTGCAAGGTGCAATTCTGAAATTTTTTGCTTTTTCCTGCTCCTCTTAGCATGATAAAGAAGATTCAAAGAGAGTGAGATGCCAGCTCCTTTCATTCAGTCAGTAGCTTCAATCATTTCTGGACGTTTTTCAATGGCAAAAATCAATGAATATTGTAAATGCACAAACAGTAATTTCTCCGCATTGCAAGGTGCAATTCTGAAATTTTTTGCTTTTTCCTGCTCCTCTTAGCATGATAAAGAAGATTCAAAGAGAGTGAGATGCCAGCTCCTTTCATTCAGTCAGTAGCTTCAAACATTTCTGGTATATGAATAACATGATGTTTTTCAATGGCAAAAATTAATGAATATTGTAAATGCACAAACAGTAATTTCTCCGCATTGCAAGGTGCAATTCTGAAATTTTTTGCTTTTTCCAGCTCCTCTTAGCATGATAAAGAAGATTCAAAGAGAGTGAGATGCCAGCTCCTTTCATTCAGTCAGTAGCTTCAATCATTTCTGGACGTTTTTCAATGGCAAAAATCAATGAATATTGTAAATGCACAAACAGTAATTTCTCCGCATTGCAAGGTGCAATTCTGAAATTTTTTGCTTTATCCTGCTCCTCTTAGCATGATAAAGTAGATTCAAAGAGAGTGAGGTGCCAGCTCCTTTCATTCAGTCAGTAGCTTCAAACATTTCTGGTATATGAATAACATGTTTTTCAATGGCAAAAATCAATGAATATTGTAAATGCACAAACAGTAATTTCTCCGCATTGCAAGGTGCAATTCTGAAATTTTTTGCTTTTTCCTGCTCCTCTTAGCATGATAAAGAAAATTCAAAGAGAGTGAGATGCCAGCTCCTTTCATTCAGTCAGTAGCTTCAATCATTTCTGGACGTTTTTCAATGGCAAAAATCAATGAATATTGTAAATGCACAAACAGTAATTTCTCCGCATTGCAAGGTGCAATTCTGAAATTTTTTGCTTTTTCCTGCTCCTCTTAGCATGATAAAGAAGATTCAAAGAGAGTGAGATGCCAGCTCCTTTCATTCAGTCAGTAGCTTCAATCATTTCTGGACGTTTTTCAATGGCAAAAATCAATGAATATTGTAAATGCACAAACTGTAATTTCTCCGCATTGTAAGGTGCAATTCTGAAATTTTTTGCTTTTTCCTGCTCCTCTTAGCATGATAAAGAAGATTCAAAGAGAGTGAGATGCCAGCTCCTTTCATTCAGTCAGTAGCTTCAATCATTTCTGGACGTTTTTCAATGGCAAAAATCAATGAATATTGTAAATGCACAAACAGTAATTTCTCCGCATTGCAAGGTGCAATTCTGAAATTTTTTGCTTTTTCCTGCTCCTCTTAGCATGATAAAGAAGATTCAAAGAGAGTGAGATGCCAGCTCCTTTCATTCAGTCAGTAGCTTCAAACATTTCTGGTATATGAATAACATGATGTTTTTCAATGGCAAAAATCAATGAATATTGTAAATGCACAAACAGTAATTTCTCCGCATTGCAAGGTGCAATTCTGAAATTTTTTGCTTTTTCCTGCTCCTCTTAGCATGATAAAGAAGATTCAAAGAGAGTGAGATGCCAGCTCCTTTCATTCAGTCAGTAGCTTCAAACATTTCTGGTATATGAATAACATGATGTTTTTCAATGGCAAAAATCAATGAATATTGTAAATGCACAAACAGTAATTTCTCCGCATTGCAAGGTGCAAGTCTGAAATTTTTTGCTTTTTCCTGCTCCTCTTAGCATGATAAAGAAGATTCAAAGAGAGTGAGATGCCAGCTACTTTCATTTAGTCAGTAGCTTCAATCATTTCTGGACGTTTTTCAATGGTAAAAATCAATGAATATTGTAAATGCACAAACAGTAATTTCTCCGCATTGCAAGGTGCAATTCTGAAATTTTTTGCTTTTTCCC
Organism: Phyllobates terribilis; assembly: GCF_046119375.1. NCBI lineage: Eukaryota > Metazoa > Chordata > Amphibia > Anura > Dendrobatidae > Phyllobates > Phyllobates terribilis. Next base: position 377,805 of record NW_027363660.1, on the reverse strand, counting down.
GCTCCTCTTAGCATGATAAAGAAGATTCAAAGAGAGTGAGATGCCAGCTCCTTTCATTCAGTCAGTAGCTTCAATCATTTCTGGACGTTTTTCAATGGCAAAAATCAATGAATATTGTAAATGCACAAACAGTAATTTCTCCGCATTGCAAGGTGCAATTCTGAAATTTTTTGCTTTTTCCTGCTCCTCTTAGCATGATAAAGAAGATTCAAAGAGAGTGAGATGCCAGCTCCTTTCATTCAGTCAGTAGCTTCAATCATTTCTGGACGTTTTTCAATGGCAAAAATCAATGAATATTGTAAATGCACAAACAGTAATTTCTCCGCATTGCAAGGTGCAATTCTGAAATTTTTTGCTTTTTCCTGCTCCTCTTAGCATGATAAAGAAGATTCAAAGTGAGTGAGATGCCAGCTCCTTTCATGCAGTCAGTAGCTTCAATCATTTCTGGACGTTTTTCAATGGCAAAAATCAATGAATATTTTAAATGTACAAACAGTAATTTCTCCGCATTGCAAGGTGCAATTCTGAAATTTTTTGCTTTTTCCTGCTCCTCTTAGCATGATAAAGAAGATTCAAAGAGAGTGAGGTTCCAGCTCCTTTCATTCAGTCAGTAGCTTCAAACATTTCTGGTATATGAATAACATGTTTTTCAATGGCAAAAATCAATGAATATTGTAAATGCACAAACAGTAATTTCTCCGCATTGCAAGGTGCAATTCTGAAATTTTTTGCTTTTTCCTGCTCCACTTAACTTGATAAAGAAGATTCAAAGAGAGTGAGATGCCAGCTCCTTTCATTCAGTCAGTAGCTTCAATCATTTCTGGACGTTTTTCAATGGCAAAAATCAATGAATATTGTAAATGCACAAACTGTAATTTCTCCGCATTGTAAGGTGCAATTCTGAAATTTTTTGCTTTTTCCTGCTCCTCTTAGCATGATAAAGAAGATTCAAAGAGAGTGAGATGCCAGCTCCTTTCATTCAGTCAGTAGCTTCAATCATTTCTGTACGTTTTTCAATGGCAAAAATCAATGAATATTGTAAATGCACAAACAGTAATTTCTCCGCATTGCAAGGTGCAATTCTGAAATTTTTTGCTTTTTCCAGCTCCTCTTAGCATGATAAAGAAGATTCAAAGAGAGTGAGATGCCAGCTCCTTTCATTCAGTCAGTAGCTTCAATCATTTCTGGACGTTTTTCAATGGCAAAAATCAATGAATATTGTAAATGCACAAACAGTAATTTCTCCGCATTGCAAGGTGCAATTCTGAAATTTTTTGCTTTATCCTGCTCCTCTTAGCATGATAAAGTAGATTCAAAGAGAGTGAGGTGCCAGCTCCTTTCATTCAGTCAGTAGCTTCAAACATTTCTGGTATATGAATAACATGTTTTTCAATGGCAAAAATCAATGAATATTGTAAATGCACAAACAGTAATTTCTCCGCATTGCAAGGTGCAATTCTGAAATTTTTTGCTTTTTCCTGCTCCTCTTAGCATGATAAAGAAAATTCAAAGAGAGTGAGATGCCAGCTCCTTTCATTCAGTCAGTAGCTTCAATCATTTCTGGACGTTTTTCAATGGCAAAAATCAATGAATATTGTAAATGCACAAACAGTAATTTCTCCGCATTGCAAGGTGCAATTCTGAAATTTTTTGCTTTTTCCTGCTCCTCTTAGCATGATAAAGAAGATTCAAAGAGAGTGAGATGCCAGCTCCTTTCATTCAGTCAGTAGCTTCAATCATTTCTGGACGTTTTTCAATGGCAAAAATCAATGAATATTGTAAATGCACAAACAGTAATTTCTCCGCATTGCAAGGTGCAATTCTGAAATTTTTTGCTTTTTCCTGCTCCTCTTAGCATGATAAAGAAGATTCAAAGAGAGTGAGATGCCAGCTCCTTTCATTCAGTCAGTAGCTTCAATCATTTCTGGACGTTTTTCAATGGCAAAAATCAATGAATATTGTAAATGCACAAACAGTAATTTCTCCGCATTGCAAGGTGCAATTCTGAAATTTTTTGCTTTTTCCTGCTCCTCTTAGCATGATAAAGAAGATTCAAAGAGAGTGAGATGCCAGCTCCTTTCATTCAGTCAGTAGCTTCAATCATTTCTGGACGTTTTTCAATGGCAAAAATCAATGAATATTGTAAATGCACAAACAGTAATTTCTCCGCATTGCAAGGTGCAATTCTGAAATTTTTGCTTTTTCCTGCTCCTCTTAGCATGATAAAGAAGATTCAAAGAGAGTGAGGTGCCAGCTCCTTTCATTCAGTCAGTAGCTTCAAACATTTCTGGTATATGAATAACATGATGTTTTTCAATGGCAAAAATCAATGAATATTGTAAATGCACAAACAGTAATTTCTCCGCATTGCAAGGTGCAATTCTGAAATTTTTTGCTTTTTCCTGCTCCTCTTAGCATGATAAAGAAGATTCAAAGAGAGTGAGATGCCAGCTCCTTTCATTCAGTCAGTAGCTTCAATCATTTCTGGACGTTTTTCAATGGCAAAAATCAATGAATATTGTAAATGCACAAACAGTAATTTCTCCGCATTGCAAGGTGCAATTCTGAAATTTTTTGCTTTTTCCTGCTCCTCTTAGCATGATAAAGAAGATTCAAAGAGAGTGAGGTGCCAGCTCCTTTCATTCAGTCAGTAGCTTCAAACATTTCTGGTATATGAATAACATGTTTTTCAATGGCAAAAATCAATGAATATTGTAAATGCACAAACTGTAATTTCTCCGCATTGCAAGGTGCAATTCTGAAATTTTTTGCTTTTTCCTGCTCCTCTTAGCATGATAAAGAAAATTCAAAGAGAGTGAGATGCCAGCTCCTTTCATTCAGTCAGTAGCTTCAATCATTTCTGGACGTTTTTCAATGGCAAAAATCAATGAATATTGTAAATGCACAAACAGTAATTTCTCCGCATTGCAAGGTGCAATTCTGAAATTTTTTGCTTTTTCCTGCTCCTCTTAGCATGATAAAGAAGATTCAAAGAGAGTGAGATGCCAGCTCCTTTCATTCAGTCAGTAGCTTCAATCATTTCTGGACGTTTTTCAATGGCAAAAATCAATGAATATTGTAAATGCACAAACTGTAATTTCTCCGCATTGTAAGGTGAAATTCTGAAATTTTTTGCTTTTTCCTGCTCCTCTTAGCATGATAAAGAAGATTCAAAGAGAGTGAGATGCCAGCTCCTTTCATTCAGTCAGTAGCTTCAATCATTTCTGGACGTTTTTCAATGGCAAAAATCAATGAATATTGTAAATGCACAAACAGTAATTTCTCCGCATTGCAAGGTGCAATTCTGAAATTTTTTGCTTTTTCCTGCTCCCCTTAGCATGATAAAGAAGATTCAAAGAGAGTGAGATGCCAGCTCCTTTCATTCAGTCAGTAGCTTCAATCATTTCTGGACGTTTTTCAATGGCAAAAATCAATGAATATTGTAAATGCACAAACAGAAATTTCTCCGCATTGCAAGGTGCAATTCTGAAATTTTTTGCTTTTTCCTGCTCCTCTTAGCATGATAAAGAAGATTCAAAGAGAGTGAGATGCCAGCTCCTTTCATTCAGTCAGTAGCTTCAAACATTTCTGGTATATGAATAACATGATGTTTTTCAATGGCAAAAATCAATGAATATTGTAAATGCACAAACAGTAATTTCTCCGCATTGCAAGGTGCAATTCTGAAATTTTTTGCTTTTTCCTGCTCCTCTTAGCATGATAAAGAAGATTCAAAGAGAGTGAGATGCCAGCTCCTTTCGTTCAGTCAGTAGCTTCAATCATTTCTGGACGTTTTTCAATGGCAAAAATCATTGAATATTGTAAATGCACAAACAGTAATTTCTCCGCATTGCAAGGTGCAATTCTGAAATTTTTTACATTTTCCTGCTCCTCTTAGCATGATAAAGAAGATTCAAAGAGAGTGAGATGCCAGCTCCTTTCATTCAGTCAGTAGCTTCAATCATTTCTGGTATATGAATAACATGATGTTTTTCAATGGCAAAAATCAATGAATATTGTAAATGCACAAACAGTAATTTCTCCGCATTGCAAGGTGCAATTCTGTAATTTTTTGCTTTTTCCTGCTCCTCTTAGCATGATAAAGAAGATTCAAAGAGAGTGAGATGCCAGCTCCTTTCATTCAGTCAGTAGCTTCAATCTTTTCTGGACGTTTTTCAATGGCAAAAATCAATGAATATTGTAAATGCACAAACAGTAATTTCTCCGCATTGCAAGGTGCAATTCTGAAATTTTTTGCTTTTTCCTGCTCCTCTTAGCATGATAAAGAAGATTCAAAGAGAGTGAGGTGCCAGCTCCTTTCATTCAGTCAGTAGCTTCAAACATTTCTGGTATATGAATAACATGTTTTTCAATGGCAAAAATCAATGAATATTGTAAATGCACAAACAGTAATTTCTCCGCATTGCAAGGAGCAATTCTGAAATTTTTTGCTTTTTCCTGCTCCTCTTAGCATGATAAAGAAGATTCAAAGAGAGTGAGATGCCAGCTCCTTTCATTCAGTCAGTAGCTTCAATCATTTCTGGACGTTTTTCAATGGCAAAAATCAATGAATATTGTAAATGCACAAACTGTAATTTCTCCGCATTGCAAGGTGCAATTCTGAAATTTTTTGCTTTTTCCTGCTCCTCTTAGCATGATAAAGAAGATTCAAAGAGAGTGAGATGCCAGCTCCTTTCATTCAGTCAGTAGCTTCAATCATTTCTGGACGTTTTTCAATGGCAAAAATCAATGAATATTGTAAATGCACAAACAGTAATTTCTCCGCATTGCAAGGTGCAATTCTGAAATTTTTTGCTTTTTCCTGCTCCTCTTAGCATGATAAAGAAGATTCAAAGAGAGTGAGATGCCAGCTCCTTTCATTCAGTCAGTAGCTTCAAACATTTCTGGTATATGAATAACATGATGTTTTTCAATGGCAAAAATTAATGAATATTGTAAATGCACAAACAGTAATTTCTCCGCATTGCAAGGTGCAATTCTGAAATTTTTTGCTTTTTCCAGCTCCTCTTAGCATGATAAAGAAGATTCAAAGAGAGTGAGATGCCAGCTCCTTTCATTCAGTCAGTAGCTTCAATCATTTCTGGACGTTTTTCAATGGCAAAAATCAATGAATATTGTAAATGCACAAACAGTAATTTCTCCGCATTGCAAGGTGCAATTCTGAAATTTTTTGCTTTATCCTGCTCCTCTTAGCATGATAAAGTAGATTCAAAGAGAGTGAGGTGCCAGCTCCTTTCATTCAGTCAGTAGCTTCAAACATTTCTGGTATATGAATAACATGTTTTTCAATGGCAAAAATCAATGAATATTGTAAATGCACAAACAGTAATTTCTCCGCATTGCAAGGTGCAATTCTGAAATTTTTTGCTTTTTCCTGCTCCTCTTAGCATGATAAAGAAAATTCAAAGAGAGTGAGATGCCAGCTCCTTTCATTCAGTCAGTAGCTTCAATCATTTCTGGACGTTTTTCAATGGCAAAAATCAATGAATATTGTAAATGCACAAACAGTAATTTCTCCGCATTGCAAGGTGCAATTCTGAAATTTTTTGCTTTTTCCTGCTCCTCTTAGCATGATAAAGAAGATTCAAAGAGAGTGAGATGCCAGCTCCTTTCATTCAGTCAGTAGCTTCAATCATTTCTGGACGTTTTTCAATGGCAAAAATCAATGAATATTGTAAATGCACAAACTGTAATTTCTCCGCATTGTAAGGTGCAATTCTGAAATTTTTTGCTTTTTCCTGCTCCTCTTAGCATGATAAAGAAGATTCAAAGAGAGTGAGATGCCAGCTCCTTTCATTCAGTCAGTAGCTTCAATCATTTCTGGACGTTTTTCAATGGCAAAAATCAATGAATATTGTAAATGCACAAACTGTAATTTCTCCGCATTGTAAGGTGCAATTCTGAAATTTTTTGCTTTTTCCTGCTCCTCTTAGCATGATAAAGAAGATTCAAAGAGAGTGAGATGCCAGCTCCTTTCATTCAGTCAGTAGCTTCAATCATTTCTGGACGTTTTTCAATGGCAAAAATCAATGAATATTGTAAATGCACAAACAGTAATTTCTCCGCATTGCAAGGTGCAATTCTGAAATTTTTTGCTTTTTCCTGCTCCTCTTAGCATGATAAAGAAGATTCAAAGAGAGTGAGATGCCAGCTCCTTTCATTCAGTCAGTAGCTTCAAACATTTCTGGTATATGAATAACATGATGTTTTTCAATGGCAAAAATCAATGAATATTGTAAATGCACAAACAGTAATTTCTCCGCATTGCAAGGTGCAATTCTGAAATTTTTTGCTTTTTCCTGCTCCTCTTAGCATGATAAAGAAGATTCAAAGAGAGTGAGATGCCAGCTCCTTTCATTCAGTCAGTAGCTTCAAACATTTCTGGTATATGAATAACATGATGTTTTTCAATGGCAAAAATCAATGAATATTGTAAATGCACAAACAGTAATTTCTCCGCATTGCAAGGTGCAAGTCTGAAATTTTTTGCTTTTTCCTGCTCCTCTTAGCATGATAAAGAAGATTCAAAGAGAGTGAGATGCCAGCTACTTTCATTTAGTCAGTAGCTTCAATCATTTCTGGACGTTTTTCAATGGTAAAAATCAATGAATATTGTAAATGCACAAACAGTAATTTCTCCGCATTGCAAGGTGCAATTCTGAAATTTTTTGCTTTTTCCCGCTCCTCTTAGCATGATAAAGAAGATTCAAAGAGAGTGAGATGCCAGCTCCTTTCATTCAGTCAGTAGCTTCAATCATTTCTGGACGTTTTTCAATGGCAAAAATCAATGAATATTGTAAATGCACAAACAGTAATTTCTCCGCATTGCAAGGTGCAATTCTGAAATTTTTTGCTTTTTCCTGCTCCTCTTAGCATGATAAAGAAGATTCAAAGAGAGTGAGATGCCAGCTCCTTTCATTCAGTCAGTAGCTTCAATCATTTCTGGACGTTTTTCAATGGCAAAAATCAATGAATATTGTAAATGCACAAACAGTAATTTCTCCGCATTGCAAGGTGCAATTCTGAAATTTTTTGCTTTTTCCTGCTCCTCTTAGCATGATAAAGAAGATTCAAAGTGAGTGAGATGCCAGCTCCTTTCATTCAGTCAGTAGCTTCAATCATTTCTGGACGTTTTTCAATGGCAAAAATCAATGAATATTGTAAATGTACAAACAGTAATTTCTCCGCATTGCAAGGTGCAATTCTGAAATTTTTTGCTTTTTCCTGCTCCTCTTAGCATGATAAAGAAGATTCAAATAGAGTGAGGTTCCAGCTCCTTTCATTCAGTCAGTAGCTTCAAACATTTCTGGTATATGAATAACATGTTTTTCAATGGCAAAAATCAATGAATATTGTAAATGCACAAACAGTAATTTCTCCGCATTGCAAGGTGCAATTCTGAAATTTTTTGCTTTTTCCTGCTCCACTTAACTTGATAAAGAAGATTCAAAGAGAGTGAGATGCCAGCTCCTTTCATTCAGTCAGTAGCTTCAATCATTTCTGGACGTTTTTCAATGGCAAAAATCAATGAATATTGTAAATGCACAAACTGTAATATCTCCGCATTGTAAGGTGCAATTCTGAAATTTTTTGCTTTTTCCTGCTCCTCTTAGCATGATAAAGAAGATTCAAAGAGAGTGAGATGCCAGCTCCTTTCATTCAGTCAGTAGCTTCAATCATTTCTGTACGTTTTTCAATGGCAAAAATCAATGAATATTGTAAATGCACAAACAGTAATTTCTCCGCATTGCAAGGTGCAATTCTGAAATTTTTTGCTTTTTCCTGCTCCTCTTAGCATGATAAAGAAGATTCAAAGAGAGTGAGATGCCAGCTCCTTTCATTCAGTCAGTAGCTTCAAACATTTCTGGTATATGAATAACATGATGTTTTTCAATGGCAAAAATCAATGAATATTGTAAATGCACAAACAGTAATTTCTCCGCATTGCAAGGTGCAAGTCTGAAATTTTTTGCTTTTTCCTGCTCCTCTTAGCATGATAAAGAAGATTCAAAGAGAGTGAGATGCCAGCTACTTTCATTCAGTCAGTAGCTTCAATCATTTCTGGACGTTTTTCAATGGTAAAAATCAATGAATATTGTAAATGCAGAAACAGTAATTTCTCCGCATTGCAAGGTGCAATTCTGAAATTTTTTGCTTTTTCCTGCTCCTCTTAGCATGATAAAGAAGATTCAAAGAGAGTGAGATGCCAGCTCCTTTCATTCAGTCAGTAGCTTCAATCATTTCTGGACGTTTTTCAATGGCAAAAATCAATGAATATTGTAAATGCAGAAACAGTAATTTCTTCGCATTGCAAGGTGCAATTCTGAAATGTTTTGCTTTTTCCTGCTCCTCTTAGCATGATAAAGAAGATTCAAAGAGAGTGAGATGCCAGCTCCTTTCATTCAGTCAGTAGCTTCAATCATTTCTGGTAAATGAATAACATGATGTTTTTCAATGGCAAAAATCAATGAATTTTGTAAATGCACAAACAGTAATTTCTCCGCATTGCAAGGTGCAATTCTGAAATTTTTTGCTTTTTCCTGCTCCTCTTAGCATGATAAAGAAGATTCAAAGAGAGTGAGATGCCAGCTCCTTTCATTCAGTCAGTAGCTTCAATCATTTCTGGACGTTTTTCAATGGCAAAAATCAATGAATATTGTAAATGCACAAACAGTAATTTCTCCGCATTGCAAGGTGCAATTCTGAAATTTTTTGCTTTTTCCTGCTCCTCTTAGCATGATAAAGAAGATTCAAAGAGAGTGAGATGCCAGCTCCTTTCATTCAGTCAGTAGCTTCAATCATTTCTGGACGTTTTTCAATGGCAAAAATCAATGAATATTGTAAATGCACAAACTGTAATTTCTCCGCATTGTAAGGTGCAATTCTGAAATTTTTTGCTTTTTCCTGCTCCTCTTAGCATGATAAAGAAGATTCAAAGAGAGTGAGATGCCAGCTCCTTTCATTCAGTCAGTAGTTTCAATCATTTCTGGACGTTTTTCAATGGCAAAAATCAATGAATATTGTAAATGCACAAACAGTAATTTCTCCGCATTGCAAGGTGCAATTCTGAAATTTTTTGCTTTTTCCTGCTCCTCTTAGCATGATAAAGAAGATTCAAAGAGAGTGAGATGCCAGCTCCTTTCATTCAGTCAGTAGCTTCAAACATTTCTGGTATATGAATAACATGATGTTTTTCAATGGCAAAAATCAATGAATATTGTAAATGCACAAACAGTAATTTCTCCGCATTGCAAGGTGCAAGTCTGAAATTTTTTGCTTTTTCCTGCTCCTCTTAGCATGATAAAGAAGATTCAAAGAGAGTGAGATGCCAGCTACTTTCATTCAGTCAGTAGCTTCAATCATTTCTGGACGTTTTTCAATGGTAAAAATCAATGAATATTGTAAATGCACAAACAGTAATTTCTCCGCATTGCAAGGTGCAATTCTGAAATTTTTTGCTTTTTCCTGCTCCTCTTAGCATGATAAAGAAGATTCAAAGAGAGTGAGATGCCAGCTCCTTTCATTCAGTCAGTAGCTTCAATCATTTCTGGACGTTTTTCAATGGCAAAAATCAATGAATATTGTAAATGCACAAACAGTAATTTCTCCGCATTGCAAGGTGCAATTCTGAAATTTTTTGCTTTTTCCTGCTCCTCTTAGCATGATAAAGAAGTTTCAAAGAGAGTGAGATGCCAGCTCCTTTCATTCATTCAGTAGCTTCAATCATTTCTGGTAAATGAATAACATGATGTTTTTCAATGGCAAAAATCAATGAATTTTGTAAATGCACAAACACTAATTTCTCCGCATTGCAAGGCGCAATTCTGAAATTTTTTGCTTTTTCCTGCTCCTCTTAGCATGATAAAGAAGATTCAAAGAGAGTGAGATGCCAGCTCCTTTCATTCAGTCAGTAGCTTCAATCATTTCTGAACGTTTTTCAATGGCAAAAATCAATGAATATTGTAAATGCACAAACAGTAATTTCTCCGCATTGCAAGGTGCAATTCTGAAATTTTTTGCTTTTTCCTGCTCCTCTTAGCATGATAAAGAAGATTCAAAGAGAGTGAGATGCCAGCTCCTTTCATTCAGTCAGTAGCTTCAATCATTTCTGGACGTTTTTCAATGGCAAAAATCAATGAATATTGTAAATGCACAAACAGTAATTTCTCCGCATTGCAAGGTGCAATTCTGAAATTTTTTGCTTTTTCCTGCTCCTCTTAGCATGATAAAGAAGATTCAAAGAGAGTGAGGTGCCAGCTCCTTTCATTCAGTCAGTAGCTTCAAACATTTCTGGTATATGAATAACATGTTTTTCAATGGCAAAAATCAATGAATATTGTAAATGCACAAACAGTAATTTCTCCGCATTGCAAGGAGCAATTCTGAAATTTTTTGCTTTTTCCTGATCCTCTTAGCATGATAAAGAAGATTCAAAGAGAGTGAGATGCCAGCTCCTTTCATTCAGTCAGTAGCTTCAATCATTTCTGGACGTTTTTCAATGGCAAAAATCAATGAATATTGTAAATGCACAAACAGTAATTTCTCCGCATTGCAAGGTGCAATTCTGAAATTTTTTGCTTTTTCCTGCTCCTCTTAGCATGATAAAGAAGATTCAAAGAGAGTGAGATGCCAGCTCCTTTCATTCAGTCAGTAGCTTCAATCATTTCTGGACGTTTTTCAATGGCAAAAATCAATGAATATTGTAAATGCACAAACTGTAATTTCTCCGCATTGCAAGGTGCAATTCTGAAATTTTTTGCTTTTTCCTGCTCCTCTTAGCATGATAAAGAAGATTCAAAGAGAGTGAGATGCCAGCTCCTTTCATTCAGTCAGTAGCTTCAAACATTTCTGGTATATGAATAACATGTTTTTCAATGGCAAAAATCAATGAATATTGTAAATGCACAAACAGTAATTTCTCCGCATTGCAAGGTGCAATTCTGAAATTTTTTGCTTTTTCCTGCTCCTCTTAGCATGATAAAGAAGATTCAAAGAGAGTGAGATGCCAGCTCCTTTCATTCAGTCAGTAGCTTCAAACATTTCTGGTATATGAATAACATGATGTTTTTCAATGGCAAAAATCAATGAATATTGTAAATGCACAAACAGTAATTTCTCCGCATTGCAAGGTGCAATTCTGAAATTTTTTGCTTTTTCCTGCTCCTCTTAGCATGATAAAGAAGATTCAAAGAGAGTGAGATGCCAGCTCCTTTCATTCAGTCAGTAGCTTCAAACATTTCTGGTATATGAATAACATGATGTTTTTCAATGGCAAAAATCAATGAATATTGTAAATGCACAAACAGTAATTTCTCCGCATTACAAGGTGCAATTCTGAAATTTTTTGCTTTTTCCTGCTCCTCTTAGCATGATAAAGAAGATTCAAAGAGAGTGAGATGCCACCTCCTTTCATTGAGTCAGTAGCTTCAATCATTTCTGGACTTTTTTCAATGGCAAAAATCATTGAATATTGTAAATGCACAAACAGTAATTTCTCCGCATTGCAAGGTGCAATTCTGAAATTTTTTACTTTTTCCTGCTCCTCTTAGCATGATAAAGAAGATTCAAAGAGAGTGAGATGCCAGCTCCTTTCATTCAGTCAGTAGCTTCAATCATTTCTGGTATATGAATAACATGATGTTTTTCAATGGCAAAAATCAATGAATTTTGTAAATGCACAAACACTAATTTCTCCGCATTGCAAGGCGCAATTCTGAAATTTTTTGCTTTTTCCTGCTCCTCTTAGCATGATAAAGAAGATTCAAAGAGAGTGAGATGCCAGCTCCTTTCATTCAGTCAGTAGCTTCAATCATTTCTGAACGTTTTTCAATGGCAAAAATCAATGAATATTGTAAATGCACAAACAGTAATTTCTCCGCATTGCAAGGTGCAATTCTGAAATTTTTTGCTTTTTCCTGCTCCTCTTAGCATGATAAAGAAGATTCAAAGAGAGTGAGATGCCAGCTCCTTTCATTCAGTCAGTAGCTTCAATCATTTCTGGACGTTTTTCAATGGCAAAAATCAATGAATATTGTAAATGCACAAACAGTAATTTCTCCGCATTGCAAGGTGCAATTCTGAAATTTTTTGCTTTTTCCTGCTCCTCTTAGCATGATAAAGAAGATTCAAAGAGAGTGAGGTGCCAGCTCCTTTCATTCAGTCAGTAGCTTCAAACATTTCTGGTATATGAATAACATGTTTTTCAATGGCAAAAATCAATGAATATTGTAAATGCACAAACAGTAATTTCTCCGCATTGCAAGGAGCAATTCTGAAATTTTTTGCTTTTTCCTGCTCCTCTTAGCATGATAAAGAAGATTCAAAGAGAGTGAGATGCCAGCTCCTTTCATTCAGTCAGTAGCTTCAATCATTTCTGGACGTTTTTCAATGGCAAAAATCAATGAATATTGTAAATGCACAAACAGTAATTTCTCCGCATTGCAAGGTGCAATTCTGAAATTTTTTGCTTTTTCCTGCTCCTCTTAGCATGATAAAGAAGATTCAAAGAGAGTGAGATGCCAGCTCCTTTCATTCAGTCAGTAGCTTCAATCATTTCTGGACGTTTTTCAATGGCAAAAATCAATGAATATTGTAAATGCACAAACTGTAATTTCTCCGCATTGCAAGGTGCAATTCTGAAATTTTTTGCTTTTTCCTGCTCCTCTTAGCATGATAAAGAAGATTCAAAGAGAGTGAGATGCCAGCTCCTTTCATTCAGTCAGTAGCTTCAAACATTTCTGGTATATGAATAACATGTTTTTCAATGGCAAAAATCAATGAATATTGTAAATGCACAAACAGTAATTTCTCCGCATTGCAAGGTGCAATTCTGAAATTTTTTGCTTTTTCCTGCTCCTCTTAGCATGATAAAGAAGATTCAAAGAGAGTGAGATGCCAGCTCCTTTCATTCAGTCAGTAGCTTCAAACATTTCTGGTATATGAATAACATGATGTTTTTCAATGGCAAAAATCAATGAATATTGTAAATGCACAAACAGTAATTTCTCCGCATTGCAAGGTGCAATTCTGAAATTTTTTGCTTTTTCCTGCTCCTCTTAGCATGATAAAGAAGATTCAAAGAGAGTGAGATGCCAGCTCCTTTCATTCAGTCAGTAGCTTCAAACATTTCTGGTATATGAATAACATGATGTTTTTCAATGGCAAAAATCAATGAATATTGTAAATGCACAAACAGTAATTTCTCCGCATTACAAGGTGCAATTCTGAAATTTTTTGCTTTTTCCTGCTCCTCTTAGCATGATAAAGAAGATTCAAAGAGAGTGAGATGCCACCTCCTTTCATTGAGTCAGTAGCTTCAATCATTTCTGGACTTTTTTCAATGGCAAAAATCATTGAATATTGTAAATGCACAAACAGTAATTTCTCCGCATTGCAAGGTGCAATTCTGAAATTTTTTACTTTTTCCTGCTCCTCTTAGCATGATAAAGAAGATTCAAAGAGAGTGAGATGCCAGCTCCTTTCATTCAGTCAGTAGCTTCAATCATTTCTGGTATATGAATAACATGATGTTTTTCAATGGCAAAAATCAATGAATATTGTAAATGCACAAACAGTAATTTCTCCGCATTGCAAGGTGCAATTCTGAAATTTTTTGTTTTTTCCTGCTCCTCTTAGCATGATAAAGAAGATTCAAAGAGAGTGAGATGCCAGCTCCTTTCATTCAGTCAGTAGCTTCAAACATTTCTGGTATATGAATAACATGATGTTTTTCAATGGCAAAAATCAATGAATATTGTAAATGCACAAACAGTAATTTCTCCGCATTGCAAGGTGCAATTCTGAAATTTTTTGCTTTTTCCTGCTCCACTTAACTTGATAAAGAAGATTCAAAGAGAGTGAGATGCCAGCTCCTTTCATTCAGTCAGTAGCTTCAATCATTTCTGGACGTTTTTCAATGGCAAAAATCAATGAATATTGTAAATGCACAAACTGTAATTTCTCCGCATTGTAAGGTGCAATTCTGAAATTTTTTGCTTTTTCCTGCTCCTCTTAGCATGATAAAGAAGATTCAAAGAGAGTGAGATGCCAGCTCCTTTCATTCAGTCAGTAGCTTCAATCATTTCTGTACGTTTTTCAATGGCAAAAATCAATGAATATTGTAAATGCACAAACAGTAATTTCTCCGCATTGCAAGGTGCAATTCTGAAATTTTTTGCTTTTTCCTGCTCCTCTTAGCATGATAAAGAAGATTCAAAGAGAGTGAGATGCCAGCTCCTTTCATTCAGTCAGTAGCTTCAAACATTTCTGGTATATGAATAACATGATGTTTTTCAATGGCAAAAATCAATGAATATTGTAAATGCACAAACAGTAATTTCTCCGCATTGCAAGGTGCAAGTCTGAAATTTTTTGCTTTTTCCTGCTCCTCTTAGCATGATAAAGAAGATTCAAAGAGAGTGAGATGCCAGCTACTTTCATTCAGTCAGTAGCTTCAATCATTTCTGGACGTTTTTCAATGGTAAAAATCAATGAATATTGTAAATGCAGAAACAGTAATTTCTCCGCATTGCAAGGTGCAATTCTGAAATTTTTTGCTTTTTCCTGCTCCTCTTAGCATGATAAAGAAGATTCAAAGAGAGTGAGATGCCAGCTCCTTTCATTCAGTCAGTAGCTTCAATCATTTCTGGACGTTTTTCAATGGCAAAAATCAATGAATATTGTAAATGCAGAAACAGTAATTTCTTCGCATTGCAAGGTGCAATTCTGAAATGTTTTGCTTTTTCCTGCTCCTCTTAGCATGATAAAGAAGATTCAAAGAGAGTGAGATGCCAGCTCCTTTCATTCAGTCAGTAGCTTCAATCATTTCTGGTAAATGAATAACATGATGTTTTTCAATGGCAAAAATCAATGAATTTTGTAAATGCACAAACAGTAATTTCTCCGCATTGCAAGGCGCAATTCTGAAATTTTTTGCTTTTTCCTGCTCCTCTTAGCATGATAAAGAAGATTCAAAGAGAGTGAGATGCCAGCTCCTTTCATTCAGTCAGTAGCTTCAATCATTTCTGGACGTTTTTCAATGGCAAAAATCAATGAATATTGTAAATGCACAAACAGTAATTTCTCCGCATTGCAAGGTGCAATTCTGAAATTTTTTGCTTTTTCCTGCTCCTCTTAGCATGATAAAGAAGATTCAAAGAGAGTGAGATGCCAGCTCCTTTCATTCAGTCAGTAGCTTCAATCATTTCTGGATGTTTTTCAATGGCAAAAGTCAATGAATATTGTAAATGCACAAACTGTAATTTCTTCGCATTGCAAGGTGCAATTCTGAAATTTTTTGCTTTTCCTGCTCCTCTTAGCATGATAAAGAAGATTCATAGAGAGTGAGATGCCAGCTCCTTTCATTCAGTCAGTAGCTTCAATCATTTCTGGACGTTTTTCAATGGCAAAAATCAATGAATATTGTAATTGCACAAACAGTAATTTCTCCGCATTGCAAGGTGCAATTCTGAAATTTTTTGCTTTTTCCTGCTCCTCTTAGCATGATAAAGAAGATTCAAAGAGAGTGAGATGCCAGCTCCTTTCATTCAGTCAGTAGCTTCAAACATTTCTGGTATATGAATAACATGATGTTTTTCAATGGCAAAAATCAATGAATATTGTAAATGCACAAACAGTAATTTCTCCGCATTGCAAGGTGCAATTCTGAAATTTTTTGCTTTTTCCTGCTCCTCTTAGCATGATAAAGAAGATTCAAAGAGAGTGAGATGCCAGCTCCTTTCATTCAGTCAGTAGCTTCAATCATTTCTGGACGTTTTTCAATGGCAAAAATCAATGAATATTGTAAATGCACAAACAGTAATTTCTCCGCATTGCAAGGTGCAATTCTGAAATTTTTTGCTTTTTCCTGCTCCTCTTAGCATGATAAAGAAGATTCAAAGAGAGTGAGATGCCAGCTCCTTTCATTCAGTCAGTAGCTTCAATCATTTCTGGACGTTTTTCAATGGCAAAAATCAATGAATATTGTAAATGCACAAACTGTAATTTCTCCGCATTGTAAGGTGCAATTCTGAAATTTTTTGCTTTTTCCTGCTCCTCTTAGCATGATAAAGAAGATTCAAAGAGAGTGAGATGCCAGCTCCTTTCATTCAGTCAGTAGTTTCAATCATTTCTGGACGTTTTTCAATGGCAAAAATCAATGAATATTGTAAATGCACAAACAGTAATTTCTCCGCATTGCAAGGTGCAATTCTGAAATTTTTTGCTTTTTCCTGCTCCTCTTAGCATGATAAAGAAGATTCAAAGAGAGTGAGATGCCAGCTCCTTTCATTCAGTCAGTAGCTTCAAACATTTCTGGTATATGAATAACATGATGTTTTTCAATGGCAAAAATCAATGAATATTGTAAATGCACAAACAGTAATTTCTCCGCATTGCAAGGTGCAAGTCTGAAATTTTTTGCTTTTTCCTGCTCCTCTTAGCATGATAAAGAAGATTCAAAGAGAGTGAGATGCCAGCTACTTTCATTCAGTCAGTAGCTTCAATCATTTCTGGACGTTTTTCAATGGTAAAAATCAATGAATATTGTAAATGCACAAACAGTAATTTCTCCGCATTGCAAGGTGCAATTCTGAAATTTTTTGCTTTTTCCTGCTCCTCTTAGCATGATAAAGAAGATTCAAAGAGAGTGAGATGCCAGCTCCTTTCATTCAGTCAGTAGCTTCAATCATTTCTGGACGTTTTTCAATGGCAAAAATCAATGAATATTGTAAATGCACAAACAGTAATTTCTCCGCATTGCAAGGTGCAATTCTGAAATTTTTTGCTTTTTCCTGCTCCTCTTAGCATGATAAAGAAGTTTCAAAGAGAGTGAGATGCCAGCTCCTTTCATTCATTCAGTAGCTTCAATCATTTCTGGTAAATGAATAACATGATGTTTTTCAATGGCAAAAATCAATGAATTTTGTAAATGCACAAACACTAATTTCTCCGCATTGCAAGGCGCAATTCTGAAATTTTTTGCTTTTTCCTGCTCCTCTTAGCATGATAAAGAAGATTCAAAGAGAGTGAGATGCCAGCTCCTTTCATTCAGTCAGTAGCTTCAATCATTTCTGAACGTTTTTCAATGGCAAAAATCAATGAATATTGTAAATGCACAAACAGTAATTTCTCCGCATTGCAAGGTGCAATTCTGAAATTTTTTGCTTTTTCCTGCTCCTCTTAGCATGATAAAGAAGATTCAAAGAGAGTGAGATGCCAGCTCCTTTCATTCAGTCAGTAGCTTCAATCATTTCTGGACGTTTTTCAATGGCAAAAATCAATGAATATTGTAAATGCACAAACAGTAATTTCTCCGCATTGCAAGGTGCAATTCTGAAATTTTTTGCTTTTTCCTGCTCCTCTTAGCATGATAAAGAAGATTCAAAGAGAGTGAGGTGCCAGCTCCTTTCATTCAGTCAGTAGCTTCAAACATTTCTGGTATATGAATAACATGTTTTTCAATGGCAAAAATCAATGAATATTGTAAATGCACAAACAGTAATTTCTCCGCATTGCAAGGAGCAATTCTGAAATTTTTTGCTTTTTCCTGCTCCTCTTAGCATGATAAAGAAGATTCAAAGAGAGTGAGATGCCAGCTCCTTTCATTCAGTCAGTAGCTTCAATCATTTCTGGACGTTTTTCAATGGCAAAAATCAATGAATATTGTAAATGCACAAACAGTAATTTCTCCGCATTGCAAGGTGCAATTCTGAAATTTTTTGCTTTTTCCTGCTCCTCTTAGCATGATAAAGAAGATTCAAAGAGAGTGAGATGCCAGCTCCTTTCATTCAGTCAGTAGCTTCAATCATTTCTGGACGTTTTTCAATGGCAAAAATCAATGAATATTGTAAATGCACAAACTGTAATTTCTCCGCATTGCAAGGTGCAATTCTGAAATTTTTTGCTTTTTCCTGCTCCTCTTAGCATGATAAAGAAGATTCAAAGAGAGTGAGATGCCAGCTCCTTTCATTCAGTCAGTAGCTTCAAACATTTCTGGTATATGAATAACATGTTTTTCAATGGCAAAAATCAATGAATATTGTAAATGCACAAACAGTAATTTCTCCGCATTGCAAGGTGCAATTCTGAAATTTTTTGCTTTTTCCTGCTCCTCTTAGCATGATAAAGAAGATTCAAAGAGAGTGAGATGCCAGCTCCTTTCATTCAGTCAGTAGCTTCAAACATTTCTGGTATATGAATAACATGATGTTTTTCAATGGCAAAAATCAATGAATATTGTAAATGCACAAACAGTAATTTCTCCGCATTGCAAGGTGCAATTCTGAAATTTTTTGCTTTTTCCTGCTCCTCTTAGCATGATAAAGAAGATTCAAAGAGAGTGAGATGCCAGCTCCTTTCATTCAGTCAGTAGCTTCAAACATTTCTGGTATATGAATAACATGATGTTTTTCAATGGCAAAAATCAATGAATATTGTAAATGCACAAACAGTAATTTCTCCGCATTACAAGGTGCAATTCTGAAATTTTTTGCTTTTTCCTGCTCCTCTTAGCATGATAAAGAAGATTCAAAGAGAGTGAGATGCCACCTCCTTTCATTGAGTCAGTAGCTTCAATCATTTCTGGACTTTTTTCAATGGCAAAAATCATTGAATATTGTAAATGCACAAACAGTAATTTCTCCGCATTGCAAGGTGCAATTCTGAAATTTTTTACTTTTTCCTGCTCCTCTTAGCATGATAAAGAAGATTCAAAGAGAGTGAGATGCCAGCTCCTTTCATTCAGTCAGTAGCTTCAATCATTTCTGGTATATGAATAACATGATGTTTTTCAATGGCAAAAATCAATGAATATTGTAAATGCACAAACAGTAATTTCTCCGCATTGCAAGGTGCAATTCTGAAATTTTTTGTTTTTTCCTGCTCCTCTTAGCATGATAAAGAAGATTCAAAGAGAGTGAGATGCCAGCTCCTTTCATTCAGTCAGTAGCTTCAAACATTTCTGGTATATGAATAACATGATGTTTTTCAATGGCAAAAATCAATGAATATTGTAAATGCACAAACAGTAATTTCTCCGCATTGCAAGGTGCAATTCTGAAATTTTTTGCTTTTTCCTGCTCCTCTTAGCATGTTAAAGAAGATTCAAAGAGAGTGAGATGCCAGCTCCTTTCGTTCAGTCAGTAGCCTCAATCATTTTTGGACGTTTTTCAATGGTAAAAATCAATGAATATTGTAAATGCACAAACAGTAATTTCTCCGCATTGCAAGGTGCAATTCTGAAATTTTTTGCTTTTTCCTGCTCCTCTTAGCATGATAAAGAAGATTCAAAGAGAGTGAGATGCCAGCTCCTTTCATTCAGTCAGTAGCTTCAAACATTTCTGGTATATGAATAACATGATGTTTTTCAATGGCAAAAATCAATGAATATTGTAAATGCACAAACAGTAATTTCTCCGCATTGCAAGGTGCAATTCTAAAATTTTTTGCTTTTTCCTGCTCCTCTTAGCATGATAAAGAAGATTCAAAGAGAGTGAGATGCCAGCTCCTTTCATTCAGTCAGTAGCTTCAATCATTTCTGGTATATGAATAACATGATGTTTTTCAATGGCAAAAATCAATGAATATTGTAAATGCACAAACAGTAATTTCTCCGCATTGCAAGGTGCAATTCTGAAATTTTTTGCTTTTTCCTGCTCCTCTTAGCATGATAAAGAAGATTCAAAGAGAGTGAGATGCCAGCTCCTTTCATTCAGTCAGTAGCTTCAATCATTTCTGGACGTTTTTCAATGGCAAAAATCAATGAATATTGCAAATGCACAAACAGTAATTTCTCCGCATTGCAAGGTGCAATTCTGAAATTTTTTGCTTTTTCCTGCTCCTCTTAGCATGATAAACAAGATTCAAAGAGAGTGAGATGCCAGCTCCTTTCATTCAGTCAGTAGCTTCAATCATTTCTGGACGTTTTTCAATGGCAAAAATCAATGAATATTGTAAATGCACAAACAGTAATTTCTCCGCATTGCAAGGTGCAATTCTGAAATTTTTTGCTTTTACCTGCTCCTCTTAGCATGATAAAGAAGATTCAAAGAGAGTGAGATGCCAGCTCCTTTCATTCAGTCAGTAGCTTCAATCATTTCTGGACGTTTTTCAATGGCAAAAATCAATGAATATTGTAAATGCACAAACAGTAATTTCTCCGCATTGCAAGTTGCAATTCTGAAATTTTTTGCTTTTTCCTGCTCCTCTTAGCATGATAAAGAAGATTCAAAGAGAGTGAGATGCCAGCTCCTTTCATTCAGTCAGTAGCTTCAAACATTTCTGGTATATGAATAACATGATGTTTTTCAATGGCAAAAATCAATGAATATTGTAAATGCACAAACAGTAATTTCTCCGCATTGTAAGGTGCAATTCTGAAATTTTTTGCTTTTTCCTGCTCCTCTTAGCATGATAAAGAAGATTCAAAGAGAGTGAGATGCCAGCTCCTTTCATTCAGTCAGTAGCTTCAATCATTTCTGGACGTTTTTCAATGGCAAAAATCAATGAATATTGTAAATGCACAAACAGTAATTTCTCCGCATTGCAAGGTGCAATTCTGAAATTTTTTGCTTTTTCCTGCTCCTCTTAGCATGATAAAGAAGATTCAAAGAGAGTGAGATGCCAGCTCCTTTCATTCAGTCAGTAGCTTCAAACATTTCTGGTATATGAATAACATGATGTTTTTCAATGGCAAAAATCAATGAATATTGTAAATGCACAAACAGTAATTTCTCCGCATTGCAAGGTGCAATTCTGAAATTTTTTGCTTTTTCCTGCTCCTCTTAGCATGATAAAGAAGATTCAAAGAGAGTGAGATGCCAGCTCCTTTCATTCAGTCAGTAGCTTCAAACATTTCTGGTATATGAATAACATGATGTTTTTCAATGGCAAAAATCAATGAATATTGTAAATGCACAAACAGTAATTTCTCCGCATTGCAAGGTGCAAGTCTGAAATTTTTTGCTTTTTCCTGCTCCTCTTAGCATGATAAAGAAGATTCAAAGAGAGTGAGATGCCAGCTACTTTCATTCAGTCAGTAGCTTCAATCATTTCTGGACGTTTTTCAATGGTAAAAATCAATGAATATTGTAAATGCACAAACAGTAATTTCTCCGCATTGCAAGGTGCAATTCTGAAATTTTTTGCTTTTTCCCGCTCCTCTTAGCATGATAAAGAAGATTCAAAGAGAGTGAGATGCCAGCTCCTTTCATTCAGTCAGTAGCTTCAATCATTTCTGGACGTTTTTCAATGGCAAAAATCAATGAATATTGTAAATGCACAAACAGTAATTTCTCCGCATTGCAAGGTGCAATTCTGAAATTTTTTGCTTTTTCCTGCTCCTCTTAGCATGATAAAGAAGATTCAAAGAGAGTGAGATGCCAGCTCCTTTCATTCAGTCAGTAGCTTCAATCATTTCTGGACGTTTTTCAATGGCAAAAATCAATGAATATTGTAAATGCACAAACAGTAATTTCTCCGCATTGCAAGGTGCAATTCTGAAATTTTTTGCTTTTTCCTGCTCCTCTTAGCATGATAAAGAAGATTCAAAGTGAGTGAGATGCCAGCTCCTTTCATTCAGTCAGTAGCTTCAATCATTTCTGGACGTTTTTCAATGGCAAAAATCAATGAATATTGTAAATGTACAAACAGTAATTTCTCCGCATTGCAAGGTGCAATTCTGAAATTTTTTGCTTTTTCCTGCTCCTCTTAGCATGATAAAGAAGATTCAAAGAGAGTGAGGTTCCAGCTCCTTTCATTCAGTCAGTAGCTTCAAACATTTCTGGTATATGAATAACATGTTTTTCAATGGCAAAAATCAATGAATATTGTAAATGCACAAACAGTAATTTCTCCGCATTGCAAGGTGCAATTCTAAAATTTTTTGCTTTTTCCTGCTCCACTTAACTTGATAAAGAAGATTCAAAGAGAGTGAGATGCCAGCTCCTTTCATTCAGTCAGTAGCTTCAATCATTTCTGGACGTTTTTCAATGGCAAAAATCAATGAATATTGTAAATGCACAAACTGTAATTTCTCCGCATTGTAAGGTGCAATTCTGAAATTTTTTGCTTTTTCCTGCTCCTCTTAGCATGATAAAGAAGATTCAAAGAGAGTGAGATGCCAGCTCCTTTCATTCAGTCAGTAGCTTCAATCATTTCTGGACGTTTTTCAATGGCAAAAATCAATGAATATTGTAAATGCACAAACAGTAATTTCTCCGCATTGCAAGGTGCAATTCTGAAATTTTTTGCTTTTTCCTGCTCCTCTTAGCATGATAAAGAAGATTCAAAGAGAGTGAGATGCCAGCTCCTTTCATTCAGTCAGTAGCTTCAAACATTTCTGGTATATGAATAACATGATGTTTTTCAATGGCAAAAATCAATGAATATTGTAAATGCACAAACAGTAATTTCTCCGCATTGCAAGGTGCAATTCTGAAATTTTTTGCTTTTTCCTGCTCCTCTTAGCATGATAAAGAAGATTCAAAGAGAGTGAGATGCCAGCTCCTTTCATTCAGTCAGTAGCTTCAATCATTTCTGGTATATGAATAACATGATGTTTTTCAATGGCAAAAATCAATGAATATTGTAAATGCACAAACAGTAATTTCTCCGCATTGCAAGGTGCAATTCTGAAATTTTTTGCTTTTTCCTGCTCCTCTTAGCATGATAAAGAAGATTCAAAGAGAGTGAGATGCCAGCTCCTTTCATTCAGTCAGTAGCTTCAATCATTTCTGGACGTTTTTCAATGGCAAAAATCAATGAATATTGCAAATGCACAAACAGTAATTTCTCCGCATTGCAAGGTGCAATTCTGAAATTTTTTGCTTTTTCCTGCTCCTCTTAGCATGATAAACAAGATTCAAAGAGAGTGAGATGCCAGCTCCTTTCATTCAGTCAGTAGCTTCAATCATTTCTGGACGTTTTTCAATGGCAAAAATCAATGAATATTGTAAATGCACAAACAGTAATTTCTCCGCATTGCAAGGTGCAATTCTGAAATTTTTTGCTTTTACCTGCTCCTCTTAGCATGATAAAGAAGATTCAAAGAGAGTGAGATGCCAGCTCCTTTCATTCAGTCAGTAGCTTCAATCATTTCTGGACGTTTTTCAATGGCAAAAATCAATGAATATTGTAAATGCACAAACAGTAATTTCTCCGCATTGCAAGTTGCAATTCTGAAATTTTTTGCTTTTTCCTGCTCCTCTTAGCATGATAAAGAAGATTCAAAGAGAGTGAGATGCCAGCTCCTTTCATTCAGTCAGTAGCTTCAAACATTTCTGGTATATGAATAACATGATGTTTTTCAATGGCAAAAATCAATGAATATTGTAAATGCACAAACAGTAATTTCTCCGCATTGTAAGGTGCAATTCTGAAATTTTTTGCTTTTTCCTGCTCCTCTTAGCATGATAAAGAAGATTCAAAGAGAGTGAGATGCCAGCTCCTTTCATTCAGTCAGTAGCTTCAATCATTTCTGGACGTTTTTCAATGGCAAAAATCAATGAATATTGTAAATGCACAAACAGTAATTTCTCCGCATTGCAAGGTGCAATTCTGAAATTTTTTGCTTTTTCCTGCTCCTCTTAGCATGATAAAGAAGATTCAAAGAGAGTGAGATGCCAGCTCCTTTCATTCAGTCAGTAGCTTCAAACATTTCTGGTATATGAATAACATGATGTTTTTCAATGGCAAAAATCAATGAATATTGTAAATGCACAAACAGTAATTTCTCCGCATTGCAAGGTGCAATTCTGAAATTTTTTGCTTTTTCCTGCTCCTCTTAGCATGATAAAGAAGATTCAAAGAGAGTGAGATGCCAGCTCCTTTCATTCAGTCAGTAGCTTCAAACATTTCTGGTATATGAATAACATGATGTTTTTCAATGGCAAAAATCAATGAATATTGTAAATGCACAAACAGTAATTTCTCCGCATTGCAAGGTGCAAGTCTGAAATTTTTTGCTTTTTCCTGCTCCTCTTAGCATGATAAAGAAGATTCAAAGAGAGTGAGATGCCAGCTACTTTCATTCAGTCAGTAGCTTCAATCATTTCTGGACGTTTTTCAATGGTAAAAATCAATGAATATTGTAAATGCACAAACAGTAATTTCTCCGCATTGCAAGGTGCAATTCTGAAATTTTTTGCTTTTTCCCGCTCCTCTTAGCATGATAAAGAAGATTCAAAGAGAGTGAGATGCCAGCTCCTTTCATTCAGTCAGTAGCTTCAATCATTTCTGGACGTTTTTCAATGGCAAAAATCAATGAATATTGTAAATGCACAAACAGTAATTTCTCCGCATTGCAAGGTGCAATTCTGAAATTTTTTGCTTTTTCCTGCTCCTCTTAGCATGATAAAGAAGATTCAAAGAGAGTGAGATGCCAGCTCCTTTCATTCAGTCAGTAGCTTCAATCATTTCTGGACGTTTTTCAATGGCAAAAATCAATGAATATTGTAAATGCACAAACAGTAATTTCTCCGCATTGCAAGGTGCAATTCTGAAATTTTTTGCTTTTTCCTGCTCCTCTTAGCATGATAAAGAAGATTCAAAGTGAGTGAGATGCCAGCTCCTTTCATTCAGTCAGTAGCTTCAATCATTTCTGGACGTTTTTCAATGGCAAAAATCAATGAATATTGTAAATGTACAAACAGTAATTTCTCCGCATTGCAAGGTGCAATTCTGAAATTTTTTGCTTTTTCCTGCTCCTCTTAGCATGATAAAGAAGATTCAAAGAGAGTGAGGTTCCAGCTCCTTTCATTCAGTCAGTAGCTTCAAACATTTCTGGTATATGAATAACATGTTTTTCAATGGCAAAAATCAATGAATATTGTAAATGCACAAACAGTAATTTCTCCGCATTGCAAGGTGCAATTCTGAAATTTTTTGCTTTTTCCTGCTCCACTTAACTTGATAAAGAAGATTCAAAGAGAGTGAGATGCCAGCTCCTTTCATTCAGTCAGTAGCTTCAATCATTTCTGGACGTTTTTCAATGGCAAAAATCAATGAATATTGTAAATGCACAAACTGTAATTTCTCCGCATTGTAAGGTGCAATTCTGAAATTTTTTGCTTTTTCCTGCTCCTCTTAGCATGATAAAGAAGATTCAAAGAGAGTGAGATGCCAGCTCCTTTCATTCAGTCAGTAGCTTCAATCATTTCTGGACGTTTTTCAATGGCAAAAATCAATGAATATTGTAAATGCACAAACAGTAATTTCTCCGCATTGCAAGGTGCAATTCTGAAATTTTTTGCTTTTTCCTGCTCCTCTTAGCATGATAAAGAAGATTCAAAGAGAGTGAGATGCCAGCTCCTTTCATTCAGTCAGTAGCTTCAAACATTTCTGGTATATGAATAACATGATGTTTTTCAATGGCAAAAATCAATGAATATTGTAAATGCACAAACAGTAATTTCTCCGCATTGCAAGGTGCAATTCTGAAATTTTTTGCTTTTTCCTGCTCCTCTTAGCATGATAAAGAAGATTTAAAGAGAGTGAGATGCCAGCTCCTTTCATTCAGTCAGTAGCTTCAATCATTTCTGGACGTTTTTCAATGGCAAAAATCAATGAATATTGTAAATGCACAAACAGTAATTTCTTCGCATTGCAAGGTGCAATTCTGAAATGTTTTGCTTTTTCCTGCTCCTCTTAGCATGATAAAGAAGATTCAAAGAGAGTGAGATGCCAGCTCCTTTCATTCAGTCAGTAGCTTCAATCATTTCTGGTAAATGAATAACATGATGTTTTTCAATGGCAAAAATCAATGAATTTTGTAAATGCACAAACAGTAATTTCTCCGCATTGCAAGGCGCAATTCTGAAATTTTTTGCTTTTTCCTGCTCCTCTTAGCATGATAAAGAAGTTTCAAAGAGAGTGAGATGCCAGCTCCTTTCATTCAGTCAGTAGCTTCAATCATTTCTGGACGTTTTTCAATGGCAAAAATCAATGAATATTGTAAATGCACAAACAGTAATTTCTCCGCATTGCAAGGTGCAATTCTGAAATTTTTTGCTTTTTCCTGCTCCTCTTAGCATGATAAAGAAGATTCAAAGAGAGTGAGATGCCAGCTCCTTTCATTCAGTCAGTAGCTTCAATCATTTCTGGATGTTTTTCAATGGCAAAAGTCAATGAATATTGTAAATGCACAAACTGTAATTTCTTCGCATTGCAAGGTGCAATTCTGAAATTTTTTGCTTTTCCTGCTCCTCTTAGCATGATAAAGAAGATTCATAGAGAGTGAGATGCCAGCTCCTTTCATTCAGTCAGTAGCTTCAATCATTTCTGGACGTTTTTCAATGGCAAAAATCAATGAATATTGTAATTGCACAAACAGTAATTTCTCCGCATTGCAAGGTGCAATTCTGAAATTTTTTGCTTTTTCCTGCTCCTCTTAGCATGATAAAGAAGATTCAAAGAGAGTGAGATGCCAGCTCCTTTCATTCAGTCAGTAGCTTCAAACATTTCTGGTATATGAATAACATGATGTTTTTCAATGGCAAAAATCAATGAATATTGTAAATGCACAAACAGTAATTTCTCCGCATTGCAAGGTGCAATTCTGAAATTTTTTGCTTTTTCCTGCTCCTCTTAGCATGATAAAGAAGATTCAAAGAGAGTGAGATGCCAGCTCCTTTCATTCAGTCAGTAGCTTCAAACATTTCTGGTATATGAATAACATGATGTTTTTCAATGGCAAAAATCAATGAATATTGTAAATGCACAAACAGTAATTTCTCCGCATTGCAAGGTGCAAGTCTGAAATTTTTTGCTTTTTCCTGCTCCTCTTAGCATGATAAAGAAGATTCAAAGAGAGTGAGATGCCAGCTACTTTCATTCAGTCAGTAGCTTCAATCATTTCTGGACGTTTTTCAATGGTAAAAATCAATGAATATTGTAAATGCACAAACAGTAATTTCTCCGCATTGCAAGGTGCAATTCTGAAATTTTTTGCTTTTTCCCGCTCCTCTTAGCATGATAAAGAAGATTCAAAGAGAGTGAGATGCCAGCTCCTTTCATTCAGTCAGTAGCTTCAATCATTTCTGGACGTTTTTCAATGGCAAAAATCAATGAATATTGTAAATGCACAAACAGTAATTTCTCCGCATTGCAAGGTGCAATTCTGAAATTTTTTGCTTTTTCCTGCTCCTCTTAGCATGATAAAGAAGATTCAAAGAGAGTGAGATGCCAGCTCCTTTCATTCAGTCAGTAGCTTCAATCATTTCTGGACGTTTTTCAATGGCAAAAATCAATGAATATTGTAAATGCACAAACAGTAATTTCTCCGCATTGCAAGGTGCAATTCTGAAATTTTTTGCTTTTTCCTGCTCCTCTTAGCATGATAAAGAAGATTCAAAGTGAGTGAGATGCCAGCTCCTTTCATTCAGTCAGTAGCTTCAATCATTTCTGGACGTTTTTCAATGGCAAAAATCAATGAATTTTGTAAATGTACAAACAGTAATTTCTCCGCATTGCAAGGTGCAATTCTGAAATTTTTTGCTTTTTCCTGCTCCTCTTAGCATGATAAAGAAGATTCAAAGAGAGTGAGGTTCCAGCTCCTTTCATTCAGTCAGTAGCTTCAAACATTTCTGGTATATGAATAACATGTTTTTCAATGGCAAAAATCAATGAATATTGTAAATGCACAAACAGTAATTTCTCCGCATTGCAAGGTGCAATTCTGAAATTTTTTGCTTTTTCCTGCTCCACTTAACTTGATAAAGAAGATTCAAAGAGAGTGAGATGCCAGCTCCTTTCATTCAGTCAGTAGCTTCAATCATTTCTGGACGTTTTTCAATGGCAAAAATCAATGAATATTGTAAATGCACAAACTGTAATTTCTCCGCATTGTAAGGTGCAATTCTGAAATTTTTTGCTTTTTCCTGCTCCTCTTAGCATGATAAAGAAGATTCAAAGAGAGTGAGATGCCAGCTCCTTTCATTCAGTCAGTAGCTTCAATCATTTCTGGACGTTTTTCAATGGCAAAAATCAATGAATATTGTAAATGCACAAACAGTAATTTCTCCGCATTGCAAGGTGCAATTCTGAAATTTTTTGCTTTTTCCTGCTCCTCTTAGCATGATAAAGAAGATTCAAAGAGAGTGAGATGCCAGCTCCTTTCATTCAGTCAGTAGCTTCAAACATTTCTGGTATATGAATAACATGATGTTTTTCAATGGCAAAAATCAATGAATATTGTAAATGCACAAACAGTAATTTCTCCGCATTGCAAGGTGCAATTCTGAAATTTTTTGCTTTTTCCTGCTCCTCTTAGCATGATAAAGAAGATTCAAAGAGAGTGAGATGCCAGCTCCTTTCATTCAGTCAGTAGCTTCAATCATTTCTGGTATATGAATAACATGATGTTTTTCAATGGCAAAAATCAATGAATATTGTAAATGCACAAACAGTAATTTCTCCGCATTGCAAGGTGCAATTCTGAAATTTTTTGCTTTTTCCTGCTCCTCTTAGCATGATAAAGAAGATTCAAAGAGAGTGAGATGCCAGCTCCTTTCATTCAGTCAGTAGCTTCAATCATTTCTGGACGTTTTTCAATGGCAAAAATCAATGAATATTGCAAATGCACAAACAGTAATTTCTCCGCATTGCAAGGTGCAATTCTGAAATTTTTTGCTTTTTCCTGCTCCTCTTAGCATGATAAACAAGATTCAAAGAGAGTGAGATGCCAGCTCCTTTCATTCAGTCAGTAGCTTCAATCATTTCTGGACGTTTTTCAATGGCAAAAATCAATGAATATTGTAAATGCACAAACAGTAATTTCTCCGCATTGCAAGGTGCAATTCTGAAATTTTTTGCTTTTACCTGCTCCTCTTAGCATGATAAAGAAGATTCAAAGAGAGTGAGATGCCAGCTCCTTTCATTCAGTCAGTAGCTTCAATCATTTCTGGACGTTTTTCAATGGCAAAAATCAATGAATATTGTAAATGCACAAACAGTAATTTCTCCGCATTGCAAGTTGCAATTCTGAAATTTTTTGCTTTTTCCTGCTCCTCTTAGCATGATAAAGAAGATTCAAAGAGAGTGAGATGCCAGCTCCTTTCATTCAGTCAGTAGCTTCAAACATTTCTGGTATATGAATAACATGATGTTTTTCAATGGCAAAAATCAATGAATATTGTAAATGCACAAACAGTAATTTCTCCGCATTGTAAGGTGCAATTCTGAAATTTTTTGCTTTTTCCTGCTCCTCTTAGCATGATAAAGAAGATTCAAAGAGAGTGAGATGCCAGCTCCTTTCATTCAGTCAGTAGCTTCAATCATTTCTGGACGTTTTTCAATGGCAAAAATCAATGAATATTGTAAATGCACAAACAGTAATTTCTCCGCATTGCAAGGTGCAATTCTGAAATTTTTTGCTTTTTCCTGCTCCTCTTAGCATGATAAAGAAGATTCAAAGAGAGTGAGATGCCAGCTCCTTTCATTCAGTCAGTAGCTTCAAACATTTCTGGTATATGAATAACATGATGTTTTTCAATGGCAAAAATCAATGAATATTGTAAATGCACAAACAGTAATTTCTCCGCATTGCAAGGTGCAATTCTGAAATTTTTTGCTTTTTCCTGCTCCTCTTAGCATGATAAAGAAGATTCAAAGAGAGTGAGATGCCAGCTCCTTTCATTCAGTCAGTAGCTTCAAACATTTCTGGTATATGAATAACATGATGTTTTTCAATGGCAAAAATCAATGAATATTGTAAATGCACAAACAGTAATTTCTCCGCATTGCAAGGTGCAAGTCTGAAATTTTTTGCTTTTTCCTGCTCCTCTTAGCATGATAAAGAAGATTCAAAGAGAGTGAGATGCCAGCTACTTTCATTCAGTCAGTAGCTTCAATCATTTCTGGACGTTTTTCAATGGTAAAAATCAATGAATATTGTAAATGCACAAACAGTAATTTCTCCGCATTGCAAGGTGCAATTCTGAAATTTTTTGCTTTTTCCCGCTCCTCTTAGCATGATAAAGAAGATTCAAAGAGAGTGAGATGCCAGCTCCTTTCATTCAGTCAGTAGCTTCAATCATTTCTGGACGTTTTTCAATGGCAAAAATCAATGAATATTGTAAATGCACAAACAGTAATTTCTCCGCATTGCAAGGTGCAATTCTGAAATTTTTTGCTTTTTCCTGCTCCTCTTAGCATGATAAAGAAGATTCAAAGAGAGTGAGGTTCCAGCTCCTTTCATTCAGTCAGTAGCTTCAAACATTTCTGGTATATGAATAACATGTTTTTCAATGGCAAAAATCAATGAATATTGTAAATGCACAAACAGTAATTTCTCCGCATTGCAAGGTGCAATTCTGAAATTTTTTGCTTTTTCCTGCTCCACTTAACTTGATAAAGAAGATTCAAAGAGAGTGAGATGCCAGCTCCTTTCATTCAGTCAGTAGCTTCAATCATTTCTGGACGTTTTTCAATGGCAAAAATCAATGAATATTGTAAATGCACAAACTGTAATTTCTCCGCATTGTAAGGTGCAATTCTGAAATTTTTTGCTTTTTCCTGCTCCTCTTAGCATGATAAAGAAGATTCAAAGAGAGTGAGATGCCAGCTCCTTTCATTCAGTCAGTAGCTTCAATCATTTCTGGACGTTTTTCAATGGCAAAAATCAATGAATATTGTAAATGCACAAACAGTAATTTCTCCGCATTGCAAGGTGCAATTCTGAAATTTTTTGCTTTTTCCTGCTCCTCTTAGCATGATAAAGAAGATTCAAAGAGAGTGAGATGCCAGCTCCTTTCATTCAGTCAGTAGCTTCAAACATTTCTGGTATATGAATAACATGATGTTTTTCAATGGCAAAAATCAATGAATATTGTAAATGCACAAACAGTAATTTCTCCGCATTGCAAGGTGCAAGTCTGAAATTTTTTGCTTTTTCCTGCTCCTCTTAGCATGATAAAGAAGATTCAAAGAGAGTGAGATGCCAGCTACTTTCATTCAGTCAGTAGCTTCAATCATTTCTGGACGTTTTTCAATGGTAAAAATCAATGAATATTGTAAATGCAGAAACAGTAATTTCTCCGCATTGCAAGGTGCAATTCTGAAATTTTTTGCTTTTTCCTGCTCCTCTTAGCATGATAAAGAAGATTTAAAGAGAGTGAGATGCCAGCTCCTTTCATTCAGTCAGTAGCTTCAATCATTTCTGGACGTTTTTCAATGGCAAAAATCAATGAATATTGTAAATGCACAAACAGTAATTTCTTCGCATTGCAAGGTGCAATTCTGAAATGTTTTGCTTTTTCCTGCTCCTCTTAGCATGATAAAGAAGATTCAAAGAGAGTGAGATGCCAGCTCCTTTCATTCAGTCAGTAGCTTCAATCATTTCTGGTAAATGAATAACATGATGTTTTTCAATGGCAAAAATCAATGAATTTTGTAAATGCACAAACAGTAATTTCTCCGCATTGCAAGGCGCAATTCTGAAATTTTTTGCTTTTTCCTGCTCCTCTTAGCATGATAAAGAAGTTTCAAAGAGAGTGAGATGCCAGCTCCTTTCATTCAGTCAGTAGCTTCAATCATTTCTGGACGTTTTTCAATGGCAAAAATCAATGAATATTGTAAATGCACAAACAGTAATTTCTCCGCATTGCAAGGTGCAATTCTGAAATTTTTTGCTTTTTCCTGCTCCTCTTAGCATGATAAAGAAGATTCAAAGAGAGTGAGATGCCAGCTCCTTTCATTCAGTCAGTAGCTTCAATCATTTCTGGATGTTTTTCAATGGCAAAAGTCAATGAATATTGTAAATGCACAAACTGTAATTTCTTCGCATTGCAAGGTGCAATTCTGAAATTTTTTGCTTTTCCTGCTCCTCTTAGCATGATAAAGAAGATTCATAGAGAGTGAGATGCCAGCTCCTTTCATTCAGTCAGTAGCTTCAATCATTTCTGGACGTTTTTCAATGGCAAAAATCAATGAATATTGTAATTGCACAAACAGTAATTTCTCCTCATTGCAAGGTGCAATTCTGAAATTTTTTGCTTTTTCCTGCTCCTCTTAGCATGATAAAGAAGATTCAAAGAGAGTGAGATGCCAGCTCCTTTCATTCAGTCAGTAGCTTCAAACATTTCTGGTATATGAATAACATGATGTTTTTCAATGGCAAAAATCAATGAATATTGTAAATGCACAAACAGTAATTTCTCCGCATTGCAAGGTGCAATTGTGAAATTTTTTGCTTTTTCCTGCTCCTCTTAGCATGATAAAGAAGATTCAAAGAGAGTGAGATGCCAGCTCCTTTCATTCAGTCAGTAGCTTCAATCATTTCTGGACGTTTTTCAATGGCAAAAATCAATGAATATTGTAAATGCACAAACAGTAATTTCTCCGCATTGCAAGGTGCAATTCTGAAATTTTTTGCTTTTTCCTGCTCCTCTTAGCATGATAAAGAAGATTCAAAGAGAGTGAGATGCCAGCTCCTTTCATTCAGTCAGTAGCTTCAATCATTTCTGGACGTTTTTCAATGGCAAAAATCAATGAATATTGTAAATGCACAAACTGTAATTTCTCCGCATTGTAAGGTGCAATTCTGAAATTTTTTGCTTTTTCCTGCTCCTCTTAGCATGATAAAGAAGATTCAAAGAGAGTGAGATGCCAGCTCCTTTCATTCAGTCAGTAGTTTCAATCATTTCTGGACGTTTTTCAATGGCAAAAATCAATGAATATTGTAAATGCACAAACAGTAATTTCTCCGCATTGCAAGGTGCAATTCTGAAATTTTTTGCTTTTTCCTGCTCCTCTTAGCATGATAAAGAAGATTCAAAGAGAGTGAGATGCCAGCTCCTTTCATTCAGTCAGTAGCTTCAAACATTTCTGGTATATGAATAACATGATGTTTTTCAATGGCAAAAATCAATGAATATTGTAAATGCACAAACAGTAATTTCTCCGCATTGCAAGGTGCAAGTCTGAAATTTTTTGCTTTTTCCTGCTCCTCTTAGCATGATAAAGAAGATTCAAAGAGAGTGAGATGCCAGCTACTTTCATTCAGTCAGTAGCTTCAATCATTTCTGGACGTTTTTCAATGGTAAAAATCAATGAATATTGTAAATGCACAAACAGTAATTTCTCCGCATTGCAAGGTGCAATTCTGAAATTTTTTGCTTTTTCCTGCTCCTCTTAGCATGATAAAGAAGATTCAAAGAGAGTGAGATGCCAGCTCCTTTCATTCAGTCAGTAGCTTCAATCATTTCTGGACGTTTTTCAATGGCAAAAATCAATGAATATTGTAAATGCACAAACAGTAATTTCTCCGCATTGCAAGGTGCAATTCTGAAATTTTTTGCTTTTTCCTGCTCCTCTTAGCATGATAAAGAAGTTTCAAAGAGAGTGAGATGCCAGCTCCTTTCATTCATTCAGTAGCTTCAATCATTTCTGGTAAATGAATAACATGATGTTTTTCAATGGCAAAAATCAATGAATTTTGTAAATGCACAAACACTAATTTCTCCGCATTGCAAGGCGCAATTCTGAAATTTTTTGCTTTTTCCTGCTCCTCTTAGCATGATAAAGAAGATTCAAAGAGAGTGAGATGCCAGCTCCTTTCATTCAGTCAGTAGCTTCAATCATTTCTGAACGTTTTTCAATGGCAAAAATCAATGAATATTGTAAATGCACAAACAGTAATTTCTCCGCATTGCAAGGTGCAATTCTGAAATTTTTTGCTTTTTCCTGCTCCTCTTAGCATGATAAAGAAGATTCAAAGAGAGTGAGATGCCAGCTCCTTTCATTCAGTCAGTAGCTTCAATCATTTCTGGACGTTTTTCAATGGCAAAAATCAATGAATATTGTAAATGCACAAACAGTAATTTCTCCGCATTGCAAGGTGCAATTCTGAAATTTTTTGCTTTTTCCTGCTCCTCTTAGCATGATAAAGAAGATTCAAAGAGAGTGAGGTGCCAGCTCCTTTCATTCAGTCAGTAGCTTCAAACATTTCTGGTATATGAATAACATGTTTTTCAATGGCAAAAATCAATGAATATTGTAAATGCACAAACAGTAATTTCTCCGCATTGCAAGGAGCAATTCTGAAATTTTTTGCTTTTTCCTGCTCCTCTTAGCATGATAAAGAAGATTCAAAGAGAGTGAGATGCCAGCTCCTTTCATTCAGTCAGTAGCTTCAATCATTTCTGGACGTTTTTCAATGGCAAAAATCAATGAATATTGTAAATGCACAAACAGTAATTTCTCCGCATTGCAAGGTGCAATTCTGAAATTTTTTGCTTTTTCCTGCTCCTCTTAGCATGATAAAGAAGATTCAAAGAGAGTGAGATGCCAGCTCCTTTCATTCAGTCAGTAGCTTCAATCATTTCTGGATGTTTTTCAATGGCAAAAGTCAATGAATATTGTAAATGCACAAACTGTAATTTCTTCGCATTGCAAGGTGCAATTCTGAAATTTTTTGCTTTTCCTGCTCCTCTTAGCATGATAAAGAAGATTCATAGAGAGTGAGATGCCAGCTCCTTTCATTCAGTCAGTAGCTTCAATCATTTCTGGACGTTTTTCAATGGCAAAAATCAATGAATATTGTAATTGCACAAACAGTAATTTCTCCGCATTGCAAGGTGCAATTCTGAAATTTTTTGCTTTTTCCTGCTCCTCTTAGCATGATAAAGAAGATTCAAAGAGAGTGAGATGCCAGCTCCTTTCATTCAGTCAGTAGCTTCAAACATTTCTGGTATATGAATAACATGATGTTTTTCAATGGCAAAAATCAATGAATATTGTAAATGCACAAACAGTAATTTCTCCGCATTGCAAGGTGCAATTCTGAAATTTTTTGCTTTTTCCTGCTCCTCTTAGCATGATAAAGAAGATTCAAAGAGAGTGAGATGCCAGCTCCTTTCATTCAGTCAGTAGCTTCAATCATTTCTGGACGTTTTTCAATGGCAAAAATCAATGAATATTGTAAATGCACAAACAGTAATTTCTCCGCATTGCAAGGTGCAATTCTGAAATTTTTTGCTTTTTCCTGCTCCTCTTAGCATGATAAAGAAGATTCAAAGAGAGTGAGATGCCAGCTCCTTTCATTCAGTCAGTAGCTTCAATCATTTCTGGACGTTTTTCAATGGCAAAAATCAATGAATATTGTAAATGCACAAACTGTAATTTCTCCGCATTGTAAGGTGCAATTCTGAAATTTTTTGCTTTTTCCTGCTCCTCTTAGCATGATAAAGAAGATTCAAAGAGAGTGAGATGCCAGCTCCTTTCATTCAGTCAGTAGTTTCAATCATTTCTGGACGTTTTTCAATGGCAAAAATCAATGAATATTGTAAATGCACAAACAGTAATTTCTCCGCATTGCAAGGTGCAATTCTGAAATTTTTTGCTTTTTCCTGCTCCTCTTAGCATGATAAAGAAGATTCAAAGAGAGTGAGATGCCAGCTCCTTTCATTCAGTCAGTAGCTTCAAACATTTCTGGTATATGAATAACATGATGTTTTTCAATGGCAAAAATCAATGAATATTGTAAATGCACAAACAGTAATTTCTCCGCATTGCAAGGTGCAAGTCTGAAATTTTTTGCTTTTTCCTGCTCCTCTTAGCATGATAAAGAAGATTCAAAGAGAGTGAGATGCCAGCTACTTTCATTCAGTCAGTAGCTTCAATCATTTCTGGACGTTTTTCAATGGTAAAAATCAATGAATATTGT
The DNA here is from genome assembly GCF_046119375.1 of Phyllobates terribilis. NCBI lineage: Eukaryota > Metazoa > Chordata > Amphibia > Anura > Dendrobatidae > Phyllobates > Phyllobates terribilis. The sequence goes on along the minus strand of NW_027363660.1, from coordinate 342,128 downwards.
AAATGCACAAACAGTAATTTCTCCGCATTGCAAGGTGCAATTCTGAAATTTTTTGCTTTTTCCTGCTCCTCTTAGCATGATAAAGAAGATTCAAAGAGAGTGAGATGCCAGCTCCTTTCATTCAGTCAGTAGCTTCAATCATTTCTGGACGTTTTTCAATGGCAAAAATCAATGAATATTGTAAATGCACAAACAGTAATTTCTCCGCATTGCAAGGTGCAATTCTGAAATTTTTTGCTTTTTCCTGCTCCTCTTAGCATGATAAAGAAGTTTCAAAGAGAGTGAGATGCCAGCTCCTTTCATTCATTCAGTAGCTTCAATCATTTCTGGTAAATGAATAACATGATGTTTTTCAATGGCAAAAATCAATGAATTTTGTAAATGCACAAACACTAATTTCTCCGCATTGCAAGGCGCAATTCTGAAATTTTTTGCTTTTTCCTGCTCCTCTTAGCATGATAAAGAAGATTCAAAGAGAGTGAGATGCCAGCTCCTTTCATTCAGTCAGTAGCTTCAATCATTTCTGAACGTTTTTCAATGGCAAAAATCAATGAATATTGTAAATGCACAAACAGTAATTTCTCCGCATTGCAAGGTGCAATTCTGAAATTTTTTGCTTTTTCCTGCTCCTCTTAGCATGATAAAGAAGATTCAAAGAGAGTGAGATGCCAGCTCCTTTCATTCAGTCAGTAGCTTCAATCATTTCTGGACGTTTTTCAATGGCAAAAATCAATGAATATTGTAAATGCACAAACAGTAATTTCTCCGCATTGCAAGGTGCAATTCTGAAATTTTTTGCTTTTTCCTGCTCCTCTTAGCATGATAAAGAAGATTCAAAGAGAGTGAGGTGCCAGCTCCTTTCATTCAGTCAGTAGCTTCAAACATTTCTGGTATATGAATAACATGTTTTTCAATGGCAAAAATCAATGAATATTGTAAATGCACAAACAGTAATTTCTCCGCATTGCAAGGAGCAATTCTGAAATTTTTTGCTTTTTCCTGCTCCTCTTAGCATGATAAAGAAGATTCAAAGAGAGTGAGATGCCAGCTCCTTTCATTCAGTCAGTAGCTTCAATCATTTCTGGACGTTTTTCAATGGCAAAAATCAATGAATATTGTAAATGCACAAACAGTAATTTCTCCGCATTGCAAGGTGCAATTCTGAAATTTTTTGCTTTTTCCTGCTCCTCTTAGCATGATAAAGAAGATTCAAAGAGAGTGAGATGCCAGCTCCTTTCATTCAGTCAGTAGCTTCAATCATTTCTGGACGTTTTTCAATGGCAAAAATCAATGAATATTGTAAATGCACAAACTGTAATTTCTCCGCATTGCAAGGTGCAATTCTGAAATTTTTTGCTTTTTCCTGCTCCTCTTAGCATGATAAAGAAGATTCAAAGAGAGTGAGATGCCAGCTCCTTTCATTCAGTCAGTAGCTTCAAACATTTCTGGTATATGAATAACATGTTTTTCAATGGCAAAAATCAATGAATATTGTAAATGCACAAACAGTAATTTCTCCGCATTGCAAGGTGCAATTCTGAAATTTTTTGCTTTTTCCTGCTCCTCTTAGCATGATAAAGAAGATTCAAAGAGAGTGAGATGCCAGCTCCTTTCATTCAGTCAGTAGCTTCAAACATTTCTGGTATATGAATAACATGATGTTTTTCAATGGCAAAAATCAATGAATATTGTAAATGCACAAACAGTAATTTCTCCGCATTGCAAGGTGCAATTCTGAAATTTTTTGCTTTTTCCTGCTCCTCTTAGCATGATAAAGAAGATTCAAAGAGAGTGAGATGCCAGCTCCTTTCATTCAGTCAGTAGCTTCAAACATTTCTGGTATATGAATAACATGATGTTTTTCAATGGCAAAAATCAATGAATATTGTAAATGCACAAACAGTAATTTCTCCGCATTGCAAGGTGCAATTCTGAAATTTTTTGCTTTTTCCTGCTCCTCTTAGCATGTTAAAGAAGATTCAAAGAGAGTGAGATGCCAGCTCCTTTCGTTCAGTCAGTAGCCTCAATCATTTCTGGACGTTTTTCAATGGTAAAAATCAATGAATATTGTAAATGCACAAACAGTAATTTCTCCGCATTGCAAGGTGCAATTCTGAAATTTTTTGCTTTTTCCTGCTCCTCTTAGCATGATAAAGAAGATTCAAAGAGAGTGAGATGCCAGCTCCTTTCATTCAGTCAGTAGCTTCAAACATTTCTGGTATATGAATAACATGATGTTTTTCAATGGCAAAAATCAATGAATATTGTAAATGCACAAACAGTAATTTCTCCGCATTGCAAGGTGCAATTCTGAAATTTTTTGCTTTTTCCTGCTCCTCTTAGCATGATAAAGAAGATTCAAAGAGAGTGAGATGCCAGCTCCTTTCATTCAGTCAGTAGCTTCAATCATTTCTGGTATATGAATAACATGATGTTTTTCAATGGCAAAAATCAATGAATATTGTAAATGCACAAACAGTAATTTCTCCGCATTGCAAGGTGCAATTCTGAAATTTTTTGCTTTTTCCTGCTCCTCTTAGCATGATAAAGAAGATTCAAAGAGAGTGAGATGCCAGCTCCTTTCATTCAGTCAGTAGCTTCAATCATTTCTGGACGTTTTTCAATGGCAAAAATCAATGAATATTGCAAATGCACAAACAGTAATTTCTCCGCATTGCAAGGTGCAATTCTGAAATTTTTTGCTTTTTCCTGCTCCTCTTAGCATGATAAACAAGATTCAAAGAGAGTGAGATGCCAGCTCCTTTCATTCAGTCAGTAGCTTCAATCATTTCTGGACGTTTTTCAATGGCAAAAATCAATGAATATTGTAAATGCACAAACAGTAATTTCTCCGCATTGCAAGGTGCAATTCTGAAATTTTTTGCTTTTACCTGCTCCTCTTAGCATGATAAAGAAGATTCAAAGAGAGTGAGATGCCAGCTCCTTTCATTCAGTCAGTAGCTTCAATCATTTCTGGACGTTTTTCAATGGCAAAAATCAATGAATATTGTAAATGCACAAACAGTAATTTCTCCGCATTGCAAGTTGCAATTCTGAAATTTTTTGCTTTTTCCTGCTCCTCTTAGCATGATAAAGAAGATTCAAAGAGAGTGAGATGCCAGCTCCTTTCATTCAGTCAGTAGCTTCAAACATTTCTGGTATATGAATAACATGATGTTTTTCAATGGCAAAAATCAATGAATATTGTAAATGCACAAACAGTAATTTCTCCGCATTGCAAGGTGCAATTCTGAAATTTTTTGCTTTTTCCTGCTCCTCTTAGCATGATAAAGAAGATTCAAAGAGAGTGAGATGCCAGCTCCTTTCGTTCAGTCAGTAGCTTCAATCATTTCTGGACGTTTTTCAATGGCAAAAATCATTGAATATTATAAATGCACAAACAGTAATTTCTCCGCATTGCATAGTGCAATTCTGAAATTTTTTACTTTTTCCTGCTCCTCTTAGCATGATAAAGAAGATTCAAAGAGAGTGAGATGCCAGCTCCTTTCATTCAGTCAGTAGCTTCAATCATTTCTGGTATATGAATAACATGATGTTTTTCAATGGCAAAAATCAATGAATATTGTAAATGCACAAACAGTAATTTCTCCGCATTGCAAGGTGCAATTCTGAAATTTTTTGCTTTTTCCTGCTCCTCTTAGCATGATAAAGAAGATTCAAAGAGAGTGAGATGCCAGCTCCTTTCATTCAGTCAGTAGCTTCAATAATTTCTGGACGTTTTTCAATGGCAAAAATCAATGAATATTGTAAATGCACAAACAGTAATTTCTCCGCATTGCAAGGTGCAATTCTGAAATTTTTTGCTTTTTCCTGCTCCTCTTAGCATGATAAACATGATTCAAAGAGAGTGAGATGCCAGCTCCTTTCATTCAGTCAGTAGCTTCAATCATTTCTGGACGTTTTTCAATGGCAAAAATCAATGAATATTGTAAATGCACAAACAGTAATTTCTCCGCATTGCAAGGTGCAATTATGAAATTTTTTGCTTTTTCCTGCTCCTCTTAGCATGATAAAGAAGATTCAAAGAGAGTGAGATGCCAGCTCCTTTCATTCAGTCAGTAGCTTCAAACATTTCTGGTATATGAATAACATGATGTTTTTCAATGGCAAAAATCAATGAATATTGTAAATGCACAAACAGTAATTTCTCCGCATTGCAAGGTGCAATTCTGAAATTTTTTGCTTTTTCCTGCTCCTCTTAGCATGATAAAGAAGATTCAAAGAGAGTGAGATGCCAGCTCCTTTCATTCAGTCAGTAGCTTCAATCATTTCTGGATGTTTTTCAATGGCAAAAATCAATGAATATTGTAAATGCACAAACAGTAATTTCTCCGCATTGCAAGGTGCAATTCTGAAATTTTTTGCTTTTTCCTGCTCCTCTTAGCATGATAAACAAGATTCAAAGAGAGTGAGATGCCAGCTCCTTTCATTCAGTCAGTAGCTTCAATCATTTCTGGACGTTTTTCAATGGCAAAAATCAATGAATATTGTAAATGCACAAACAGTAATTTCTCCGCATTGCAAGGTGCAATTCTGAAATTTTTTGCTTTTTCCTGCTCCTCTTAGCATGATAAAGAAGATTCAAAGAGAGTGAGATGCCAGCTCCTTTCATTCAGTCAGTAGCTTCAAACATTTCTGGTATATGAATAACATGATGTTTTTCAATGGCAAAAATCAATGAATATTGTAAATGCACAAACAGTAATTTCTCCGCATTGCAAGGTGCAAGTCTGAAATTTTTTGCTTTTTCCTGCTCCTCTTAGCATGATAAAGAAGATTCAAAGAGAGTGAGATGCCAGCTACTTTCATTCAGTCAGTAGCTTCAATCATTTCTGGACGTTTTTCAATGGTAAAAATCAATGAATATTGTAAATGCACAAACAGTAATTTCTCCACATTGCAAGGTGCAATTCTGAAATTTTTTGCTTTTTCTTGCTCCTCTTAGCATGATAAAGAAGATTCAAAGAGAGTGAGATGCCAGCTCCTTTCATTCAGTCAGTAGCTTCAAACATTTCTGGTATATGAATAACATGATGTTTTTCAATGGCAAAAATCAATGAATATTGTAAATGCACAAACAGTAATTTCTCCGCATTGCAAGGTGCAATTCTGAAATTTTTTGCTTTTTCCTGCTCCTCTTAGCATGATAAAGAAGATTCAAAGAGAGTGAGATGCCAGCTCCTTTCATTCAGTCAGTAGCTTCAATCATTTCTGGATGTTTTTCAATGGCAAAAATCAATGAATATTGTAAATGCACAAACTGTAATTTCTCCGCATTGCAAGGTGCAATTCTGAAATTTTTTGCTTTTTCCTGCTCCTCTTAGCATAATAAAGAAGATTCGAAGAGAGTGAGATGCCAGCTCCTTTCATTCAGTCAGTAGCTTCAATCATTTCTGGACGTTTTTCAATGGCAAAAATCAATGAATATTGTAAATGCACAAACAGTAATTTCTCCGCATTGCAAGGTGCAATTCTGAAATTTTTTGCTTTTTCCTGCTCCTCTTAGCATGATAAAGAAGATTCAAAGAGAGTGAGATGCCAGCTCCTTTCATTCAGTCAGTACCTTCAATCATTTCTGGACGTTTTTCAATGGCAAAAATCAATGAATATTGTAAATGCACAAACAGTAATTTCTCCGCATTGCAAGGTGCAATTCTGAAATTTTTTGCTTTTTCCCGCTCCTCTTAGCATGATAAAGATTCAAAGAGAGTGAGGTGCCAGCTCCTTTCATTCAGTCAGTAGCTTCAAACATTTCTGGTATATGAATAACATGTTTTTCAATGGCAAAAATCAATGAATATTGTAAATGCACAAACAGTAATTTCTCCGCATTGCAAGGTGCAATTCTGAAATTTTTTGCTTTTTCCTGCTCCTCTTAGCATGATAAAGAAGATTCAAAGAGAGTGAGATGCCAGCTCCTTTCATTCAGTCAGTAGCTTCAAACATTTCTGGTATATGAATAACATGATGTTTTTCAATGGCAAAAATCAATGAATATTGTAAATGCACAAACAGTAATTTCTCCGCATTGCAAGGTGCAATTCTGAAATTTTTTGCTTTTTCCTGCTCCTCTTAGCATGATAAAGAAGATTGAAAGAGAGTGAGATGCCAGCTCCTTTCATTCAGTCAGTAGCTTCAATCATTTCTGGATGTTTTTCAATGGCAAAAATCAATGAATATTGTAAATGCACAAACTGTAATTTCTCCGCATTGCAAGGTGCAATTCTGAAATTTTTTGCTTTTTCCTGCTCCTCTTAGCATGATAAAGAAGATTCAAAGAGAGTGAGATGCCAGCTCCTTTCATTCAGTCAGTAGCTTCAATCATTTCTGGACGTTTTTCAATGGCAAAAATCAATGAATATTGTAAATGCACAAACAGTAATTTCTCCGCATTGCAAGGTGCAATTCTGAAATTTTTTGCTTTTTCCTGCTCCTCTTAGCATGATAAAGAAGATTCAAAGAGAGTGAGATGCCAGCTCCTTTCATTCAGTCAGTACCTTCAATCATTTCTGGACGTTTTTCAATGGCAAAAATCAATGAAAATTGTAAATGCACAAACAGTAATTTCTCCGCATTGCAAGGTGCGATTCTGAAATTTTTTGCTTTTTCCTGCTCCTCTTAGCATGATAAAGAAGATTCAAAGAGAGTGAGATGCCAGCTCCTTTCATTCAGTCAGTAGCTTCAAACATTTCTGGTATATGAATAACATGATGTTTTTCAATGGCAAAAATCAATGAATATTGTAAATGCACAAACAGTAATTTCTCCGCATTGCAAGGTGCAAGTCTGAAATTTTTTGCTTTTTCCTGCTCCTCTTAGCATGATAAAGAAGATTCAAAGAGAGTGAGATGCCAGCTACTTTCATTCAGTCAGTAGCTTCAATCATTTCTGGACCTTTTTCAATGGTAAAAATCAATGAATATTGTAAATGCACAAACAGTAATTTCTCCACATTGCAAGGTGCAATTCTGAAATTTTTTGCTTTTTCCTGCTCCTCTTAGCATGATAAAGAAGATTCAAAGAGAGTGAGATGCCAGCTCCTTTCATTCAGTCAGTAGCTTCAAACATTTCTGGTATATGAATAACATGATGTTTTTCAATGGCAAAAATCAATGAATATTGTAAATGCACAAACAGTAATTTCTCCGCATTGCAAGGTGCAATTCTGAAATTTTTTGCTTTTTCCTGCTCCTCTTAGCATGATAAAGAAGATTCAAAGAGAGTGAGATGCCAGCTCCTTTCATTCAGTCAGTAGCTTCAAACATTTCTGGTATATGAATAACATGATGTTTTTCAATGGCAAAAATCAATGAATATTGTAAATGCACAAACAGTAATTTCTCCGCATTGCAAGGTGCAATTCTGAAATTTTTTGCTTTTTCCTGCTCCTCTTAGCATGATAAAGAAGATTCAAAGAGAGTGAGATGCCAGCTCCTTTCATTCAGTCAGTAGCTTCAATCATTTCTGGATGTTTTTCAATGGCAAAAATCAATGAATATTGTAAATGCACAAACAGTAATTTCTCCGCATTGCAAGGTGCAATTCTGAAATTTTTTGCTTTTTCCTGCTCCTCTTAGCATGATAAAGAAGATTCAAAGAGAGTGAGATGTCAGCTCCTTTCATTCAGTCAGTAGCTTCAAACATTTCTGGTATATGAATAACATGATGTTTTTCAATGGCAAAAATCAATGAATTTTGTAAATGCACAAACTAATTTCTCCGCATTGCAAGGTGCAATTCTGAAATTTTTTGCTTTTTCCTGCTCCTCTTAGCATGATAAAGAAGATTCAAAGAGAGTGAGATGCCAGTTCCTTTCATTCAGTCAGTAGCTTCAATCATTTCTGGACGTTTTTCAATGGCAAAAATCAATGAATATTGTAAATGCACAAACAGTAATTTCTCCGCATTGCAAGGTGCAATTCTGAAATTTTTTGCTTTTTCCTGCTCCTCTTAGCATGATAAAGAAGATTCAAAGAGAGTGAGATGCCAGCTCCTTTCATTCAGTCAGTATCTTCAATCATTTCTGGTATATGAATAACATGATGTTTTTCAATGGCAAAAATCAATGAATATTGTAAATGCACAAACAGTAATTTCTCCGCATTGCAAGGTGCAATTCTGAAATTTTTTGCTTTTTCCTGCTCCTCTTAGCATGATAAAGAAGATTCAAAGAGAGTGAGATGCCAGCTCCTTTCATTCAGTCAGTAGCTTCAATCATTTCTGGACGTTTTTCAATGGCAAAAATCAATGAATATTGTAAATGCACAAACAGTAATTTCTCCGCATTGCAAGGTGCAATTCTGAAATTTTTTGCTTTTTCCTGCTCCTCTTAGCATGATAAACAAGATTCAAAGAGAGTGAGATGCCAGCTCCTTTCATTCAGTCAGTAGCTTCAATCATTTCTGGACGTTTTTCAATGGCAAAAATCAATGAATATTGTAAATGCACAAACAGTAATTTCTCCGCATTGCAAGGTGCAATTCTGAAATTTTTTGCTTTTTCCTGCTCCTCTTAGCATGATAAAGAAGATTCAAAGAGAGTGAGATGCCAGCTCCTTTCATTCAGTCAGTAGCTTCAAACATTTCTGGTATATGAATAACATGATGTTTTTCAATGGCAAAAATCAATGAATATTGTAAATGCACAAACAGTAATTTCTCCGCATTGCAAGGTGCAAGTCTGAAATTTTTTGCTTTTTCCTGCTCCTCTTAGCATGATAAAGAAGATTCAAAGAGAGTGAGATGCCAGCTACTTTCATTCAGTCAGTAGCTTCAATCATTTCTGGATGTTTTTCAATGGTAAAAATCAATGAATATTGTAAATGCACAAACAGTAATTTCTCCACATTGCAAGGTGCAATTCTGAAATTTTTTGCTTTTTCCTGCTCCTCTTAGCATGATAAAGAAGATTCAAAGAGAGTGAGATGCCAGCTCCTTTCATTCAGTCAGTAGCTTCAAACATTTCTGGTATATGAATAACATGATGTTTTTCAATGGCAAAAATCAATGAATATTGTAAATGCACAAACAGTAATTTCTCCGCATTGCAAGGTGCAATTCTGAAATTTTTTGCTTTTTCCTGCTCCTCTTAGCATGATAAAGAAGATTCAAAGAGAGTGAGATGCCAGCTACTTTCATTCAGTCAGTAGCTTCAATCATTTCTGGATGTTTTTCAATGGTAAAAATCAATGAATATTGTAAATGCACAAACAGTAATTTCTCCACATTGCAAGGTCCAATTCTGAAATTTTTTGCTTTTTCCTGCTCCTCTTAGCATGATAAAGAAGATTCAAAGAGAGTGAGATGCCAGCTCCTTTCATTCAGTCAGTAGCTTCAAACATTTCTGGTATATGAATAACATGATGTTTTCAATGGCAAAAATCAATGAATATTGTAAATGCACAAACAGTAATTTCTCCGCATTGCAAGGTGCAATTCTGAAATTTTTTGCTTTTTCCTGCTCCTCTTAGCATGATAAAGAAGATTCAAAGAGAGTGAGATGCCAGCTCCTTTCATTCAGTCAGTAGCTTCAAACATTTCTGGTATATGAATAACATGATGTTTTTCAATGGCAAAAATCAATGAATATTGTAAATGCACAAACAGTAATTTCTCCGCATTGCAAGGTGCAATTCTGAAATTTTTTGCTTTTTCCTGCTCCTCTTAGCATGATAAAGAAGATTGAAAGAGAGTGAGATGCCAGCTCCTTTCATTCAGTCAGTAGCTTCAATCATTTCTGGATGTTTTTCAATGGCAAAAATCAATGAATATTGTAAATGCACAAACTGTAATTTCTCCGCATTGCAAGGTGCAATTCTGAAATTTTTTGTTTTTTCCTGCTCCTCTTAGCATGATAAAGAAGATTCAAAGAGAGTGAGATGCCAGCTCCTTTCATTCAGTCAGTAGCTTCAATTATTTCTGGACGTTTTTCAATGGCAAAAATCAATGAATATTGTAAATGCACAAACAGTAATTTCTCCGCATTGCAAGGTGCAATTCTGAAATTTTTTGCTTTTTCCTGCTCCTCTTAGCATGATAAAGAAGATTCAAAGAGAGTGAGATGCCAGCTCCTTTCATTCAGTCAGTACCTTCAATCATTTCTGGATGTTTTTCAATGGCAAAAATCAATGAATATTGTAAATGCACAAACAGTAATTTCTCCGCATTGCAAGGTGCAATTCTGAAATTTTTTGCTTTTTCCCGCTCCTCTTAGCATGATAAAGAAGATTCAAAGAGAGTGAGGTGCCAGCTCCTTTCATTCAGTCAGTAGCTTCAAACATTTCTGGTATATGAATAACATGTTTTTCAATGGCAAAAATCAATGAATATTGTAAATGCACAAACAGTAATTTCTCCGCATTGCAAGGTGCAATTCTGAAATTTTTTGATTTTTCCTGCTCCTCTTAGCATGATAAAGAAGATTCAAAGAGAGTGAGATGCCAGCTCCTTTCATTCAGTCAGTAGCTTCAATCATTTCTGGACGTTTTTCAATGGCAAAAATCAATGAATACTGTAAATGCACAAACAGTAATTTCTCCGCATTGCAAGGTGCAATTCTGAAATTTTTTGCTTTTTCCTGCTCCTCTTAGCATGATAAAGAAGATTCAAAGAGAGTGAGATGCCAGCTCCTTTCATTCAGTCAGTAGCTTCAAACATTTCTGGTATATGAATAACATGATGTTTTTCAATGGCAAAAATCAATGAATATTGTAAATGCACAAACAGTAATTTCTCCGCATTGCAAGGTGCAATTCTGAAATTTTTTGCTTTTTCCTGCTCCTCTTAGCATGATAAAGAAGATTCAAAGAGAGTGAGATGCCAGCTCCTTTCATTCAGTCAGTAGCTTCAAACATTTCTGGTATATGAATAACATGATGTTTTTCAATGGCAAAAATCAATGAATATTGTAAATGCACAAACAGTAATTTCTCCGCATTGCAAGGTGCAATTCTGAAATTTTTTGCTTTTTCCTGCTCCTCTTAGCATGATAAAGAAGATTCAAAGAGAGTGAGATGCCAGCTCCTTTCATTCAGTCAGTAGCTTCAATCATTTCTGGACGTTTTTCAATGGCAAAAATCAATGAATATTGTAAATGCACAAACAGTAATTTCTCCGCATTGCAAGGTGCAATTCTGAAATTTTTTGCTTTTTCCTGCTCCTCTTAGCATGATAAAGAAGATTCAAAGAGAGTGAGATGCCAGCTCCTTTCATTCAGTCAGTAGCTTCAATCATTTCTGGACGTTTTTCAATGGCAAAAATCAATGAATATTGTAAATGCACAAACAGTAATTTCTCCGCATTGCAAGGTGCAATTCTGAAATTTTTTGCTTTTTCCTGCTCCTCTTAGCATGATAAAGAAGATTCAAAGAGAGTGAGATGCCAGCTCCTTTCATTCAGTCAGTAGCTTCAATCATTTCTGGACGTTTTTCAATGGCAAAAATCAATGAATATTGTAAATGCACAAACAGTAATTTCTCCGCATTGCAAGGTGCAATTCTGAAATTTTTTGCTTTTTCCTGCTCCTCTTAGCATGATAAAGAAGATTCAAAGAGAGTGAGATGCCAGCTCCTTTCATTCAGTCAGTAGCTTCAATCATTTCTGGACGTTTTTCAATGGCAAAAATCAATGAATATTGTAAATGCACAAACAGTAATTTCTCCGCATTGCAAGGTGCAATTCTGAAATTTTTTGCTTTTTCCTGCTCCTCTTAGCATGACAAAGAAGATTCAAAGAGAGTAAGATGCCAGCTCCTTTCATTCAGTCAGTAGCTTCAATCATTTCTGGTATATGAATAACATGATGTTTTTCAATGGCAAAAATCAATGAATATTGTAAATGCACAAACAGTAATTTCTCCGCATTGCAAGGTGCAATTCTGAAATTTTTTGCTTTTTCCTGCTCCTCTTAGCATGATAAAGAAGATTCAAAGAGAGTGAGATGCCAGCTCCTTTCAGTCAGTCAGTAGCTTCAATCATTTCTGGACGTTTTTCAATGGCAAAAATCAATGAATATTGTAAATGCACAAACAGTAATTTCTCCGCATTGCAAGGTGCAATTCTGAAATTTTTTGCTTTTTCCTGCTCCTCTTAGCATGATAAAGAAGATTCAAAGAGAGTGAGATGCCAGCTCCTTTCATTCAGTCAGTAGCTTCAATCATTTCTGGACGTTTTTCAATGGCAAAAATCAATGAATATTGTAAATGCACAAACAGTAATTTCTCCGCATTGCAAGGTGCAATTCTGAAATTTTTTGCTTTTTCCTGCTCCTCTTAGCATGATAAAGAAGATTCAAAGAGAGTGAGATGCCAGCTCCTTTCATTCAGTCAGTAGCTTCAAACATTTCTTGTATATGAATAACATGATGTTTTTCAATGGCAAAAATCAATGAATATTGTAAAAGCACAAACAGTAATTTCTCCGCATTGCAAGGTGCAATTCTGAAATTTTTTGCTTTTTCCTGCTCCTCTTAGCATGATAAAGAAGATTCAAAGAGAGTGAGATGCCAGCTCCTTTCATTCAGTCAGTAGCTTCAATCATTTCTGGACGTTTTTCAATGGCAAAAATCAATGAATATTGTAAATGCACAAACAGTAATTTCTCCGCATTGCAAGGTGCAATTCTGAAATTTTTTGCTTTTTCCTGCTCCTCTTAGCATGATAAAGAAGATTCAAAGAGAGTGAGATGCCAGCTCCTTTCATTCAGTCAGTAGCTTCAATCATTTCTGGTATATGAATAACATGATGTTTTTCAATGGCAAAAATCAATGAATATTGTAAATGCACAAACAGTAATTTCTCCGCATTGCAAGTTGCAATTCTGAAATTTTTTGCTTTTTCCTGCTCCTCTTAGCATGATAAAGAAGATTCAAAGAGAGTGAGATGCCAGCTCCTTTCATTCAGTCAGTAGCTTCAATCATTTCTGGACGTTTTTCAATGGCAAAAATCAATGAATATTGTAAATGCACAAACAGTAATTTCTCCGCATTGCAAGGTGCAATTCTGAAATTTTTTGCTTTTTCCTGCTCCTCTTAGCATGATAAAGAAGATTCAAAGAGAGTGAGATGCCAGCTCCTTTCATTCAGTCAGTAGCTTCAATCATTTCTGGACGTTTTTCAATGGCAAAAATCAATGAATATTGTAAATGCACAAACAGTAATTTCTCCGCATTGCAAGGTGCAATTCTGAAATTTTTTGCTTTTTCCTGCTCCTCTTAGCATGATAAAGAAGATTCAAAGAGAGTTAGATGCCAGCTCCTTTCATTCAGTCAGTAGCTTCAAACATTTCTGGTATATGAATAACATGATGTTTTTCAATGGCAAAAATCAATGAATATTGTAAAAGCACAAACAGTAATTTCTCCGCATTGCAAGGTGCAATTCTGAAATTTTTTGCTTTTTCCTGCTCCTCTTAGCATGATAAAGAAGATTCAAAGAGAGTGAGATGCCAGCTCCTTTCATTCAGTCAGTAGCTTCAATCATTTCTGGACGTTTTTCAATGGCAAAAATCAATGAATATTGTAAATGCACAAACAGTAATTTCTCCGCATTGCAAGGTGCAATTCTGAAATTTTTTGCTTTTTCCTGCTCCTCTTAGCATGATAAAGAAGATTCAAAGAGAGTGAGATGCCAGCTCCTTTCATTCAGTCAGTACCTTCAATCATTTCTGGATGTTTTTCAATGGCAAAAATCAATGAATATTGTAAATGCACAAACAGTAATTTCTCCGCATTGCAAGGTGCAATTCTGAAATTTTTTGCTTTTTCCCGCTCCTCTTAGCATGATAAAGAAGATTCAAAGAGAGTGAGGTGCCAGCTCCTTTCATTCAGTCAGTAGCTTCAAACATTTCTGGTATATGAATAACATGTTTTTCAATGGCAAAAATCAATGAATATTGTAAATGCACAAACAGTAATTTCTCCGCATTGCAAGGTGCAATTCTGAAATTTTTTGATTTTTCCTGCTCCTCTTAGCATGATAAAGAAGATTCAAAGAGAGTGAGATGCCAGCTCCTTTCATTCAGTCAGTAGCTTCAATCATTTCTGGACGTTTTTCAATGGCAAAAATCAATGAATATTGTAAATGCACAAACAGTAATTTCTCCGCATTGCAAGGTGCAATTCTGAAATTTTTTGCTTTTTCCTGCTCCTCTTAGCATGATAAAGAAGATTCAAAGAGAGTGAGATGCCAGCTCCTTTCATTCAGTCAGTAGCTTCAATCATTTCTGGACGTTTTTCAATGGCAAAAATCAATGAATATTGTAAATGCACAAACAGTAATTTCTCCGCATTGCAAGGTGCAATTCTGAAATTTTTTGCTTTTTCCTGCTCCTCTTAGCATGATAAAGAAGATTCAAAGAGAGTGAGATGCCAGCTCCTTTCATTCAGTCAGTAGCTTCAATCATTTCTGGACGTTTTTCAATGGCAAAAATCAATGAATATTGTAAATGCACAAACAGTAATTTCTCCGCATTGCAAGGTGCAATTCTGAAATTTTTTGCTTTTTCCTGCTCCTCTTAGCATGATAAAGAAGATTCAAAGAGAGTGAGATGCCAGCTCCTTTCATTCAGTCAGTAGCTTCAAACATTTCTGGTATATGAATAACATGATGTTTTTCAATGGCAAAAATCAATGAATATTGTAAATGCACAAACAGTAATTTCTCCGCATTGCAAGGTGCAATTCTGAAATTTTTTGCTTTTTCCTGCTCCTCTTAGCATGATAAAGAAGATTCAAAGAGAGTGAGATGCCAGCTCCTTTCATTCAGTCAGTAGCTTCAATCATTTCTGGACGTTTTTCAATGGCAAAAATCAATGAATATTGTAAATGCACAAACAGTAATTTCTCCGCATTGCAAGGTGCAATTCTGAAATTTTTTGCTTTTTCCTGCTCCTCTTAGCATGATAAAGAAGATTCAAAGAGAGTGAGATGCCAGCTCCTTTCATTCAGTCAGTAGCTTCAATCATTTCTGGACATTTTTCAATGGCAAAAATCAATGAATATTGTAAATGCACAAACAGTAATTTCTCCGCATTGCAAGGTGCAATTCTGAAATTTTTTGCTTTTTCCTGCTCCTCTTAGCATGATAAAGAAGATTCAAAGAGAGTGAGATGCCAGCTCCTTTCATTCAGTCAGTAGCTTCAATCATTTCTGGACGTTTTTCAATGGCAAAAATCAATGAATATTGTAAATGCACAAACAGTAATTTCTCCGCATTGCAAGGTGCAATTCTGAAATTTTTTGCTTTTTCCTGCTCCTCTTAGCATGATAAAGAAGATTCAAAGAGAGTGAGATGCCAGCTCCTTTCATTCAGTCAGTAGCTTCAATCATTTCTGGACGTTTTTCAATGGCAAAAATCAATGAATATTGTAAATGCACAAACAGTAATTTCTCCGCATTGCAAGGTGCAATTCTGAAATTTTTTGCTTTTTCCTGCTCCTCTTAGCATGATAAAGAAGATTCAAAGAGAGTGAGATGCCAGCTCCTTTCATTCAGTCAGTAGCTTCAATCATTTCTGGACGTTTTTCAATGGCAAAAATCAATGAATATTGTAAATGCACAAACAGTAATTTCTCCGCATTGCAAGGTGCAATTCTGAAATTTTTTGCTTTTTCCTGCTCCTCTTAGCATGATAAAGAAGATTCAAAGAGAGTGAGATGCCAGCTCCTTTCATTCAGTCAGTAGCTTCAAACATTTCTGGTATATGAATAACATGATGTTTTTCAATGGCAAAAATCAATGAATATTGTAAATGCACAAACAGTAATTTCTCCGCATTGCAAGGTGCAATTCTGAAATTTTTTGCTTTTTCCTGCTCCTCTTAGCATGATAAAGAAGATTCAAAGAGAGTGAGATGCCAGCTCCTTTCATTCAGTCAGTAGCTTCAATCATTTCTGGACGTTTTTCAATGGCAAAAATCAATGAATATTGTAAATGCACAAACAGTAATTTCTCCGCATTGCAAGTTGCAATTCTGAAATTTTTTGCTTTTTCCTGCTCCTCTTAGCATGATAAAGAAGATTCAAAGAGAGTGAGATGCCAGCTCCTTTCATTCAGTCAGTAGCTTCAATCATTTCTGG
Source organism: Phyllobates terribilis (assembly GCF_046119375.1). Lineage (NCBI taxonomy): Eukaryota > Metazoa > Chordata > Amphibia > Anura > Dendrobatidae > Phyllobates > Phyllobates terribilis. The sequence continues at coordinate 326,036 of NW_027363660.1, read as the reverse complement.
ACGTTTTTCAATGGCAAAAATCAATGAATATTGTAAATGCACAAACAGTAATTTCTCCGCATTGCAAGGTGCAATTCTGAAATTTTTTGCTTTTTCCTGCTCCTCTTAGCATGATAAAGAAGATTCAAAGAGAGTGAGATGCCAGCTCCTTTCATTCAGTCAGTAGCTTCAATCATTTCTGGACGTTTTTCAATGGCAAAAATCAATGAATATTGTAAATGCACAAACAGTAATTTCTCCGCATTGCAAGGTGCAATTCTGAAATTTTTTGCTTTTTCCTGCTCCTCTTAGCATGATAAAGAAGATTCAAAGAGAGTTAGATGCCAGCTCCTTTCATTCAGTCAGTAGCTTCAAACATTTCTGGTATATGAATAACATGATGTTTTTCAATGGCAAAAATCAATGAATATTGTAAAAGCACAAACAGTAATTTCTCCGCATTGCAAGGTGCAATTCTGAAATTTTTTGCTTTTTCCTGCTCCTCTTAGCATGATAAAGAAGATTCAAAGAGAGTGAGATGCCAGCTCCTTTCATTCAGTCAGTAGCTTCAATCATTTCTGGACGTTTTTCAATGGCAAAAATCAATGAATATTGTAAATGCACAAACAGTAATTTCTCCGCATTGCAAGGTGCAATTCTGAAATTTTTTGCTTTTTCCTGCTCCTCTTAGCATGATAAAGAAGATTCAAAGAGAGTGAGATGCCAGCTCCTTTCATTCAGTCAGTACCTTCAATCATTTCTGGATGTTTTTCAATGGCAAAAATCAATGAATATTGTAAATGCACAAACAGTAATTTCTCCGCATTGCAAGGTGCAATTCTGAAATTTTTTGCTTTTTCCCGCTCCTCTTAGCATGATAAAGAAGATTCAAAGAGAGTGAGGTGCCAGCTCCTTTCATTCAGTCAGTAGCTTCAAACATTTCTGGTATATGAATAACATGTTTTTCAATGGCAAAAATCAATGAATATTGTAAATGCACAAACAGTAATTTCTCCGCATTGCAAGGTGCAATTCTGAAATTTTTTGATTTTTCCTGCTCCTCTTAGCATGATAAAGAAGATTCAAAGAGAGTGAGATGCCAGCTCCTTTCATTCAGTCAGTAGCTTCAATCATTTCTGGACGTTTTTCAATGGCAAAAATCAATGAATATTGTAAATGCACAAACAGTAATTTCTCCGCATTGCAAGGTGCAATTCTGAAATTTTTTGCTTTTTCCTGCTCCTCTTAGCATGATAAAGAAGATTCAAAGAGAGTGAGATGCCAGCTCCTTTCATTCAGTCAGTAGCTTCAATCATTTCTGGACGTTTTTCAATGGCAAAAATCAATGAATATTGTAAATGCACAAACAGTAATTTCTCCGCATTGCAAGGTGCAATTCTGAAATTTTTTGCTTTTTCCTGCTCCTCTTAGCATGATAAAGAAGATTCAAAGAGAGTGAGATGCCAGCTCCTTTCATTCAGTCAGTAGCTTCAATCATTTCTGGACGTTTTTCAATGGCAAAAATCAATGAATATTGTAAATGCACAAACAGTAATTTCTCCGCATTGCAAGGTGCAATTCTGAAATTTTTTGCTTTTTCCTGCTCCTCTTAGCATGATAAAGAAGATTCAAAGAGAGTGAGATGCCAGCTCCTTTCATTCAGTCAGTAGCTTCAAACATTTCTGGTATATGAATAACATGATGTTTTTCAATGGCAAAAATCAATGAATATTGTAAATGCACAAACAGTAATTTCTCCGCATTGCAAGGTGCAATTCTGAAATTTTTTGCTTTTTCCTGCTCCTCTTAGCATGATAAAGAAGATTCAAAGAGAGTGAGATGCCAGCTCCTTTCATTCAGTCAGTAGCTTCAATCATTTCTGGACGTTTTTCAATGGCAAAAATCAATGAATATTGTAAATGCACAAACAGTAATTTCTCCGCATTGCAAGGTGCAATTCTGAAATTTTTTGCTTTTTCCTGCTCCTCTTAGCATGATAAAGAAGATTCAAAGAGAGTGAGATGCCAGCTCCTTTCATTCAGTCAGTAGCTTCAATCATTTCTGGACATTTTTCAATGGCAAAAATCAATGAATATTGTAAATGCACAAACAGTAATTTCTCCGCATTGCAAGGTGCAATTCTGAAATTTTTTGCTTTTTCCTGCTCCTCTTAGCATGATAAAGAAGATTCAAAGAGAGTGAGATGCCAGCTCCTTTCATTCAGTCAGTAGCTTCAATCATTTCTGGACGTTTTTCAATGGCAAAAATCAATGAATATTGTAAATGCACAAACAGTAATTTCTCCGCATTGCAAGGTGCAATTCTGAAATTTTTTGCTTTTTCCTGCTCCTCTTAGCATGATAAAGAAGATTCAAAGAGAGTGAGATGCCAGCTCCTTTCATTCAGTCAGTAGCTTCAATCATTTCTGGACGTTTTTCAATGGCAAAAATCAATGAATATTGTAAATGCACAAACAGTAATTTCTCCGCATTGCAAGGTGCAATTCTGAAATTTTTTGCTTTTTCCTGCTCCTCTTAGCATGATAAAGAAGATTCAAAGAGAGTGAGATGCCAGCTCCTTTCATTCAGTCAGTAGCTTCAATCATTTCTGGACGTTTTTCAATGGCAAAAATCAATGAATATTGTAAATGCACAAACAGTAATTTCTCCGCATTGCAAGGTGCAATTCTGAAATTTTTTGCTTTTTCCTGCTCCTCTTAGCATGATAAAGAAGATTCAAAGAGAGTGAGATGCCAGCTCCTTTCATTCAGTCAGTAGCTTCAAACATTTCTGGTATATGAATAACATGATGTTTTTCAATGGCAAAAATCAATGAATATTGTAAATGCACAAACAGTAATTTCTCCGCATTGCAAGGTGCAATTCTGAAATTTTTTGCTTTTTCCTGCTCCTCTTAGCATGATAAAGAAGATTCAAAGAGAGTGAGATGCCAGCTCCTTTCATTCAGTCAGTAGCTTCAATCATTTCTGGACGTTTTTCAATGGCAAAAATCAATGAATATTGTAAATGCACAAACAGTAATTTCTCCGCATTGCAAGGTGCAATTCTGAAATTTTTTGCTTTTTCCTGCTCCTCTTAGCATAATAAAGAAGATTCAAAGAGAGTGAGATGCCAGCTCCTTTCATTCAGTCAGTAGCTTCAATCATTTCTGGACGTTTTTCAATGGCAAAAATCAATGAATATTGTAAATGCACAAACAGTAATTTCTCCGCATTGCAAGGTGCAATTCTGAAATTTTTTGCTTTTTCCTGCTCCTCTTAGCATGATAAAGAAGATTCAAAGAGAGTGAGATGCCAGCTCCTTTCATTCAGTCAGTAGCTTCAATCATTTCTGGACGTTTTTCAATGGCAAAAATCAATGAATATTGTAAATGCACAAACAGTAATTTCTCCGCATTGCAAGGTGCAATTCTGAAATTTTTTGCTTTTTCCTGCTCCTCTTAGCATGATAAAGAAGATTCAAAGAGAGTGAGATGCCAGCTCCTTTCATTCAGTCAGTAGCTTCAATCATTTCTGGACGTTTTTCAATGGCAAAAATCAATGAATATTGTAAATGCACAAACAGTAATTTCTCCGCATTGCAAGGTGCAATTCTGAAATTTTTTGCTTTTTCCTGCTCCTCTTAGCATGACAAAGAAGATTCAAAGAGAGTAAGATGCCAGCTCCTTTCATTCAGTCAGTAGCTTCAATCATTTCTGGTATATGAATAATATGATGTTTTTCAATGGCAAAAATCAATGAATATTGTAAATGCACAAACAGTAATTTCTCCGCATTGCAAGGTGCAATTCTGAAATTTTTTGCTTTTTCCTGCTCCTCTTAGCATGATAAAGAAGATTCAAAGAGAGTGAGATGCCAGCTCCTTTCAGTCAGTCAGTAGCTTCAATCATTTCTGGACGTTTTTCAATGGCAAAAATCAATGAATATTGTAAATGCACAAACAGTAATTTCTCCGCATTGCAAGGTGCAATTCTGAAATTTTTTGCTTTTTCCTGCTCCTCTTAGCATGATAAAGAAGATTCAAAGAGAGTGAGATGCCAGCTCCTTTCATTCAGTCAGTAGCTTCAATCATTTCTGGACGTTTTTCAATGGCAAAAATCAATGAATATTGTAAATGCACAAACAGTAATTTCTCCGCATTGCAAGGTGCAATTCTGAAATTTTTTGCTTTTTCCTGCTCCTCTTAGCATGATAAAGAAGATTCAAAGAGAGTGAGATGCCAGCTCCTTTCATTCAGTCAGTAGCTTCAAACATTTCTTGTATATGAATAACATGATGTTTTTCAATGGCAAAAATCAATGAATATTGTAAAAGCACAAACAGTAATTTCTCCGCATTGCAAGGTGCAATTCTGAAATTTTTTGCTTTTTCCTGCTCCTCTTAGCATGATAAAGAAGATTCAAAGAGAGTGAGATGCCAGCTCCTTTCATTCAGTCAGTAGCTTCAATCATTTCTGGACGTTTTTCAATGGCAAAAATCAATGAATATTGTAAATGCACAAACAGTAATTTCTCCGCATTGCAAGGTGCAATTCTGAAATTTTTTGCTTTTTCCTGCTCCTCTTAGCATGATAAAGAAGATTCAAAGAGAGTGAGATGCCAGCTCCTTTCATTCAGTCAGTAGCTTCAATCATTTCTGGTATATGAATAACATGATGTTTTTCAATGGCAAAAATCAATGAATATTGTAAATGCACAAACAGTAATTTCTCCGCATTGCAAGTTGCAATTCTGAAATTTTTTGCTTTTTCCTGCTCCTCTTAGCATGATAAAGAAGATTCAAAGAGAGTGAGATGCCAGCTCCTTTCATTCAGTCAGTAGCTTCAATCATTTCTGGACGTTTTTCAATGGCAAAAATCAATGAATATTGTAAATGCACAAACAGTAATTTCTCCGCATTGCAAGGTGCAATTCTGAAATTTTTTGCTTTTTCCTGCTCCTCTTAGCATGATAAAGAAGATTCAAAGAGAGTGAGATGCCAGCTCCTTTCATTCAGTCAGTAGCTTCAATCATTTCTGGACGTTTTTCAATGGCAAAAATCAACGAATATTGTAAATGCACAAACAGTAATTTCTCCGCATTGCAACGTGCAATTCTGAAATTTTTTGCTTTTTCCTGCTCCTCTTAGCATGATAAAGAAGATTCAAAGAGAGTTAAATGCCAGCTCCTTTCATTCAGTCAGTAGCTTCAAACATTTCTGGTATATGAATAACATGATGTTTTTCAATGGCAAAAATCAATGAATATTGTAAAAGCACAAACAGTAATTTCTCCGCATTGCAAGGTGCAATTCTGAAATTTTTTGCTTTTTCCTGCTCCTCTTAGCATGATAAAGAAGATTCAAAGAGAGTGAGATGCCAGCTCCTTTCATTCAGTCAGTAGCTTCAATCATTTCTGGACGTTTTTCAATGGCAAAAATCAATGAATATTGTAAATGCACAAACAGTAATTTCTCCGCATTGCAAGGTGCAATTCTGAAATTTTTTGCTTTTTCCTGCTCCTCTTAGCATGATAAAGAAGATTCAAAGAGAGTGAGATGCCAGCTCCTTTCATTCAGTCAGTACCTTCAATCATTTCTGGATGTTTTTCAATGGCAAAAATCAATGAATATTGTAAATGCACAAACAGTAATTTCTCCGCATTGCAAGGTGCAATTCTGAAATTTTTTGCTTTTTCCCGCTCCTCTTAGCATGATAAAGAAGATTCAAAGAGAGTGAGGTGCCAGCTCCTTTCATTCAGTCAGTAGCTTCAAACATTTCTGGTATATGAATAACATGTTTTTCAATGGCAAAAATCAATGAATATTGTAAATGCACAAACAGTAATTTCTCCGCATTGCAAGGTGCAATTCTGAAATTTTTTGATTTTTCCTGCTCCTCTTAGCATGATAAAGAAGATTCAAAGAGAGTGAGATGCCAGCTCCTTTCATTCAGTCAGTAGCTTCAATCATTTCTGGACGTTTTTCAATGGCAAAAATCAATGAATATTGTAAATGCACAAACAGTAATTTCTCCGCATTGCAAGGTGCAATTCTGAAATTTTTTGCTTTTTCCTGCTCCTCTTAGCATGATAAAGAAGATTCAAAGAGAGTGAGATGCCAGCTCCTTTCATTCAGTCAGTAGCTTCAATCATTTCTGGACGTTTTTCAATGGCAAAAATCAATGAATATTGTAAATGCACAAACAGTAATTTCTCCGCATTGCAAGGTGCAATTCTGAAATTTTTTGCTTTTTCCTGCTCCTCTTAGCATGATAAAGAAGATTCAAAGAGAGTGAGATGCCAGCTCCTTTCATTCAGTCAGTAGCTTCAAACATTTCTGGTATATGAATAACATGATGTTTTCAATGGCAAAAATCAATGAATATTGTAAATGCACAAACAGTAATTTCTCCGCATTGCAAGGTGCAAGTCTGAAATTTTTTGCTTTTTCCTGCTCCTCTTAGCATGGTAAAGAAGATTCAAAGAGAGTGAGATGCCAGCTACTTTCATTCAGTCAGTAGCTTCAATCATTTCTGGACGTTTTTCAATGGTAAAAATCAATGAATATTGTAAATGCACAAACAGTAATTTCTCCACATTGCAAGGTGCAATTCTGAAATTTTTTGCTTTTTCCTGCTCCTCTTAGCATGATAAAGAAGATTCAAAGAGAGTGAGATGCCAGCTCCTTTCATTCAGTCAGTAGCTTCAAACATTTCTGGTATATGAATAACATGATGTTTTTCAATGGCAAAAATCAATGAATATTGTAAATGCACAAACAGTAATTTCTCCGCATTGCAAGGTGCAATTCTGAAATTTTTTGCTTTTTCCTGCTCCTCTTAGCATGATAAAGAAGATTCAAAGAGAGTGAGATGCCAGCTCCTTTCATTCAGTCAGTAGCTTCAAACATTTCTGGTATATGAATAACATGATGTTTTTCAATGGCAAAAATCAATGAATATTGTAAAAGCACAAACAGTAATTTCTCCGCATTGCAAGGTGCAATTCTGAAATTTTTTGCTTTTTCCTGCTCCTCTTAGCATGATAAAGAAGATTCAAAGAGAGTGAGATGCCAGCTCCTTTCATTCAGTCAGTAGCTTCAATCATTTCTGGACGTTTTTCAATGGCAAAAATCAATGAATATTGTAAATGCACAAACAGTAATTTCTCCGCATTGCAAGGTGCAATTCTGAAATTTTTTGCTTTTTCCTGCTCCTCTTAGCATGATAAAGAAGATTCAAAGAGAGTGAGATGCCAGCTCCTTTCATTCAGTCAGTACCTTCAATCATTTCTGGATGTTTTTCAATGGCAAAAATCAATGAATATTGTAAATGCACAAACAGTAATTTCTCCGCATTGCAAGGTGCAATTCTGAAATTTTTTGCTTTTTCCCGCTCCTCTTAGCATGATAAAGAAGATTCAAAGAGAGTGAGGTGCCAGCTCCTTTCATTCAGTCAGTAGCTTCAAACATTTCTGGTATATGAATAACATGTTTTTCAATGGCAAAAATCAATGAATATTGTAAATGCACAAACAGTAATTTCTCCGCATTGCAAGGTGCAATTCTGAAATTTTTTGCTTTTTCCTGCTCCTCTTAGCATGATAAAGAAGATTCAAAGAGAGTGAGATGCCAGCTCCTTTCATTCAGTCAGTAGCTTCAATCATTTCTGGACGTTTTTCAATGGCAAAAATCAATGAATATTGTAAATGCACAAACAGTAATTTCTCCGCATTGCAAGGTGCAATTCTGAAATTTTTTGCTTTTTCCTGCTCCTCTTAGCATGATAAAGAAGATTCAAAGAGAGTGAGATGCCAGCTCCTTTCATTCAGTCAGTAGCTTCAATCATTTCTGGACGTTTTTCAATGGCAAAAATCAATGAATATTGTAAATGCACAAACAGTAATTTCTCCGCATTGCAAGGTGCAATTCTGAAATTTTTTGCTTTTTCCTGCTCCTCTTAGCATGATAAAGAAGATTCAAAGAGAGTGAGATGCCAGCTCCTTTCATTCAGTCAGTAGCTTCAATCATTTCTGGACGTTTTTCAATGGCAAAAATCAATGAATATTGTAAATGCACAAACAGTAATTTCTCCGCATTGCAAGGTGCAATTCTGAAATTTTTTGCTTTTTCCTGCTCCTCTTAGCATGATAAAGAAGATTCAAAGAGAGTGAGATGCCAGCTCCTTTCATTCAGTCAGTAGCTTCAATCATTTCTGGACGTTTTTCAATGGCAAAAATCAATGAATATTGTAAATGCACAAACAGTAATTTCTCCGCATTGCAAGGTGCAATTCTGAAATTTTTTGCTTTTTCCTGCTCCTCTTAGCATGATAAAGAAGATTCAAAGAGAGTGAGATGCCAGCTCCTTTCATTCAGTCAGTAGCTTCAATCATTTCTGGACGTTTTTCAATGGCAAAAATCAATGAATATTGTAAATGCACAAACAGTAATTTCTCCGCATTGCAAGGTGCAATTCTGAAATTTTTTGCTTTTTCCTGCTCCTCTTAGCATGATAAAGAAGATTCAAAGAGAGTGAGATGCCAGCTCCTTTCATTCAGTCAGTAGCTTCAAACATTTCTGGTATATGAATAACATGATGTTTTTCAATGGCAAAAATCAATGAATATTGTAAATGCACAAACAGTAATTTCTCCGCATTGCAAGGTGCAATTCTGAAATTTTTTGCTTTTTCCTGCTCCTCTTAGCATGATAAAGAAGATTCAAAGAGAGTGAGATGCCAGCTCCTTTCATTCAGTCAGTAGCTTCAATCATTTCTGGACGTTTTTCAATGGCAAAAATCAATGAATATTGTAAATGCACAAACAGTAATTTCTCCGCATTGCAAGGTGCAATTCTGAAATTTTTTGCTTTTTCCTGCTCCTCTTAGCATGATAAAGAAGATTCAAAGAGAGTGAGATGCCAGCTCCTTTCATTCAGTCAGTAGCTTCAATCATTTCTGGACGTTTTTCAATGGCAAAAATCAATGAATATTGTAAATGCACAAACAGTAATTTCTCCGCATTGCAAGGTGCAATTCTGAAATTTTTTGCTTTTTCCTGCTCCTCTTAGCATGATAAAGAAGATTCAAAGAGAGTGAGATGCCAGCTCCTTTCATTCAGTCAGTAGCTTCAATCATTTCTGGACGTTTTTCAATGGCAAAAATCAATGAATATTGTAAATGCACAAACAGTAATTTCTCCGCATTGCAAGGTGCAATTCTGAAATTTTTTGCTTTTTCCTGCTCCTCTTAGCATGATAAAGAAGATTCAAAGAGAGTGAGATGCCAGCTCCTTTCATTCAGTCAGTAGCTTCAATCATTTCTGGACGTTTTTCAATGGCAAAAATCAATGAATATTGTAAATGCACAAACAGTAATTTCTCCGCATTGCAAGGTGCAATTCTGAAATTTTTTGCTTTTTCCTGCTCCTCTTAGCATGACAAAGAAGATTCAAAGAGAGTAAGATGCCAGCTCCTTTCATTCAGTCAGTAGCTTCAATCATTTCTGGTATATGAATAACATGATGTTTTTCAATGGCAAAAATCAATGAATATTGTAAATGCACAAACAGTAATTTCTCCGCATTGCAAGGTGCAATTCTGAAATTTTTTGCTTTTTCCTGCTCCTCTTAGCATGATAAAGAAGATTCAAAGAGAGTGAGATGCCAGCTCCTTTCAGTCAGTCAGTAGCTTCAATCATTTCTGGACGTTTTTCAATGGCAAAAATCAATGAATATTGTAAATGCACAAACAGTAATTTCTCCGCATTGCAAGGTGCAATTCTGAAATTTTTTGCTTTTTCCTGCTCCTCTTAGCATGATAAAGAAGATTCAAAGAGAGTGAGATGCCAGCTCCTTTCATTCAGTCAGTAGCTTCAATCATTTCTGGACGTTTTTCAATGGCAAAAATCAATGAATATTGTAAATGCACAAACAGTAATTTCTCCGCATTGCAAGGTGCAATTCTGAAATTTTTTGCTTTTTCCTGCTCCTCTTAGCATGATAAAGAAGATTCAAAGAGAGTGAGATGCCAGCTCCTTTCATTCAGTCAGTAGCTTCAAACATTTCTTGTATATGAATAACATGATGTTTTTCAATGGCAAAAATCAATGAATATTGTAAAAGCACAAACAGTAATTTCTCCGCATTGCAAGGTGCAATTCTGAAATTTTTTGCTTTTTCCTGCTCCTCTTAGCATGATAAAGAAGATTCAAAGAGAGTGAGATGCCAGCTCCTTTCATTCAGTCAGTAGCTTCAATCATTTCTGGACGTTTTTCAATGGCAAAAATCAATGAATATTGTAAATGCACAAACAGTAATTTCTCCGCATTGCAAGGTGCAATTCTGAAATTTTTTGCTTTTTCCTGCTCCTCTTAGCATGATAAAGAAGATTCAAAGAGAGTGAGATGCCAGCTCCTTTCATTCAGTCAGTAGCTTCAATCATTTCTGGTATATGAATAACATGATGTTTTTCAATGGCAAAAATCAATGAATATTGTAAATGCACAAACAGTAATTTCTCCGCATTGCAAGTTGCAATTCTGAAATTTTTTGCTTTTTCCTGCTCCTCTTAGCATGATAAAGAAGATTCAAAGAGAGTGAGATGCCAGCTCCTTTCATTCAGTCAGTAGCTTCAATCATTTCTGGACGTTTTTCAATGGCAAAAATCAATGAATATTGTAAATGCACAAACAGTAATTTCTCCGCATTGCAAGGTGCAATTCTGAAATTTTTTGCTTTTTCCTGCTCCTCTTAGCATGATAAAGAAGATTCAAAGAGAGTGAGATGCCAGCTCCTTTCATTCAGTCAGTAGCTTCAATCATTTCTGGACGTTTTTCAATGGCAAAAATCAATGAATATTGTAAATGCACAAACAGTAATTTCTCCGCATTGCAACGTGCAATTCTGAAATTTTTTGCTTTTTCCTGCTCCTCTTAGCATGATAAAGAAGATTCAAAGAGAGTTAGATGCCAGCTCCTTTCATTCAGTCAGTAGCTTCAAACATTTCTGGTATATGAATAACATGATGTTTTTCAATGGCAAAAATCAATGAATATTGTAAAAGCACAAACAGTAATTTCTCCGCATTGCAAGGTGCAATTCTGAAATTTTTTGCTTTTTCCTGCTCCTCTTAGCATGATAAAGAAGATTCAAAGAGAGTGAGATGCCAGCTCCTTTCATTCAGTCAGTAGCTTCAATCATTTCTGGACGTTTTTCAATGGCAAAAATCAATGAATATTGTAAATGCACAAACAGTAATTTCTCCGCATTGCAAGGTGCAATTCTGAAATTTTTTGCTTTTTCCTGCTCCTCTTAGCATGATAAAGAAGATTCAAAGAGAGTGAGATGCCAGCTCCTTTCATTCAGTCAGTACCTTCAATCATTTCTGGATGTTTTTCAATGGCAAAAATCAATGAATATTGTAAATGCACAAACAGTAATTTCTCCGCATTGCAAGGTGCAATTCTGAAATTTTTTGCTTTTTCCCGCTCCTCTTAGCATGATAAAGAAGATTCAAAGAGAGTGAGGTGCCAGCTCCTTTCATTCAGTCAGTAGCTTCAAACATTTCTGGTATATGAATAACATGTTTTTCAATGGCAAAAATCAATGAATATTGTAAATGCACAAACAGTAATTTCTCCGCATTGCAAGGTGCAATTCTGAAATTTTTTGATTTTTCCTGCTCCTCTTAGCATGATAAAGAAGATTCAAAGAGAGTGAGATGCCAGCTCCTTTCATTCAGTCAGTAGCTTCAATCATTTCTGGACGTTTTTCAATGGCAAAAATCATTGAATATTGTAAATGCACAAACAGTAATTTCTCCGCATTGCAAGGTGCAATTCTGAAATTTTTTGCTTTTTCCTGCTCCTCTTAGCATGATAAAGAAGATTCAAAGAGAGTGAGATGCCAGCTCCTTTCATTCAGTCAGTAGCTTCAATCATTTCTGGACGTTTTTCAATGGCAAAAATCAATGAATATTGTAAATGCACAAACAGTAATTTCTCCGCATTGCAAGGTGCAATTCTGAAATTTTTTGCTTTTTCCTGCTCCTCTTAGCATGATAAAGAAGATTCAAAGAGAGTGAGATGCCAGCTCCTTTCATTCAGTCAGTAGCTTCAAACATTTCTGGTATATGAATAACATGATGTTTTCAATGGCAAAAATCAATGAATATTGTAAATGCACAAACAGTAATTTCTCCGCATTGCAAGGTGCAAGTCTGAAATTTTTTGCTTTTTCCTGCTCCTCTTAGCATGGTAAAGAAGATTCAAAGAGAGTGAGATGCCAGCTACTTTCATTCAGTCAGTAGCTTCAATCATTTCTGGACGTTTTTCAATGGTAAAAATCAATGAATATTGTAAATGCACAAACAGTAATTTCTCCACATTGCAAGGTGCAATTCTGAAATTTTTTGCTTTTTCCTGCTCCTCTTAGCATGATAAAGAAGATTCAAAGAGAGTGAGATGCCAGCTCCTTTCATTCAGTCAGTAGCTTCAAACATTTCTGGTATATGAATAACATGATGTTTTTCAATGGCAAAAATCAATGAATATTGTAAATGCATAAACAGTAATTTCTCCGCATTGCAAGGTGCAATTCTGAAATTTTTTGCTTTTTCCTGCTCCTCTTAGCATGATAAAGAAGATTCAAAGAGAGTGAGATGCCAGCTCCTTTCATTCAGTCAGTAGCTTCAAACATTTCTGGTATATGAATAACATGATGTTTTTCAATGGCAAAAATCAATGAATATTGTAAATGCACAAACAGTAATTTCTCCGCATTGCAAGGTGCAATTCTGAAATTTTTTGCTTTTTCCTGCTCCTCTTAGCATGATAAAGAAGATTCAAAGAGAGTGAGATGCCAGCTCCTTTCATTCAGTCAGTAGCTTCAATCATTTCTGGACGTTTTTCAATGGCAAAAATCAATGAATATTGTAAATGCACAAACAGTAATTTCTCCGCATTGCAAGGTGCAATTCTGAAATTTTTTGCTTTTTCCTGCTCCTCTTAGCATGATAAAGAAGATTCAAAGAGAGTGAGATGCCAGCTCCTTTCATTCAGTCAGTAGCTTCAATCATTTCTGGACGTTTTTCAATGGCAAAAATCAATGAATATTGTAAATGCACAAACAGTAATTTCTCCGCATTGCAAGGTGCAATTCTGAAATTTTTTGCTTTTTCCTGCTCCTCTTAGCATGATAAAGAAGATTCAAAGAGAGTGAGATGCCAGCTCCTTTCATTCAGTCAGTAGCTTCAAACATTTCTGGTATATGAATAACATGATGTTTTTCAATGGCAAAAATCAATGAATATTGTAAATGCACAAACAGTAATTTCTCCGCATTGCAAGGTGCAATTCTGAAATTTTTTGCTTTTTCCTGCTCCTCTTAGCATGATAAAGAAGATTCAAAGAGAGTGAGATGCCAGCTCCTTTCATTCAGTCAGTAGCTTCAATCATTTCTGGACGTTTTTCAATGGCAAAAATCAATGAATATTGTAAATGCACAAACAGTAATTTCTCCGCATTGCAAGGTGCAATTCTGAAATTTTTTGCTTTTTCCTGCTCCTCTTAGCATGATAAAGAAGATTCAAAGAGAGTGAGATGCCAGCTCCTTTCATTCAGTCAGTAGCTTCAATCATTTCTGGACGTTTTTCAATGGCAAAAATCAATGAATATTGTAAATGCACAAACAGTAATTTCTCCGCATTGCAAGGTGCAATTCTTAAATTTTTTGCTTTTTCCTGCTCCTCTTAGCATGACAAAGAAGATTCAAAGAGAGTAAGATGCCAGCTCCTTTCATTCAGTCAGTAGCTTCAATCATTTCTGGTATATGAATAACATGATGTTTTTCAATGGCAAAAATCAATGAATATTGTAAATGCACAAACAGTAATTTCTCCGCATTGCAAGGTGCAATTCTGAAATTTTTTGCTTTTTCCTGCTCCTCTTAGCATGATAAAGAAGATTCAAAGAGAGTGAGATGCCAGCTCCTTTCATTCAGTCAGTAGCTTCAATCATTTCTGGACGTTTTTCAATGGCAAAAATCAATGAATATTGTAAATGCACAAACAGTAATTTCTCCGCATTGCAAGGTGCAATTCTGAAATTTTTTGCTTTTTCCTGCTCCTCTTAGCATGATAAAGAAGATTCAAAGAGAGTGAGATGCCAGCTCCTTTCATTCAGTCAGTAGCTTCAATCATTTCTGGACGTTTTTCAATGGCAAAAATCAATGAATATTGTAAATGCACAAACAGTAATTTCTCCGCATTGCAAGGTGCAATTCTGAAATTTTTTGCTTTTTCCTGCTCCTCTTAGCATGATAAAGAAGATTCAAAGAGAGTGAGATGCCAGCTCCTTTCATTCAGTCAGTAGCTTCAAACATTTCTTGTATATGAATAACATGATGTTTTTCAATGGCAAAAATCAATGAATATTGTAAAAGCATAAACAGTAATTTCTCCGCATTGCAAGGTGCAATTCTGAAATTTTTTGCTTTTTCCTGCTCCTCTTAGCATGATAAAGAAGATTCAAAGAGAGTGAGATGCCAGCTCCTTTCATTCAGTCAGTAGCTTCAATCATTTCTGGACGTTTTTCAATGGCAAAAATCAATGAATATTGTAAATGCACAAACAGTAATTTCTCCGCATTGCAAGGTGCAATTCTGAAATTTTTTGCTTTTTCCTGCTCCTCTTAGCATGATAAAGAAGATTCAAAGAGAGTGAGATGCCAGCTCCTTTCATTCAGTCAGTAGCTTCAAACATTTCTTGTATATGAATAACATGATGTTTTTCAATGGCAAAAATCAATGAATATTGTAAAAGCATAAACAGTAATTTCTCCGCATTGCAAGGTGCAATTCTGAAATTTTTTGCTTTTTCCTGCTCCTCTTAGCATGATAAAGAAGATTCAAAGAGAGTGAGATGCCAGCTCCTTTCATTCAGTCAGTAGCTTCAATCATTTCTGGACGTTTTTCAATGGCAAAAATCAATGAATATTGTAAATGCACAAACAGTAATTTCTCCGCATTGCAAGGTGCAATTCTGAAATTTTTTGCTTTTTCCTGCTCCTCTTAGCATGACAAAGAAGATTCAAAGAGAGTAAGATGCCAGCTCCTTTCATTCAGTCAGTAGCTTCAATCATTTCTGGTATATGAATAACATGATGTTTTTCAATGGCAAAAATCAATGAATATTGTAAATGCACAAACAGTAATTTCTCCGCATTGCAAGGTGCAATTCTGAAATTTTTTGCTTTTTCCTGCTCCTCTTAGCATGATAAAGAAGATTCAAAGAGAGTGAGATGCCAGCTCCTTTCATTCAGTCAGTAGCTTCAATCATTTCTGGACGTTTTTCAATGGCAAAAATCAATGAATATTGTAAATGCACAAACAGTAATTTCTCCGCATTGCAAGGTGCAATTCTGAAATTTTTTGCTTTTTCCTGCTCCTCTTAGCATGATAAAGAAGATTCAAAGAGAGTGAGATGCCAGCTCCTTTCATTCAGTCAGTAGCTTCAAACATTTCTTGTATATGAATAACATGATGTTTTTCAATGGCAAAAATCAATGAATATTGTAAAAGCACAAACAGTAATTTCTCCGCATTGCAAGTTGCAATTCTGAAATTTTTTGCTTTTTCCTGCTCCTCTTAGCATGATAAAGAAGATTCAAAGAGAGTGAGATGCCAGCTCCTTTCATTCAGTCAGTAGCTTCAATCATTTCTGGACGTTTTTCAATGGCAAAAATCAATGAATATTGTAAATGCACAAACAGTAATTTCTCCGCATTGCAAGGTGCAATTCTGAAATTTTTTGCTTTTTCCTGCTCCTCTTAGCATGATAAAGAAGATTCAAAGAGAGTGAGATGCCAGCTCCTTTCATTCAGTCAGTAGCTTCAATCATTTCTGGACGTTTTTCAATGGCAAAAATCAATGAATATTGTAAATGCACAAACAGTAATTTCTCCGCATTGCAAGGTGCAATTCTGAAATTTTTTGCTTTTTCCTGCTCCTCTTAGCATGATAAAGAAGATTCAAAGAGAGTGAGATGCCAGCTCCTTTCATTCAGTCAGTAGCTTCAATCATTTCTGGACGTTTTTCAATGGCAAAAATCAATGAATATTGTAAATGCACAAACAGTAATTTCTCCGCATTGCAAGGTGCAATTCTGAAATTTTTTGCTTTTTCCTGCTCCTCTTAGCATGACAAAGAAGATTCAAAGAGAGTAAGATGCCAGCTCCTTTCATTCAGTCAGTAGCTTCAATCATTTCTGGTATATGAATAACATGATGTTTTTCAATGGCAAAAATCAATGAATATTGTAAATGCACAAACAGTAATTTCTCCGCATTGCAAGGTGCAATTCTGAAATTTTTTGCTTTTTCCTGCTCCTCTTAGCATGATAAAGAAGATTCAAAGAGAGTGAGATGCCAGCTCCTTTCATTCAGTCAGTAGCTTCAATCATTTCTGGACGTTTTTCAATGGCAAAAATCAATGAATATTGTAAATGCACAAACAGTAATTTCTCCGCATTGCAAGGTGCAATTCTGAAATTTTTTGCTTTTTCCTGCTCCTCTTAGCATGATAAAGAAGATTCAAAGAGAGTGAGATGCCAGCTCCTTTCATTCAGTCAGTAGCTTCAATCATTTCTGGACGTTTTTCAATGGCAAAAATCAATGAATATTGTAAATGCACAAACAGTAATTTCTCCGCATTGCAAGGTGCAATTCTGAAATTTTTTGCTTTTTCCTGCTCCTCTTAGCATGATAAAGAAGATTCAAAGAGAGTGAGATGCCAGCTCCTTTCATTCAGTCAGTAGCTTCAAACATTTCTTGTATATGAATAACATGATGTTTTTCAATGGCAAAAATCAATGAATATTGTAAAAGCACAAACAGTAATTTCTCCGCATTGCAAGGTGCAATTCTGAAATTTTTTGCTTTTTCCTGCTCCTCTTAGCATGATAAAGAAGATTCAAAGAGAGTGAGATGCCAGCTCCTTTCATTCAGTCAGTAGCTTCAATCATTTCTTGACGTTTTTCAATGGCAAAAATCAATGAATATTGTAAATGCACAAACAGTAATTTCTCCGCATTGCAAGGTGCAATTCTGAAATTTTTTGCTTTTTCCTGCTCCTCTTAGCAAGATAAAGAAGATTCAAAGAGAGTGAGATGCCAGCTCCTTTCATTCAGTCAGTAGCTTCAATCATTTCTGGTATATGAATAACATGATGTTTTTCAATGGCAAAAATCAATGAATATTGTAAATGCACAAACAGTAATTTCTCCGCATTGCAAGTTGCAATTCTGAAATTTTTTGCTTTTTCCTGCTCCTCTTAGCATGATAAAGAAGATTCAAAGAGAGTGAGATGCCAGCTCCTTTCATTCAGTCAGTAGCTTCAATCATTTCTGGACGTTTTTCAATGGCAAAAATCAATGAATATTGTAAATGCACAAACAGTAATTTCTCCGCATTGCAAGGTGCAATTCTGAAATTTTTTGCTTTTTCCTGCTCCTCTTAGCATGATAAAGAAGATTCAAAGAGAGTGAGATGCCAGCTCTTTTCATTCAGTCAGTAGCTTCAATCATTTCTGGACGTTTTTCAATGGCAAAAATCAATGAATATTGTAAATGCACAAACAGTAATTTCTCCGCATTGCAAGGTGCAATTCTGAAATTTTTTGCTTTTTCCTGCTCCTCTTAGCATGATAAAGAAGATTCAAAGAGAGTGAGATGCCAGCTCCTTTCATTCAGTCAGTAGCTTCAATCATTTCTGGACGTTTTTCAATGGCAAAAATCAATGAATATTGTAAATGCACAAACAGTAATTTCTCCGCATTGCAAGGTGCAATTCTTAAATTTTTTGCTTTTTCCTGCTCCTCTTAGCATGACAAAGAAGATTCAAAGAGAGTAAGATGCCAGCTCCTTTCATTCAGTCAGTAGCTTCAATCATTTCTGGTATATGAATAACATGATGTTTTTCAATGGCAAAAATCAATGAATATTGTAAATGCACAAACAGTAATTTCTCCGCATTGCAAGGTGCAATTCTGAAATTTTTTGCTTTTTCCTGCTCCTCTTAGCATGATAAAGAAGATTCAAAGAGAGTGAGATGCCAGCTCCTTTCATTCAGTCAGTAGCTTCAATCATTTCTGGACGTTTTTCAATGGCAAAAATCAATGAATATTGTAAATGCACAAACAGTAATTTCTCCGCATTGCAAGGTGCAATTCTGAAATTTTTTGCTTTTTCCTGCTCCTCTTAGCATGATAAAGAAGATTCAAAGAGAGTGAGATGCCAGCTCCTTTCATTCAGTCAGTAGCTTCAATCATTTCTGGACGTTTTTCAATGGCAAAAATCAATGAATATTGTAAATGCACAAACAGTAATTTCTCCGCATTGCAAGGTGCAATTCTGAAATTTTTTGCTTTTTCCTGCTCCTCTTAGCATGATAAAGAAGATTCAAAGAGAGTGAGATGCCAGCTCCTTTCATTCAGTCAGTAGCTTCAATCATTTCTGGACGTTTTTCAATGGCAAAAATCAATGAATATTGTAAATGCACAAACAGTAATTTCTCCGCATTGCAAGGTGCAATTCTGAAATTTTTTGCTTTTTCCTGCTCCTCTTAGCATGATAAAGAAGATTCAAAGAGAGTGAGATGCCAGCTCCTTTCATTCAGTCAGTAGCTTCAATCATTTCTGGACGTTTTTCAATGGCAAAAATCAATGAATATTGTAAATGCACAAACAGTAATTTCTCCGCATTGCAAGGTGCAATTCTGAAATTTTTTGCTTTTTCCTGCTCCTCTTAGCATGATAAAGAAGATTCAAAGAGAGTTAGATGCCAGCTCCTTTCATTCAGTCAGTAGCTTCAAACATTTCTGGTATATGAATAACATGATGTTTTTCAATGGCAAAAATCAATGAATATTGTAAAAGCACAAACAGTAATTTCTCCGCATTGCAAGGTGCAATTCTGAAATTTTTTGCTTTTTCCTGCTCCTCTTAGCATGATAAAGAAGATTCAAAGAGAGTGAGATGCCAGCTCCTTTCATTCAGTCAGTAGCTTCAATCATTTCTGGACGTTTTTCAATGGCAAAAATCAATGAATATTGTAAATGCACAAACAGTAATTTCTCCGCATTGCAAGGTGCAATTCTGAAATTTTTTGCTTTTTCCTGCTCCTCTTAGCATGATAAAGAAGATTCAAAGAGAGTGAGATGCCAGCTCCTTTCATTCAGTCAGTAGCTTCAATCATTTCTGGTATATGAATAACATGATGTTTTTCAATGGCAAAAATCAATGAATATTGTAAATGCACAAACAGTAATTTCTCCGCATTGCAAGGTGCAATTCTGAAATTTTTTGCTTTTTCCTGCTCCTCTTAGCATGATAAAGAAGATTCAAAGAGAGTGAGATGCCAGCTCCTTTCATTCAGTCAGTAGCTTCAATCATTTCTGGACGTTTTTCAATGGCAAAAATCAATGAATATTGTAAATGCACAAACAGTAATTTCTCCGCATTGCAAGGTGCAATTCTGAAATTTTTTGCTTTTTCCTGCTCCTCTTAGCATGATAAATAAGATTCAAAGAGAGTGAGATGCCAGCTCCTTTCATTCAGTCAGTAGCTTCAATCATTTCTGTACGTTTTTCAATGGCAAAAATCAATGAATATTGTAAATGCACAAACAGTAATTTCTCCGCATTGCAAGGTGCAATTCTGAAATTTTTTGCTTTTTCCTGCTCCTCTTAGCATGACAAAGAAGATTCAAAGAGAGTAAGATGCCAGCTCCTTTCATTCAGTCAGTAGCTTCAATCATTTCTGGTATATGAATAACATGATGTTTTTCAATGGCAAAAATCAATGAATATTGTAAATGCACAAACAGTAATTTCTCCGCATTGCAAGGTGCAATTCTGAAATTTTTTGCTTTTTCCTGCTCCTCTTAGCATGATAAAGAAGATTCAAAGAGAGTGAGATGCCAGCTCCTTTCATTCAGTCAGTAGCTTCAATCATTTCTGGACGTTTTTCAATGGCAAAAATCAATGAATATTGTAAATGCACAAACAGTAATTTCTCCGCATTGCAAGGTGCAATTCTGAAATTTTTTGCTTTTTCCTGCTCCTCTTAGCATGATAAAGAAGATTCAAAGAGAGTGAGATGCCAGCTCCTTTCATTCAGTCAGTAGCTTCAATCATTTCTGGACGTTTTTCAATGGCAAAAATCAATGAATATTGTAAATGCACAAACAGTAATTTCTCCGCATTGCAAGGTGCAATTCTGAAATTTTTTGCTTTTTCCTGCTCCTCTTAGCATGATAAAGAAGATTCAAAGAGAGTGAGATGCCAGCTCCTTTCATTCAGTCAGTAGCTTCAAACATTTCTTGTATATGAATAACATGATGTTTTTCAATGGCAAAAATCAATGAATATTGTAAAAGCACAAACAGTAATTTCTCCGCATTGCAAGGTGCAATTCTGAAATTTTTTGCTTTTTCCTGCTCCTCTTAGCATGATAAAGAAGATTCAAAGAGAGTGAGATGCCAGCTCCTTTCATTCAGTCAGTAGCTTCAATCATTTCTGGACGTTTTTCAATGGCAAAAATCAATGAATATTGTAAATGCACAAACAGTAATTTCTCCGCATTGCAAGGTGCAATTCTGAAATTTTTTGCTTTTTCCTGCTCCTCTTAGCATGATAAAGAAGATTCAAAGAGAGTGAGATGCCAGCTCCTTTCATTCAGTCAGTAGCTTCAATCATTTCTGGTATATGAATAACATGATGTTTTTCAATGGCAAAAATCAATGAATATTGTAAATGCACAAACAGTAATTTCTCCACATTGCAAGGTGCAATTCTGAAATTTTTTGCTTTTTCCTGCTCCTCTTAGCATGATAAAGAAGATTCAAAGAGAGTGAGATGCCAGCTCCTTTCATTCAGTCAGTAGCTTCAATCATTTCTGGACGTTTTTCAATGGCAAAAATCAATGAATATTGTAAATGCACAAACAGTAATTTCTCCGCATTGCAAAGTGCAATTCTGAAATTTTTTGCTTTTTCCTGCTCCTCTTAGCATGATAAAGAAGATTCAAAGAGAGCGAGATGCCAGCTCCTTTCATTCAGTCAGTAGCTTCAATCATTTCTGGTATATGAATAACATGATGTTTTTCAATGGCAAAAATCAATGAATATTGTAAATGCACAAACAGTAATTTCTCCGCATTGCAAGGTGCAATTCTGAAATTTTTTGCTTTTTCCTGCTCCTCTTAGCATGATAAAGAAGATTCAAAGAGAGTGAGATGCCAGCTCCTTTCATTCAGTCAGTAGCTTCAATCATTTCTGGACGTTTTTCAATGGCAAAAATCAATGAATATTGTAAATGCACAAACAGTAATTTCTCCGCATTGCAAGGTGCAATTCTGAAATTTTTTGCTTTTTCCTGCTCCTCTTAGCATGATAAAGAAGATTCAAAGAGAGTGAGATGCCAGCTCCTTTCATTCAGTCAGTAGCTTCAAACATTTCTTGTATATGAATAACATGATGTTTTTCAATGGCAAAAATCAATGAATATTGTAAAAGCACAAACAGTAATTTCTCCGCATTGCAAGGTGCAATTCTGAAATTTTTTGCTTTTTCCTGCTCCTCTTAGCATGATAAAGAAGATTCAAAGAGAGTGAGATGCCAGCTCCTTTCATTCAGTCAGTAGCTTCAATCATTTCTTGACGTTTTTCAATGGCAAAAATCAATGAATATTGTAAATGCACAAACAGTAATTTCTCCGCATTGCAAGGTGCAATTCTGAAATTTTTTGCTTTTTCCTGCTCCTCTTAGCAAGATAAAGAAGATTCAAAGAGAGTGAGATGCCAGCTCCTTTCATTCAGTCAGTAGCTTCAATCATTTCTGGTATATGAATAACATGATGTTTTTCAATGGCAAAAATCAATGAATATTGTAAATGCACAAACAGTAATTTCTCCGCATTGCAAGTTGCAATTCTGAAATTTTTTGCTTTTTCCTGCTCCTCTTAGCATGATAAAGAAGATTCAAAGAGAGTGAGATGCCAGCTCCTTTCATTCAGTCAGTAGCTTCAATCATTTCTGGACGTTTTTCAATGGCAAAAATCAATGAATATTGTAAATGCACAAACAGTAATTTCTCCGCATTGCAAGGTGCAATTCTGAAATTTTTTGCTTTTTCCTGCTCCTCTTAGCATGATAAAGAAGATTCAAAGAGAGTGAGATGCCAGCTCCTTTCATTCAGTCAGTAGCTTCAATCATTTCTGGACGTTTTTCAATGGCAAAAATCAATGAATATTGTAAATGCACAAACAGTAATTTCTCCGCATTGCAAGGTGCAATTCTGAAATTTTTTGCTTTTTCCTGCTCCTCTTAGCATGATAAAGAAGATTCAAAGAGAGTGAGATGCCAGCTCCTTTCATTCAGTCAGTAGCTTCAATCATTTCTTGACGTTTTTCAATGGCAAAAATCAATGAATATTGTAAATGCACAAACAGTAATTTCTCCGCATTGCAAGGTGCAATTCTGAAATTTTTTGCTTTTTCCTGCTCCTCTTAGCAAGATAAAGAAGATTCAAAGAGAGTGAGATGCCAGCTCCTTTCATTCAGTCAGTAGCTTCAATCATTTCTGGTATATGAATAACATGATGTTTTTCAATGGCAAAAATCAATGAATATTGTAAATGCACAAACAGTAATTTCTCCGCATTGCAAGTTGCAATTCTGAAATTTTTTGCTTTTTCCTGCTCCTCTTAGCATGATAAAGAAGATTCAAAGAGAGTGAGATGCCAGCTCCTTTCATTCAGTCAGTAGCTTCAATCATTTCTGGACGTTTTTCAATGGCAAAAATCAATGAATATTGTAAATGCACAAACAGTAATTTCTCCGCATTGCAAGGTGCAATTCTGAAATTTTTTGCTTTTTCCTGCTCCTCTTAGCATGATAAAGAAGATTCAAAGAGAGTGAGATGCCAGCTCTTTTCATTCAGTCAGTAGCTTCAATCATTTCTGGACGTTTTTCAATGGCAAAAATCAATGAATATTGTAAATGCACAAACAGTAATTTCTCCGCATTGCAAGGTGCAATTCTGAAATTTTTTGCTTTTTCCTGCTCCTCTTAGCATGATAAAGAAGATTCAAAGAGAGTGAGATGCCAGCTCCTTTCATTCAGTCAGTAGCTTCAAACATTTCTTGTATATGAATAACATGATGTTTTTCAATGGCAAAAATCAATGAATATTGTAAAAGCACAAACAGTAATTTCTCCGCATTGCAAGGTGCAATTCTGAAATTTTTTGCTTTTTTCTGCTCCTCTTAGCATGATAAAGAAGATTCAAAGAGAGTGAGATGCCAGCTCCTTTCATTCAGTCAGTAGCTTCAATCATTTCTTGACGTTTTTCAATGGCAAAAATCAATGAATATTGTAAATGCACAAACAGTAATTTCTCCGCATTGCAAGGTGCAATTCTGAAATTTTTTGCTTTTTCCTGCTCCTCTTAGCAAGATAAAGAAGATTCAAAGAGAGTGAGATGCCAGCTCCTTTCATTCAGTCAGTAGCTTCAATCATTTCTGGTATATGAATAACATGATGTTTTTCAATGGCAAAAATCAATGAATATTGTAAATGCACAAACAGTAATTTCTCCGCATTGCAAGTTGCAATTCTGAAATTTTTTGCTTTTTCCTGCTCCTCTTAGCATGATAAAGAAGATTCAAAGAGAGTGAGATGCCAGCTCCTTTCATTCAGTCAGTAGCTTCAATCATTTCTGGACGTTTTTCAATGGCAAAAATCAATGAATATTGTAAATGCACAAACAGTAATTTCTCCGCATTGCAAGGTGCAATTCTGAAATTTTTTGCTTTTTCCTGCTCCTCTTAGCATGATAAAGAAGATTCAAAGAGAGTGAGATGCCAGCTCCTTTCATTCAGTCAGTAGCTTCAATCATTTCTGGACGTTTTTCAATGGCAAAAATCAATGAATATTGTAAATGCACAAACAGTAATTTCTCCGCATTGCAAGGTGCAATTCTGAAATTTTTTGCTTTTTCCTGCTCCTCTTAGCATGATAAAGAAGATTCAAAGAGAGTGAGATGCCAGCTCCTTTCATTCAGTCAGTAGCTTCAATCATTTCTTGACGTTTTTCAATGGCAAAAATCAATGAATATTGTAAATGCACAAACAGTAATTTCTCCGCATTGCAAGGTGCAATTCTGAAATTTTTTGCTTTTTCCTGCTCCTCTTAGCAAGATAAAGAAGATTCAAAGAGAGTGAGATGCCAGCTCCTTTCATTCAGTCAGTAGCTTCAATCATTTCTGGTATATGAATAACATGATGTTTTTCAATGGCAAAAATCAATGAATATTGTAAATGCACAAACAGTAATTTCTCCGCATTGCAAGTTGCAATTCTGAAATTTTTTGCTTTTTCCTGCTCCTCTTAGCATGATAAAGAAGATTCAAAGAGAGTGAGATGCCAGCTCCTTTCATTCAGTCAGTAGCTTCAATCATTTCTGGACGTTTTTCAATGGCAAAAATCAATGAATATTGTAAATGCACAAACAGTAATTTCTCCGCATTGCAAGGTGCAATTCTGAAATTTTTTGCTTTTTCCTGCTCCTCTTAGCATGATAAAGAAGATTCAAAGAGAGTGAGATGCCAGCTCTTTTCATTCAGTCAGTAGCTTCAATCATTTCTGGACGTTTTTCAATGGCAAAAATCAATGAATATTGTAAATGCACAAACAGTAATTTCTCCGCATTGCAAGGTGCAATTCTGAAATTTTTTGCTTTTTCCTGCTCCTCTTAGCATGATAAAGAAGATTCAAAGAGAGTTAGATGCCAGCTCCTTTCATTCAGTCAGTAGCTTCAAACATTTCTGGTATATGAATAACATGATGTTTTTCAATGGCAAAAATCAATGAATATTGTAAATGCACAAACAGTAATTTCTCCGCATTGCAAGGTGCAATTCTGAAATTTTTTGCTTTTTCCTGCTCCTCTTAGCATGATAAAGAAGATTCAAAGAGAGTGAGATGCCAGCTCCTTTCATTCAGTCAGTAGCTTCAATCATTTCTGGTATATGAATAACATGATGTTTTTCAATGGCAAAAATCAATGAATATTGTAAA
The DNA here is from genome assembly GCF_046119375.1 of Phyllobates terribilis. Taxonomy (NCBI): domain Eukaryota; kingdom Metazoa; phylum Chordata; class Amphibia; order Anura; family Dendrobatidae; genus Phyllobates; species Phyllobates terribilis. Next base: position 300,935 of record NW_027363660.1, on the reverse strand, counting down.
TGCATAAACAGTAATTTCTCCACATTGCAAGGTGCAATTCTGAAATTTTTTGCTTTTTCCTGCTCCTCTTAGCATGATAAAGAAGATTCAAAGAGAGTGAGATGCCAGCTCCTTTCATTCAGTCAGTAGCTTCAATCATTTCTGGACGTTTTTCAATGGCAAAAATCAATGAATATTGTAAATGCACAAACAGTAATTTCTCCGCATTGCAAAGTGCAATTCTGAAATTTTTTGCTTTTTCCTGCTCCTCTTAGCATGATAAAGAAGATTCAAAGAGAGCGAGATGCCAGCTCCTTTCATTCAGTCAGTAGCTTCAATCATTTCTGGTATATGAATAACATGATGTTTTTCAATGGCAAAAATCAATGAATATTGTAAATGCACAAACAGTAATTTCTCCGCATTGCAAGGTGCAATTCTGAAATTTTTTGCTTTTTCCTGCTCCTCTTAGCATGATAAAGAAGATTCAAAGAGAGTGAGATGCCAGCTCCTTTCATTCAGTCAGTAGCTTCAATCATTTCTGGACGTTTTTCAATGGCAAAAATCAATGAATATTGTAAATGCACAAACAGTAATTTCTCCGCATTGCAAGGTGCAATTCTGAAATTTTTTGCTTTTTCCTGCTCCTCTTAGCATGATAAAGAAGATTCAAAGAGAGTGAGATGCCAGCTCCTTTCATTCAGTCAGTAGCTTCAAACATTTCTGGTATATGAATAACATGATGTTTTTCAATGGCAAAAATCAATGAATATTGTAAATGCACAAACAGTAATTTCTCCGCATTGCAAGGTGCAATTCTGAAATTTTTTGCTTTTTCCTGCTCCTCTTAGCATGATAAAGAAGATTCAAAGAGAGTGAGATGCCAGCTCCTTTCATTCAGTCAGTAGCTTCAATCATTTCTGGACGTTTTTAAATGGCAAAAATCAATGAATATTGTAAATGCACAAACAGTAATTTCTCCGCATTGCAAGGTGCAATTCTGAAATTTTTTGCTTTTTCCTGCTCCTCTTAGCATGATAAAGAAGATTCAAAGAGAGTGAGATGCCAGCTCCTTTCATTCAGTCAGTAGCTTCAATCATTTCTGGTATATGAATAACATGATGTTTTTCAATGGCAAAAATCAATGAATATTGTAAATGCACAAACAGTAATTTCTCCGCATTGCAAGTTGCAATTCTGAAATTTTTTGCTTTTTCCTGCTCCTCTTAGCATGATAAAGAAGATTCAAAGAGAGTGAGATGCCAGCTCCTTTCATTCAGTCAGTAGCTTCAATCATTTCTGGACGTTTTTCAATGGCAAAAATCAATGAATATTGTAAATGCACAAACAGTAATTTCTCCGCATTGCAAGGTGCAATTCTGAAATTTTTTGCTTTTTCCTGCTCCTCTTAGCATGATAAAGAAGATTCAAAGAGAGTGAGATGCCAGCTCTTTTCATTCAGTCAGTAGCTTCAATCATTTCTGGACGTTTTTCAATGGCAAAAATCAATGAATATTGTAAATGCACAAACAGTAATTTCTCCGCATTGCAAGGTGCAATTCTGAAATTTTTTGCTTTTTCCTGCTCCTCTTAGCATGATAAAGAAGATTCAAAGAGAGTTAGATGCCAGCTCCTTTCATTCAGTCAGTAGCTTCAAACATTTCTGGTATATGAATAACATGATGTTTTTCAATGGCAAAAATCAATGAATATTGTAAAAGCACAAACAGTAATTTCTCCGCATTGCAAGGTGCAATTCTGAAATTTTTTGCTTTTTCCTGCTCCTCTTAGCATGATAAAGAAGATTCAAAGAGAGTGAGATGCCAGCTCCTTTCATTCAGTCAGTAGCTTCAATCATTTCTGGACGTTTTTCAATGGCAAAAATCAATGAATATTGTAAATGCACAAACAGTAATTTCTCCGCATTGCAAGGTGCAATTCTGAAATTTTTTGCTTTTTCCTGCTCCTCTTAGCATGATAAAGAAGATTCAAAGAGAGTGAGATGCCAGCTCCTTTCATTCAGTCAGTAGCTTCAATCATTTCTGGTATATGAATAACATGATGTTTTTCAATGGCAAAAATCAATGAATATTGTAAATGCACAAACAGTAATTTCTCCACATTGCAAGGTGCAATTCTGAAATTTTTTGCTTTTTCCTGCTCCTCTTAGCATGATAAAGAAGATTCAAAGAGAGTGAGATGCCAGCTCCTTTCATTCAGTCAGTAGCTTCAATCATTTCTGGACGTTTTTCAATGGCAAAAATCAATGAATATTGTAAATGCACAAACAGTAATTTCTCCGCATTGCAAGGTGCAATTCTGAAATTTTTTGCTTTTTCCTGCTCCTCTTAGCATGATAAAGAAGATTCAAAGAGAGTGAGATGCCAGCTCCTTTCATTCAGTCAGTAGCTTCAATCATTTCTGGTATATGAATAACATGATGTTTTTCAATGGCAAAAATCAATGAATATTGTAAATGCACAAACAGTAATTTCTCCACATTGCAAGGTGCAATTCTGAAATTTTTTGCTTTTTCCTGCTCCTCTTAGCATGATAAAGAAGATTCAAAGAGAGTGAGATGCCAGCTCCTTTCATTCAGTCAGTAGCTTCAATCATTTCTGGACGTTTTTCAATGGCAAAAATCAATGAATATTGTAAATGCACAAACAGTAATTTCTCCGCATTGCAAAGTGCAATTCTGAAATTTTTTGCTTTTTCCTGCTCCTCTTAGCATGATAAAGAAGATTCAAAGAGAGCGAGATGCCAGCTCCTTTCATTCAGTCAGTAGCTTCAATCATTTCTGGTATATGAATAACATGATGTTTTTCAATGGCAAAAATCAATGAATATTGTAAATGCACAAACAGTAATTTCTCCGCATTGCAAGGTGCAATTCTGAAATTTTTTGCTTTTTCCTGCTCCTCTTAGCATGATAAAGAAGATTCAAAGAGAGTGAGATGCCAGCTCCTTTCATTCAGTCAGTAGCTTCAATCATTTCTGGACGTTTTTCAATGGCAAAAATCAATGAATATTGTAAATGCACAAACAGTAATTTCTCCGCATTGCAAGGTGCAATTCTGAAATTTTTTGCTTTTTCCTGCTCCTCTTAGCATGATAAAGAAGATTCAAAGAGAGTGAGATGCCAGCTCCTTTCATTCAGTCAGTAGCTTCAAACATTTCTGGTATATGAATAACATGATGTTTTTCAATGGCAAAAATCAATGAATATTGTAAATGCACAAACAGTAATTTCTCCGCATTGCAAGGTGCAATTCTGAAATTTTTTGCTTTTTCCTGCTCCTCTTAGCATGATAAAGAAGATTCAAAGAGAGTGAGATGCCAGCTCCTTTCATTCAGTCAGTAGCTTCAATCATTTCTGGACGTTTTTCAATGGCAAAAATCAATGAATATTGTAAATGCACAAACAGTAATTTCTCCGCATTGCAAGGTGCAATTCTGAAATTTTTTGCTTTTTCCTGCTCCTCTTAGCATGATAAAGAAGATTCAAAGAGAGTGAGATGCCAGCTCCTTTCATTCAGTCAGTAGCTTCAATCATTTCTGGTATATGAATAACATGATGTTTTTCAATGGCAAAAATCAATGAATATTGTAAATGCACAAACAGTAATTTCTCCGCATTGCAAGGTGCAATTCTGAAATTTTTTGCTTTTTCCTGCTCCTCTTAGCATGATAAAGAAGATTCAAAGAGAGTGAGATGCCAGCTCCTTTCATTCAGTCAGTAGCTTCAAACATTTCTGGTATATGAATAACATGATGTTTTTCAATGGCAAAAATCAATGAATATTGTAAATGCACAAACAGTAATTTCTCCGCATTGCAAGGTGCAATTCTGAAATTTTTTGCTTTTTCCTGCTCCTCTTAGCATGATAAAGAAGATTCAAAGAGAGTGAGATGCCAGCTCCTTTCATTCAGTCAGTAGCTTCAATCATTTCTGGACGTTTTTCAATGGCAAAAATCAATGAATATTGTAAATGCACAAACAGTAATTTCTCCGCATTGCAAGGTGCAATTCTGAAATTTTTTGCTTTTTCCTGCTCCTCTTAGCATGATAAAGAAGATTCAAAGAGAGTGAGATGTCAGCTCCTTTCATTCAGTCAGTAGCTTCAAACATTTCTGGTATATGAATAACATGATGTTTTTCAATGGCAAAAATCAATGAATTTTGTAAATGCACAAACAGTAATTTCTCCGCATTGCAAGGTGCAATTCTGAAATTTTTTGCTTTTTCCTGCTCCTCTTAGCATGATAAAGAAGATTCAAAGAGAGTGAGATGCCAGTTCCTTTCATTCAGTCAGTAGCTTCAATCATTTCTGGACGTTTTTCAATGGCAAAAATCAATGAATATTGTAAATGCACAAACAGTAATTTCTCCGCATTGCAAGGTGCAATTCTGAAATTTTTTGCTTTTTCCTGCTCCTCAGCATGATAAAGAAGATTCAAAGAGAGTGAGATGCCAGCTCCTTTCATTCAGTCAGTAGCTTCAATCATTTCTGGTATATGAATAACATGATGTTTTTCAATGGCAAAAATCAATGAATATTGTAAATGCACAAACAGTAATTTCTCCGAATTGCAAGGTGCAATTCTGAATTTTTTTGCTTTTTCCTGCTCCTCTTAGCATGATAAAGAAGATTCAAAGAGAGTGAGATGCCAGCTCCTTTCATTCAGTCAGTAGCTTCAATCATTTCTGGACGTTTTTCAATGGCAAAAATCAATGAATATTGTAAATGCACAAACAGTAATTTCTCCGCATTGCAAGGTGCAATTCTGAAATTTTTTGCTTTTTCCTGCTCCTCTTAGCATGATAAACAAGATTCAAAGAGAGTGAGATGCCAGCTCCTTTCATTCAGTCAGTAGCTTCAATCATTTCTGGACGTTTTTCAATGGCAAAAATCAATGAATATTGTAAATGCACAAACAGTAATTTCTCCGCATTGCAAGGTGCAATTCTGAAATTTTTTGCTTTTTCCTGCTCCTCTTAGCATGATAAAGAAGATTCAAAGAGAGTGAGATGCCAGCTCCTTTCATTCAGTCAGTAGCTTCAAACATTTCTGGTATATGAATAACATGATGTTTTTCAATGGCAAAAATCAATGAATATTGTAAATGCACAAACAGTAATTTCTCCGCATTGCGAGGTGCAAGTCTGAAATTTTTTGCTTTTTCCTGCTCCTCTTAGCATGATAAAGAAGATTCAAAGAGAGTGAGATGCCAGCTACTTTCATTCAGTCAGTAGCTTCAATCATTTCTGGACGTTTTTCAATGGTAAAAATCAATGAATATTGTAAATGCACAAACAGTAATTTCTCCACATTGCAAGGTGCAATTCTGAAATTTTTTGCTTTTTCCTGCTCCTCTTAGCATGATAAAGAAGATTCAAAGAGAGTGAGATGTCAGCTCCTTTCATTCAGTCAGTAGCTTCAAACATTTCTGGTATATGAATAACATGATGTTTTTCAATGGCAAAAATCAATGAATTTTGTAAATGCACAAACAGTAATTTCTCCGCATTGCAAGGTGCAATTCTGAAATTTTTTGCTTTTTCCTGCTCCTCTTAGCATGATAAAGAAGATTCAAAGAGAGTGAGATGCCAGTTCCTTTCATTCAGTCAGTAGCTTCAATCATTTCTGGACGTTTTTCAATGGCAAAAATCAATGAATATTGTAAATGCACAAACAGTAATTTCTCCGCATTGCAAGGTGCAATTCTGAAATTTTTTGCTTTTTCCTGCTCCTCTTAGCATGATAAAGAAGATTCAAAGAGAGTGAGATGCCAGCTCCTTTCATTCAGTCAGTAGCTTCAATCATTTCTGGTATATGAATAACATGATGTTTTTCAATGGCAAAAATCAATGAATATTGTAAATGCACAAACAGTAATTTCTCCGCATTGCAAGGTGCAATTCTGAAATTTTTTGCTTTTTCCTGCTCCTCTTAGCATGATAAAGAAGATTCAAAGAGAGTGAGATGCCAGCTCCTTTCATTCAGTCAGTAGCTTCAATCATTTCTGGACGTTTTTCAATGGCAAAAATCAATGAATATTGTAAATGCACAAACAGTAATTTCTCCGCATTGCAAGGTGCAATTCTGAAATTTTTTGCTTTTTCCTGCTCCTCTTAGCATGATAAAGAAGATTCAAAGAGAGTGAGATGCCAGCTCCTTTCATTCAGTCAGTAGCTTCAATCATTTCTGGACGTTTTTCAATGGCAAAAATCAATGAATATTGTAAATGCACAAACAGTAATTTCTCCGCATTGCAAGGTGCAATTCTGAAATTTTTTGCTTTTTCCTGCTCCTCTTAGCATGATAAACAAGATTCAAAGAGAGTGAGATGCCAGCTCCTTTCATTCAGTCAGTAGCTTCAATCATTTCTGGACGTTTTTCAATGGCAAAAATCAATGAATATTGTAAATGCACAAACAGTAATTTCTCCGCATTGCAAGGTGCAATTCTGAAATTTTTTGCTTTTTCCTGCTCCTCTTAGCATGATAAAGAAGATTCAAAGAGAGTGAGATGCCAGCTCCTTTCATTCAGTCAGTAGCTTCAAACATTTCTGGTATATGAATAACATGATGTTTTTCAATGGCAAAAATCAATGAATATTGTAAATGCACAAACAGTAATTTCTCCGCATTGCGAGGTGCAAGTCTGAAATTTTTTGCTTTTTCCTGCTCCTCTTAGCATGATAAAGAAGATTCAAAGAGAGTGAGATGCCAGCTACTTTCATTCAGTCAGTAGCTTCAATCATTTCTGGACGTTTTTCAATGGTAAAAATCAATGAATATTGTAAATGCACAAACAGTAATTTCTCCACATTGCAAGGTGCAATTCTGAAATTTTTTGCTTTTTCCTGCTCCTCTTAGCATGATAAAGAAGATTCAAAGAGAGTGAGATGCCAGCTCCTTTCATTCAGTCAGTAGCTTCAATCATTTCTGGTATATGAATAACATGATGTTTTTCAATGGCAAAAATCAATGAATATTGTAAATGCACAAACAGTAATTTCTCCGCATTGCAAGGTGCAATTCTGAAATTTTTTGCTTTTTCCTGCTCCTCTTAGCATGATAAAGAAGATTCAAAGAGAGTGAGATGCCAGCTCCTTTCATTCAGTCAGTAGCTTCAATCATTTCTGGACGTTTTTCAATGGCAAAAATCAATGAATATTGTAAATGCACAAACAGTAATTTCTCCGCATTGCAAGGTGCAATTCTGAAATTTTTTGCTTTTTCCTGCTCCTCTTAGCATGATAAAGAAGATTCAAAGAGAGTGAGATGTCAGCTCCTTTCATTCAGTCAGTAGCTTCAAACATTTCTGGTATATGAATAACATGATGTTTTTCAATGGCAAAAATCAATGAATTTTGTAAATGCACAAACAGTAATTTCTCCGCATTGCAAGGTGCAATTCTGAAATTTTTTGCTTTTTCCTGCTCCTCTTAGCATGATAAAGAAGATTCAAAGAGAGTGAGATGCCAGTTCCTTTCATTCAGTCAGTAGCTTCAATCATTTCTGGACGTTTTTCAATGGCAAAAATCAATGAATATTGTAAATGCACAAACAGTAATTTCTCCGCATTGCAAGGTGCAATTCTGAAATTTTTTGCTTTTTCCTGCTCCTCTTAGCATGATAAAGAAGATTCAAAGAGAGTGAGATGCCAGCTCCTTTCATTCAGTCAGTAGCTTCAATCATTTCTGGTATATGAATAACATGATGTTTTTCAATGGCAAAAATCAATGAATATTGTAAATGCACAAACAGTAATTTCTCCGCATTGCAAGGTGCAATTCTGAAATTTTTTGCTTTTTCCTGCTCCTCTTAGCATGATAAAGAAGATTCAAAGAGAGTGAGATGCCAGCTCCTTTCATTCAGTCAGTAGCTTCAATCATTTCTGGACGTTTTTCAATGGCAAAAATCAATGAATATTGTAAATGCACAAACAGTAATTTCTCCGCATTGCAAGGTGCAATTCTGAAATTTTTTGCTTTTTCCTGCTCCTCTTAGCATGATAAAGAAGATTCAAAGAGAGTGAGATGCCAGCTCCTTTCATTCAGTCAGTAGCTTCAATCATTTCTGGACGTTTTTCAATGGCAAAAATCAATGAATATTGTAAATGCACAAACAGTAATTTCTCCGCATTGCAAGGTGCAATTCTGAAATTTTTTGCTTTTTCCTGCTCCTCTTAGCATGATAAAGAAGATTCAAAGAGAGTGAGATGTCAGCTCCTTTCATTCAGTCAGTAGCTTCAAACATTTCTGGTATATGAATAACATGATGTTTTTCAATGGCAAAAATCAATGAATTTTGTAAATGCACAAACAGTAATTTCTCCGCATTGCAAGGTGCAATTCTGAAATTTTTTGCTTTTTCCTGCTCCTCTTAGCATGATAAAGAAGATTCAAAGAGAGTGAGATGCCAGTTCCTTTCATTCAGTCAGTAGCTTCAATCATTTCTGGACGTTTTTCAATGGCAAAAATCAATGAATATTGTAAATGCACAAACAGTAATTTCTCCGCATTGCAAGGTGCAATTCTGAAATTTTTTGCTTTTTCCTGCTCCTCTTAGCATGATAAAGAAGATTCAAAGAGAGTGAGATGCCAGCTCCTTTCATTCAGTCAGTAGCTTCAATCATTTCTGGTATATGAATAACATGATGTTTTTCAATGGCAAAAATCAATGAATATTGTAAATGCACAAACAGTAATTTCTCCGCATTGCAAGGTGCAATTCTGAAATTTTTTGCTTTTTCCTGCTCCTCTTAGCATGATAAAGAAGATTCAAAGAGAGTGAGATGCCAGCTCCTTTCATTCAGTCAGTAGCTTCAATCATTTCTGGACGTTTTTCAATGGCAAAAATCAATGAATATTGTAAATGCACAAACAGTAATTTCTCCGCATTGCAAGGTGAAATTCTGAAATTTTTTGCTTTTTCCTGCTCCTCTTAGCATGATAAAGAAGATTCAAAGAGAGTGAGATGCCAGCTCCTTTCATTCAGTCAGTAGCTTCAATCATTTCTGGTATATGAATAACATGATGTTTTTCAATGGCAAAAATCAATGAATATTGTAAATGCACAAACAGTAATTTCTCCGCATTGCAAGGTGCAATTCTGAATTTTTTTGCTTTTTCCTGCTCCTCTTAGCATGATAAAGAAGATTCAAAGAGAGTGAGATGCCAGCTCCTTTCATTCAGTCAGTAGCTTCAATCATTTCTGGACGTTTTTCAATGGCAAAAATCAATGAATATTGTAAATGCACAAACAGTAATTTCTCCGCATTGCAAGGTGCAATTCTGAAATTTTTTGCTTTTTCCTGCTCCTCTTAGCATGATAAACAAGATTCAAAGAGAGTGAGATGCCAGCTCCTTTCATTCAGTCAGTAGCTTCAATCATTTCTGGACGTTTTTCAATGGCAAAAATCAATGAATATTGTAAATGCACAAACAGTAATTTCTCCGCATTGCAAGGTGCAATTCTGAAATTTTTTGCTTTTTCCTGCTCCTCTTAGCATGATAAAGAAGATTCAAAGAGAGTGAGATGCCAGCTCCTTTCATTCAGTCAGTAGCTTCAAACATTTCTGGTATATGAATAACATGATGTTTTTCAATGGCAAAAATCAATGAATATTGTAAATGCACAAACAGTAATTTCTCCGCATTGCAAGGTGCAAGTCTGAAATTTTTTGCTTTTTCCTGCTCCTCTTAGCATGATAAAGAAGATTCAAAGAGAGTGAGATGCCAGCTACTTTCATTCAGTCAGTAGCTTCAATCATTTCTGGACGTTTTTCAATGGTAAAAATCAATGAATATTGTAAATGCACAAACAGTAATTTCTCCACATTGCAAGGTGCAATTCTGAAATTTTTTGCTTTTTCCTGCTCCTCTTAGCATGATAAAGAAGATTCAAAGAGAGTGAGATGCCAGCTCCTTTCATTCAGTCAGTAGCTTCAATTATTTCTGGTATATGAATAACATGATGTTTTTCAATGGCAAAAATCAATGAATATTGTAAATGCACAAACAGTAATTTCTCCGCATTGCAAGGTGCAATTCTGAAATTTTTTGCTTTTTCCTGCTCCTCTTAGCATGATAAAGAAGATTCAAAGAGAGTGAGATGCCAGCTCCTTTCATTCAGTCAGTAGCTTCAATCATTTCTGGACGTTTTTCAATGGCAAAAATCAATGAATATTGTAAATGCACAAACAGTAATTTCTCCGCATTGCAAGGTGCAATTCTGAAATTTTTTGCTTTTTCCTGCTCCTCTTAGCATGATAAAGAAGATTCAAAGAGAGTGAGATGTCAGCTCCTTTCATTCAGTCAGTAGCTTCAAACATTTCTGGTATATGAATAACATGATGTTTTTCAATGGCAAAAATCAATGAATTTTGTAAATGCACAAACAGTAATTTCTCCGCATTGCAAGGTGCAATTCTGAAATTTTTTGCTTTTTCCTGCTCCTCTTAGCATGATAAAGAAGATTCAAAGAGAGTGAGATGCCAGTTCCTTTCATTCAGTCAGTAGCTTCAATCATTTCTGGACGTTTTTCAATGGCAAAAATCAATGAATATTGTAAATGCACAAACAGTAATTTCTCCGCATTGCAAGGTGCAATTCTGAAATTTTTTGCTTTTTCCTGCTCCTCTTAGCATGATAAAGAAGATTCAAAGAGAGTGAGATGCCAGCTCCTTTCATTCAGTCAGTAGCTTCAATCATTTCTGGTATATGAATAACATGATGTTTTTCAATGGCAAAAATCAATGAATATTGTAAATGCACAAACAGTAATTTCTCCGCATTGCAAGGTGCAATTCTGAAATTTTTTGCTTTTTCCTGCTCCTCTTAGCATGATAAAGAAGATTCAAAGAGAGTGAGATGCCAGCTCCTTTCATTCAGTCAGTAGCTTCAATCATTTCTGGACGTTTTTCAATGGCAAAAATCAATGAATATTGTAAATGCACAAACAGTAATTTCTCCGCATTGCAAGGTGCAATTCTGAAATTTTTTGCTTTTTCCTGCTCCTCTTAGCATGATAAAGAAGATTCAAAGAGAGTGAGATGCCAGCTCCTTTCATTCAGTCAGTAGCTTCAATCATTTCTGGACGTTTTTCAATGGCAAAAATCAATGAATATTGTAAATGCACAAACAGTAATTTCTCCGCATTGCAAGGTGCAATTCTGAAATTTTTTGCTTTTTCCTGCTCCTCTTAGCATGATAAAGAAGATTCAAAGAGAGTGAGATGTCAGCTCCTTTCATTCAGTCAGTAGCTTCAAACATTTCTGGTATATGAATAACATGATGTTTTTCAATGGCAAAAATCAATGAATTTTGTAAATGCACAAACAGTAATTTCTCCGCATTGCAAGGTGCAATTCTGAAATTTTTTGCTTTTTCCTGCTCCTCTTAGCATGATAAAGAAGATTCAAAGAGAGTGAGATGCCAGTTCCTTTCATTCAGTCAGTAGCTTCAATCATTTCTGGACGTTTTTCAATGGCAAAAATCAATGAATATTGTAAATGCACAAACAGTAATTTCTCCGCATTGCAAGGTGCAATTCTGAAATTTTTTGCTTTTTCCTGCTCCTCTTAGCATGATAAAGAAGATTCAAAGAGAGTGAGATGCCAGCTCCTTTCATTCAGTCAGTAGCTTCAATCATTTCTGGTATATGAATAACATGATGTTTTTCAATGGCAAAAATCAATGAATATTGTAAATGCACAAACAGTAATTTCTCCGCATTGCAAGGTGCAATTCTGAAATTTTTTGCTTTTTCCTGCTCCTCTTAGCATGATAAAGAAGATTCAAAGAGAGTGAGATGCCAGCTCCTTTCATTCAGTCAGTAGCTTCAATCATTTCTGGACGTTTTTCAATGGCAAAAATCAATGAATATTGTAAATGCACAAACAGTAATTTCTCCGCATTGCAAGGTGCAATTCTGAAATTTTTTGCTTTTTCCTGCTCCTCTTAGCATGATAAACAAGATTCAAAGAGAGTGAGATGCCAGCTCCTTTCATTCAGTCAGTAGCTTCAATCATTTCTGGTATATGAATAACATGATGTTTTTCAATGGCAAAAATCAATGAATATTGTAAATGCACAAACAGTAATTTCTCCGCATTGCAAGGTGCAATTCTGAATTTTTTTGCTTTTTCCTGCTCCTCTTAGCATGATAAAGAAGATTCAAAGAGAGTGAGATGCCAGCTCCTTTCATTCAGTCAGTAGCTTCAATCATTTCTGGACGTTTTTCAATGGCAAAAATCAATGAATATTGTAAATGCACAAACAGTAATTTCTCCGCATTGCAAGGTGCAATTCTGAAATTTTTCGCTTTTTCCTGCTCCTCTTAGCATGATAAACAAGATTCAAAGAGAGTGAGATGCCAGCTCCTTTCATTCAGTCAGTAGCTTCAATCATTTCTGGACGTTTTTCAATTGCAAAAATCAATGAATATTGTAAATGCACAAACAGTAATTTCTCCGCATTGCAAGGTGCAATTCTGAAATTTTTTGCTTTTTCCTGCTCCTCTTAGCATGATAAAGAAGATTCAAAGAGAGTGAGATGCCAGCTCCTTTCATTCAGTCAGTAGCTTCAAACATTTCTGGTATATGAATAACATGATGTTTTTCAATGGCAAAAATCAATGAATATTGTAAATGCACAAACAGTAATTTCTCCGCATTGCAAGGTGCAAGTCTGAAATTTTTTGCTTTTTCCTGCTCCTCTTAGCATGATAAAGAAGATTCAAAGAGAGTGAGATGCCAGCTACTTTCATTCAGTCAGTAGCTTCAATCATTTCTGGACGTTTTTCAATGGTAAAAATCAATGAATATTGTAAATGCACAAACAGTAATTTCTCCACATTGCAAGGTGCAATTCTGAAATTTTTTGCTTTTTCCTGCTCCTCTTAGCATGATAAAGAAGATTCAAAGAGAGTGAGATGTCAGCTCCTTTCATTCAGTCAGTAGCTTCAAACATTTCTGGTATATGAATAACATGATGTTTTTCAATGGCAAAAATCAATGAATTTTGTAAATGCACAAACAGTAATTTCTCCGCATTGCAAGGTGCAATTCTGAAATTTTTTGCTTTTTCCTGCTCCTCTTAGCATGATAAAGAAGATTCAAAGAGAGTGAGATGCCAGTTCCTTTCATTCAGTCAGTAGCTTCAATCATTTCTGGACGTTTTTCAATGGCAAAAATCAATGAATATTGTAAATGCACAAACAGTAATTTCTCCGCATTGCAAGGTGCAATTCTGAAATTTTTTGCTTTTTCCTGCTCCTCTTAGCATGATAAAGAAGATTCAAAGAGAGTGAGATGCCAGCTCCTTTCATTCAGTCAGTAGCTTCAATCATTTCTGGTATATGAATAACATGATGTTTTTCAATGGCAAAAATCAATGAATATTGTAAATGCACAAACAGTAATTTCTCCGCATTGCAAGGTGCAATTCTGAAATTTTTTGCTTTTTCCTGCTCCTCTTAGCATGATAAAGAAGATTCAAAGAGAGTGAGATGCCAGCTCCTTTCATTCAGTCAGTAGCTTCAATCATTTCTGGACGTTTTTCAATGGCAAAAATCAATGAATATTGTAAATGCACAAACAGTAATTTCTCCGCATTGCAAGGTGCAATTCTGAAATTTTTTGCTTTTTCCTGCTCCTCTTAGCATGATAAAGAAGATTCAAAGAGAGTGAGATGCCAGCTCCTTTCATTCAGTCAGTAGCTTCAATCATTTCTGGACGTTTTTCAATGTCAAAAATCAATGAATATTGTAAATGCACAAACAGTAATTTCTCCGCATTGCAAGGTGCAATTCTGAAATTTTTTGCTTTTTCCTGCTCCTCTTAGCATGATAAAGAAGATTCAAAGAGAGTGAGATGTCAGCTCCTTTCATTCAGTCAGTAGCTTCAAACATTTCTGGTATATGAATAACATGATGTTTTTCAATGGCAAAAATCAATGAATTTTGTAAATGCACAAACAGTAATTTCTCCGCATTGCAAGGTGCAATTCTGAAATTTTTTGCTTTTTCCTGCTCCTCTTAGCATGATAAAGAAGATTCAAAGAGAGTGAGATGCCAGCTCCTTTCATTCAGTCAGTAGCTTCAATCATTTCTGGACGTTTTTCAATGGCAAAAATCAATGAATATTGTAAATGCACAAACAGTAATTTCTCCGCATTGCAAGGTGCAATTCTGAAATTTTTTGCTTTTTCCTGCTCCTCTTAGCATGATAAACAAGATTCAAAGAGAGTGAGATGCCAGCTCCTTTCATTCAGTCAGTAGCTTCAATCATTTCTGGACGTTTTTCAATGGCAAAAATCAATGAATATTGTAAATGCACAAACAGTAATTTCTCCGCATTGCAAGGTGCAATTCTGAAATTTTTTGCTTTTTCCTGCTCCTCTTAGCATGATAAAGAAGATTCAAAGAGAGTGAGATGCCAGCTCCTTTCATTCAGTCAGTAGCTTCAAACATTTCTGGTATATGAATAACATGATGTTTTTCAATGGCAAAAATCAATGAATATTGTAAATGCACAAACAGTAATTTCTCCGCATTGCAAGGTGCAAGTCTGAAATTTTTTGCTTTTTCCTGCTCCTCTTAGCATGATAAAGAAGATTCAAAGAGAGTGAGATGCCAGCTACTTTCATTCAGTCAGTAGCTTCAATCATTTCTGGACGTTTTTCAATGGTAAAAATCAATGAATATTGTAAATGCACAAACAGTAATTTCTCCGCATTGCAAGGTGCAATTCTGAAATTTTTTGCTTTTTCCTGCTCCTCTTAGCATGATAAAGAAGATTCAAAGAGAGTGAGATGCCAGCTCCTTTCATTCAGTCAGTAGCTTCAAACATTTCTGGTATATGAATAACATGATGTTTTTCAATGGCAAAAATCAATGAATATTGTAATTGCACAAACAGTAATTTCTCTGCATTGCAAGGTGCAATTCTGAAATTTTTTGCTTTTTCCTGCTCCTCTTAGCATGATAAAGAAGATTCAAAGAGAGTGAGATGCCAGCTACTTTCATTCAGTCAGTAGCTTCAATCATTTCTGGACGTTTTTCAATGGTAAAAATCAATGAATATTGTAAATGCACAAACAGTAATTTCTCCACATTGCAAGGTGCAATTCTGAAATTTTTTGCTTTTTCCTGCTCCTCTTAGCATGATAAAGAAGATTCAAAGAGAGTGAGATGCCAGCTCCTTTCATTCAGTCAGTAGCTTCAAACATTTCTGGTATATGAATAACATGATGTTTTTCAATGGCAAAAATCAATGAATATTGTAAATGCACAAACAGTAATTTCTCCGCATTGCAAGGTGCAATTCTGAAATTTTTTGCTTTTTCCTGCTCCTCTTAGCATGATAAAGAAGATTCAAAGAGAGTGAGATGCCAGCTCCTTTCATTCAGTCAGTAGCTTCAAACATTTCTGGTATATGAATAACATGATGTTTTTCAATGGCAAAAATCAATGAATATTGTAAATGCACAAACAGTAATTTCTCCGCATTGCAAGGTGCAATTCTGAAATTTTTTGCTTTTTCCTGCTCCTCTTAGCATGATAAAGAATATTCAAAGAGAGTGAGATGCCAGCTCCTTTCATTCAGTCAGTAGCTTCAATCATTTCTGGATGTTTTTCAATGGCAAAAATCAATGAATATTGTAAATGCACAAACTGTAATTTCTCCGCATTGCAAGGTGCAATTCTGAAATTTTTGGCTTTTTCCTGCTCCTCTTAGCATGATAAAGAAGATTCAAAGAGAGTGAGATGCCAGCTCCTTTCATTCAGTCAGTAGCTTCAATCATTTCTGGACGTTTTTCAATGGCAAAAATCAATGAATATTGTAAATGCACAAACAGTAATTTCTCCGCATTGCAAGGTGCAATTCTGAAATTTTTTGCTTTTTCCTGCTCCTCTTAGCATGATAAAGAAGATTCAAAGAGAGTGAGATGCCAGCTCCTTTCATTCAGTCAGTACGTTCAATCATTTCTGGATGTTTTTCAATGGCAAAAATCAATGAATATTGTAAATGCACAAACAGTAATTTCTCCGCATTGCAAGGTGCAATTCTGAAATTTTTTGCTTTTTCCCGCTCCTCTTAGCATGATAAAGAAGATTCAAAGAGATTGAGGTGCCAGCTCCTTTCATTCAGTCAGTAGCTTCAAACATTTCTGGTATATGAATAACATGTTTTTCAATGGCAAAAATCATTGAATATTGTAAATGCACAAACAGTAATTTCTCCGCATTGCAAGGTGCAATTCTGAAATTTTTTGATTTTTCCTGCTCCTCTTAGCATGATAAAGAAGATTCAAAGAGAGTGAGATGCCAGCTCCTTTCATTCAGTCAGTAGCTTCAATCATTTCTGGACGTTTTTCAATGGCAAAAATCAATGAATATTGTAAATGCACAAACAGTAATTTCTCCGCATTGCAAGGTGCAATTCTGAAATTTTTTGCTTTTTCCTGCTCCTCTTAGCATGATAAAGAAGATTCAAAGAGAGTGAGATGCCAGCTCCTTTCATTCAGTCAGTAGCTTCAATCATTTCTGGACGTTTTTCAATGGCAAAAATCAATGAATATTGTAAATGCACAAACAGTAATTTCTCCGCATTGCAAGGTGCAATTCTGAAATTTTTTGCTTTTTCCTGCTCCTCTTAGCATGATAAAGAAGATTCAAAGAGAGTGAGATGCCAGCTCCTTTCATTCAGTCAGTAGCTTCAAACATTTCTGGAATATGAATAACATGATGTTTTTCAATGGCAAAAATCAATGAATATTGTAAATGCACAAACAGTAATTTCTCCGCATTGCAAGGTGCAAGTCTGAAATTTTTTGCTTTTTCCTGCTCCTCTTAGCATGATAAAGAAGATTCAAAGAGAGTGAGATGCCAGCTACTTTCATTCAGTCAGTAGCTTCAATCATTTCTGGACGTTTTTCAATGGTAAAAATCAATGAATATTGTAAATGCACAAACAGTAATTTCTCCACATTGCAAGGTGCAATTCTGAAATTTTTTGCTTTTTCCTGCTCCTCTTAGCATGATAAAGAAGATTCAAAGAGAGTGAGATGCCAGCTCCTTTCATTCAGTCAGTAGCTTCAAACATTTCTGGTATATGAATAACATGATGTTTTTCAATGGCAAAAATCAATGAATATTGTAAATGCACAAACAGTAATTTCTCCGCATTGCAAGGTGCAATTCTGAAATTTTTTGCTTTTTCCTGCTCCTCTTAGCATGATAAAGAAGATTCAAAGAGAGTGAGATGCCAGCTCCTTTCATTCAGTCAGTAGCTTCAAACATTTCTGGTATATGAATAACATGATGTTTTTCAATGGCAAAAATCAATGAATATTGTAAATGCACAAAGAGTAATTTCTCCGCATTGCAAGGTGCAATTCTGAAATTTTTTGCTTTTTCCTGCTCCTCTTAGCATGATAAAGAAGATTCAAAGAGAGTGAGATGCCAGCTCCTTTCATTCAGTCAGTAGCTTCAATCATTTCTGGACGTTTTTCAATGGCAAAAATCAATGAATATTGTAAATGCACAAACAGTAATTTCTCCGCATTGCAAGGTGCAATTCTGAAATTTTTTGCTTTTTCCTGCTCCTCTTAGCATGATAAAGAAGATTCAAAGAGAGTGAGATGCCAGCTCCTTTCATTCAGTCAGTAGCTTCAATCATTTCTGGACGTTTTTCAATGGCAAAAATCAATGAATATTGTAAATGCACAAACAGTAATTTCTCCGCATTGCAAGGTGCAATTCTGAAATTTTTTGCTTTTTCCTGCTCCTCTTAGCATGATAAAGAAGATTCAAAGAGAGTGAGATGCCAGCTCCTTTCATTCAGTCAGTAGCTACAAACATTTCTGGTATATGAATAACATGATGTTTTTCAATGGCAAAAATCAATGAATATTGTAAATGCACAAACAGTAATTTCTCCGCATTGCAAGGTGCAATTCTGAAATTTTTTGCTTTTTCCTGCTCCTCTTAGCATGATAAAGAAGATTCAAAGAGAGTGAGATGCCAGCTCCTTTCATTCAGTCAATAGCTTCAATCATTTCTGGACGTTTTTCAATGGCAAAAATCAATGAATATTGTAAATGCACAAACAGTAATTTCTCCGCATTGCAAGGTGCAATTCTGAAATTTTTTGCTTTTTCCTGCTCCTCTTAGCATGATAAAGAAGATTCAAAGAGAGTGAGATGCCAGCTCCTTTCATTCAGTCAGTAGCTTCAATCATTTCTGGACGTTTTTCAATGGCAAAAATCAATGAATATTGTAAATGCACAAACAGTAATTTCTCCGCATTGCAAGGTGCAATTCTGAAATTTTTTGCTTTTTCCTGCTCCTCTTAGCATGACAAAGAAGATTCAAAGAGAGTAAGATGCCAGCTCCTTTCATTCAGTCAGTAGCTTCAATCATTTCTGGTATATGAATAACATGATGTTTTTCAATGGCAAAAATCAATGAATATTGTAACTGCACAAACAGTAATTTCTCCGCATTGCAAGGTGCAATTCTGAAATTTTTTGCTTTTTCCTGCTCCTCTTAGCATGATAAAGAAGATTCAAAGAGAGTGAGATGCCAGCTCCTTTAATTCAGTCAGTAGCTTCAATCATTTCTGGACATTTTTCAATGGCAAAAATCAATGAATATTGTAAATGCACAAACAGTAATTTCTCCGCATTGCAAGGTGCAATTCTGAAATTTTTTGCTTTTTCCTGCTCCTCTTAGCATGATAAAGAAGATTCAAAGAGAGTGAGATGCCAGCTCCTTTCATTCAGTCAGTAGCTTCAATCATTTCTGGACGTTTTTCAATGGCAAAAATCAATGAATATTGTAAATGCACAAACAGTAATTTCTCCGCATTGCAAGGTGCAATTCTGAAATTTTTTGCTTTTTCCTGCTCCTCTTAGCATGATAAAGAAGATTCAAAGAGAGTGAGATGCCAGCTCCTTTCATTCAGTCAGTAGCTTCAAACATTTCTGGTATATGAATAATATGATGTTTTTCAATGGCAAAAATCAATGAATATTGTAAAAGCACAAACAGTAATTTCTCCGCATTGCAAGGTGCAATTCTGAAATTTTTTGCATTTTCCTGCTCCTCTTAGCATGATAAAGAAGATTCAAAGAGAGTGAGATGCCAGCTCCTTTCATTCAGTCAGTAGCTTCAATCATTTCTGGTATATGAATAACATGATGTTTTTCAATGGCAAAAATCAATGAATATTGTAAATGCACAAACAGTAATTTCTCCGCATTGCAAGTTGCAATTCTGAAATTTTTTGCTTTTTCCTGCTCCTCTTAGCATGATAAAGAAGATTCAAAGAGAGTGAGATGCCAGCTCCTTTCATTCAGTCAGTAGCTTCAATCATTTCTGGACGTTTTTCAATGGCAAAAATCAATGAATATTGTAAATGCACAAACAGTAATTTCTCCGCATTGCAAGGTGCAATTCTGAAATTTTTCGCTTTTTCCTGCTCCTCTTAGCATGATAAAGAATATTCAAAGAGAGTGAGATGCCAGCTCCTTTCATTCAGTCAGTAGCTTCAATCATTTCTGGACGTTTTTCAAAGGCAAAAATCAATGAATATTGTAAATGCACAAACAGTAATTTCTCCGCATTGCAAGGTGCAATTCTGAAATTTTTTGCTTTTTCCTGCTCCTCTTAGCATGATAAAGAAGATTCAAAGAGAGTGAGATGCCAGCTCCTTTCATTCAGTCAGTAGCTTCAAACATTTCTGGTATATGAATAACATGATGTTTTTCAATGGCAAAAATCAATGAATATTGTAAAAGCACAAACAGTAATTTCTCCGCACTGCAAGGTGCAATTCTGAAATTTTTTGCTTTTTCCTGCTCCTCTTAGCATGATAAAGAAGATTCAAAGAGAGTGAGATGCCAGCTCCTTTCATTCAGTCAGTAGCTTCAATCATTTCTGGTATATGAATAACATGATGTTTTTCAATGGCAAAAATCAATGAATATTGTAAATGCACAAACAGTAATTTCTCCACATTGCAAGGTGCAATTCTGAAATTTTTTGCTTTTTCCTGCTCCTCTTAGCATGATAAAGAAGATTCAAAGAGAGTGAGATGCCAGCTCCTTTCATTCAGTCAGTAGCTTCAATCATTTCTGGACGTTTTTCAATGGCAAAAATCAATGAATATTGTAAATGCACAAACAGTAATTTCTCCGCATTGCAAGGTGCAATTCTGAAATTTTTTGCTTTTTCCTGCTCCTCTTAGCATGATAAAGAAGATTCAAAGAGAGTGAGATGCCAGCTCCTTTCATTCAGTCAGTAGCTACAAACATTTCTGGTATATGAATAACATGATGTTTTTCAATGGCAAAAATCAATGAATATTGTAAATGCACAAACAGTAATTTCTCCGCATTGCAAGGTGCAATTCTGAAATTTTTTGCTTTTTCCTGCTCCTCTTAGCATGATAAAGAAGATTCAAAGAGAGTGAGATGCCAGCTCCTTTCATTCAGTCAGTAGCTTCAATCATTTCTGGACGTTTTTCAATGGCAAAAATCAATGAATATTGTAAATGCACAAACAGTAATTTCTCCGCATTGCAAGGTGCAATTCTGAAATTTTTTGCTTTTTCCTGCTCCTCTTAGCATGATAAAGAAGATTCAAAGAGAGTGAGATGCCAGCTCCTTTCATTCAGTCAGTAGCTTCAATCATTTCTGGACGTTTTTCAATGGCAAAAATCAATGAATATTGTAAATGCACAAACAGTAATTTCTCCGCATTGCAAGGTGCAATTCTGAAATTTTTTGCTTTTTCCTGCTCCTCTTAGCATGATAAAGAAGATTCAAAGAGAGTGAGATGCCAGCTCCTTTCATTCAGTCAGTAGCTTCAAACATTTCTGGTATATGAATAATATGATGTTTTTCAATGGCAAAAATCAATGAATATTGTAAAAGCACAAACAGTAATTTCTCCGCATTGCAAGGTGCAATTCTGAAATTTTTTGCTTTTTCCTGCTCCTCTTAGCATGATAAAGAAGATTCAAAGAGAGTGAGATGCCAGCTCCTTTCATTCAGTCAGTAGCTTCAATCATTTCTGGACGTTTTTCAATGGCAAAAATCAATGAATATTGTAAATGCACAAACAGTAATTTCTCCGCATTGCAAGGTGCAATTCTGAAATTTTTTGCTTTTTCCTGCTCCTCTTAGCATGGTAAAGAAGATTCAAAGAGAGTGAGATGCCAGCTCCTTTCATTCAGTCAGTAGCTTCAATCATTTCTGGTATATGAATAACATGATGTTTTTCAATGGCAAAAATCAATGAATATTGTAAATGCACAAACAGTAATTTCTCCACATTGCAAGTTGCAATTCTGAAATTTTTTGCTTTTTCCTGCTCCTCTTAGCATGATAAAGAAGATTCAAAGAGAGTGAGATGCCAGCTCCTTTCATTCAGTCAGTAGCTTCAATCATTTCTGGACGTTTTTCAATGGCAAAAATCAATGAATATTGTAAATGCACAAACAGTAATTTCTCCGCATTGCAAGGTGCAATTCTGAAATTTTTTGCTTTTTCCTGCTCCTCTTAGCATGATAAAGAAGATTCAAAGAGAGTGAGATGCCAGCTCCTTTCATTCAGTCAGTAGCTTCAATCATTTCTGGACGTTTTTCAATGGCAAAAATCAATGAATATTGTAAATGCACAAACAGTAATTTCTCCGCATTGCAAGGTGCAATTCTGAAATTTTTTGCTTTTTCCTGCTCCTCTTAGCATGATAAAGAAGATTCAAAGAGAGTGAGATGCCAGCTCCTTTCATTCAGTCAGTAGCTTCAAACATTTCTGGTATATGAATAACATGATGTTTTTCAATGGCAAAAATCAATGAATATTGTAAAAGCACAAACAGTAATTTCTCCGCATTGCAAGGTGCAATTCTGAAATTTTTTGCTTTTTCCTGCTCCTCTTAGCATGATAAAGAAGATTCAAAGAGAGTGAGATGCCAGCTCCTTTCATTCAGTCAGTAGCTTCAATCATTTCTGGACGTTTTTCAATGGCAAAAATCAATGAATATTGTAAATGCACAAACAGTAATTTCTCCGCATTGCAAGGTGCAATTCTGAAATTTTTTGCTTTTTCCTGCTCCTCTTAGCATGATAAAGAAGATTCAAAGAGAGTGAGATGCCAGCTCCTTTCATTCAGTCAGTAGCTTCAATCATTTCTGGTATATGAATAACATGATGTTTTTCAATGGCAAAAATCAATGAATATTGTAAATGCACAAACAGTAATTTCTCCACATTGCAAGGTGCAATTCTGAAATTTTTTGCTTTTTCCTGCTCCTCTTAGCATGATAAAGAAGATTCAAAGAGAGTGAGATGACAGCTCCTTTCATTCAGTCAGTAGCTTCAATCATTTCTGGACGTTTTTCAATGGCAAAAATCAATGAATATTGTAAATGCACAAACAGTAATTTCTCCGCATTGCAAGGTGCAATTCTGAAATTTTTTGCTTTTTCCTGCTCCTCTTAGCATGATAAAGAAGATTCAAAGAGAGCGAGATGCCAGCTCCTTTCATTCAGTCAGTAGCTTCAATCATTTCTGGTATATGAATAACATGATGTTTTTCAATGGCAAAAATCAATGAATATTGTAAATGCACAAACAGTAATTTCTCCGCATTGCAAGGTGCAATTCTGAAATTTTTTGCTTTTTCCTGCTCCTCTTAGCATGATAAAGAAGATTCAAAGAGAGTGAGATGCCAGCTCCTTTCATTCAGTCAGTAGCTTCAATCATTTCTGGACGTTTTTCAATGGCAAAAATCAATGAATATTGTAAATGCACAAACAGTAATTTCTCCGCATTGCAAGGTGCAATTCTGAAATTTTTTGCTTTTTCCTGCTCCTCTTAGCATGATAAAGAAGATTCAAAGAGAGTGAGATGCCAGCTCCTTTCATTCAGTCAGTAGCTTCAAACATTTCTGGTATATGAATAACATGATGTTTTTCAATGGCAAAAATCAATGAATATTGTAAATGCACAAACAGTAATTTCTCCGCATTGCAAGGTGCAATTCTGAAATTTTTTGCTTTTTCCTGCTCCTCTTAGCATGATAAAGAAGATTCAAAGAGAGTGAGATGCCAGCTCCTTTCATTCAGTCAGTAGCTTCAAACATTTCTGGTATATGAATAACATGATGTTTTTCAATGGCAAAAATCAATGAATATTGTAAATGCACAAAGAGTAATTTCTCCGCATTGCAAGGTGCAATTCTGAAATTTTTTGCTTTTTCCTGCTCCTCTTAGCATGATAAAGAAGATTCAAAGAGAGTGAGATGCCAGCTCCTTTCATTCAGTCAGTAGCTTCAATCATTTCTGGACGTTTTTCAATGGCAAAAATCAATGAATATTGTAAATGCACAAACAGTAATTTCTCCGCATTGCAAGGTGCAATTCTGAAATTTTTTGCTTTTTCCTGCTCCTCTTAGCATGATAAAGAAGATTCAAAGAGAGTGAGATGCCAGCTCCTTTCATTCAGTCAGTAGCTTCAATCATTTCTGGACGTTTTTCAATGGCAAAAATCAATGAATATTGTAAATGCACAAACAGTAATTTCTCCGCATTGCAAGGTGCAATTCTGAAATTTTTTGCTTTTTCCTGCTCCTCTTAGCATGATAAAGAAGATTCAAAGAGAGTGAGATGCCAGCTCCTTTCATTCAGTCAGTAGCTACAAACATTTCTGGTATATGAATAACATGATGTTTTTCAATGGCAAAAATCAATGAATATTGTAAATGCACAAACAGTAATTTCTCCGCATTGCAAGGTGCAATTCTGAAATTTTTTGCTTTTTCCTGCTCCTCTTAGCATGATAAAGAAGATTCAAAGAGAGTGAGATGCCAGCTCCTTTCATTCAGTCAGTAGCTTCAATCATTTCTGGACGTTTTTCAATGGCAAAAATCAATGAATATTGTAAATGCACAAACAGTAATTTCTCCGCATTGCAAGGTGCAATTCTGAAATTTTTTGCTTTTTCCTGCTCCTCTTAGCATGATAAAGAAGATTCAAAGAGAGTGAGATGCCAGCTCCTTTCATTCAGTCAGTAGCTTCAATCATTTCTGGACGTTTTTCAATGGCAAAAATCAATGAATATTGTAAATGCACAAACAGTAATTTCTCCGCATTGCAAGGTGCAATTCTGAAATTTTTTGCTTTTTCCTGCTCCTCTTAGCATGACAAAGAAGATTCAAAGAGAGTAAGATGCCAGCTCCTTTCATTCAGTCAGTAGCTTCAATCATTTCTGGTATATGAATAACATGATGTTTTTCAATGGCAAAAATCAATGAATATTGTAAATGCACAAACAGTAATTTCTCCGCATTGCAAGGTGCAATTCTGAAATTTTTTGCTTTTTCCTGCTCCTCTTAGCATGATAAAGAAGATTCAAAGAGAGTGAGATGCCAGCTCCTTTCATTCAGTCAGTAGCTTCAATCATTTCTGGACGTTTTTCAATGGCAAAAATCAATGAATATTGTAAATGCACAAACAGTAATTTCTCCGCATTGCAAGGTGCAATTCTGAAATTTTTTGCTTTTTCCTGCTCCTCTTAGCATGATAAAGAAGATTCAAAGAGAGTGAGATGCCAGCTCCTTTCATTCAGTCAGTAGCTTCAATCATTTCTGGACGTTTTTCAATGGCAAAAATCAATGAATATTGTAAATGCACAAACAGTAATTTCTCCGCATTGCAAGGTGCAATTCTGAAATTTTTTGCTTTTTCCTGCTCCTCTTAGCATGATAAAGAAGATTCAAAGAGAGTGAGATGCCAGCTCCTTTCATTCAGTCAGTAGCTTCAAACATTTCTGGTATATGAATAACATGATGTTTTTCAATGGCAAAAATCAATGAATATTGTAAAAGCACAAACAGTAATTTCTCCGCATTGCAAGGTGCAATTCTGAAATTTTTTGCTTTTTCCTGCTCCTCTTAGCATGATAAAGAAGATTCAAAGAGAGTGAGATGCCAGCTCCTTTCATTCAGTCAGTAGCTTCAATCATTTCTGGACGTTTTTCAATGGCAAAAATCAATGAATATTGTAAATGCACAAACAGTAATTTCTCCGCATTGCAAGGTGCAATTCTGAAATTTTTTGCTTTTTCCTGCTCCTCTTAGCATGATAAAGAAGATTCAAAGAGAGTGAGATGCCAGCTCCTTTCATTCAGTCAGTAGCTTCAATCATTTCTGGTATATGAATAACATGATGTTTTTCAATGGCAAAAATCAATGAATATTGTAAATGCACAAACAGTAATTTCTCCGCATTGCAAGTTGCAATTCTGAAATTTTTTGCTTTTTCCTGCTCCTCTTAGCATGATAAAGAAGATTCAAAGAGAGTGAGATGCCAGCTCCTTTCATTCAGTCAGTAGCTTCAATCATTTCTGGACGTTTTTCAATGGCAAAAATCAATGAATATTGTAAATGCACAAACAGTAATTTCTCCGCATTGCAAGGTGCAATTCTGAAATTTTTTGCTTTTTCCTGCTCCTCTTAGCATGATAAAGAAGATTCAAAGAGAGTGAGATGCCAGCTCCTTTCATTCAGTCAGTAGCTTCAATCATTTCTGGACGTTTTTCAATGGCAAAAAATCAATGAATATTGTAAATGCACAAACAGTAATTTCTCCGCATTGCAAGGTGCAATTCTGAAATTTTTTGCTTTTTCCTGCTCCTCTTAGCATGATAAAGAAGATTCAAAGAGAGTGAGATGCCAGCTCCTTTCATTCAGTCAGTAGCTTCAAACATTTCTGGTATATGAATAACATGATGTTTTTCAATGGCAAAAATCAATGAATATTGTAAAAGCACAAACAGTAATTTCTCCGCATTGCAAGGTGCAATTCTGAAATTTTTTGCTTTTTCCTGCTCCTCTTAGCATGATAAAGAAGATTCAAAGAGAGTGAGATGCCAGCTCCTTTCATTCAGTCAGTAGCTTCAATCATTTCTGGACGTTTTTCAATGGCAAAAATCAATGAATATTGTAAATGCACAAACAGTAATTTCTCCGCATTGCAAGGTGCAATTCTGAAATTTTTTGCTTTTTCCTGCTCCTCTTAGCATGATAAAGAAGATTCAAAGAGAGTGAGATGCCAGCTCCTTTCATTCAGTCAGTAGCTTCAATCATTTCTGGTATATGAATAACATGATGTTTTTCAATGGCAAAAATCAATGAATATTGTAAATGCACAAACAGTAATTTCTCCACATTGCAAGGTGCAATTCTGAAATTTTTTGCTTTTTCCTGCTCCTCTTAGCATGATAAAGAAGATTCAAAGAGAGTGAGATGCCAGCTCCTTTCATTCAGTCAGTAGCTTCAATCATTTCTGGACGTTTTTCAATGGCAAAAATCAATGAATATTGTAAATGCACAAACAGTAATTTCTCCGCATTGCAAGGTGCAATTCTGAAATTTTTTGCTTTTTCCTGCTCCTCTTAGCATGATAAAGAAGATTCAAAGAGAGCGAGATGCCAGCTCCTTTCATTCAGTCAGTAGCTTCAATCATTTCTGGTATATGAATAACATGATGTTTTTCAATGGCAAAAATCAATGAATATTGTAAATGCACAAACAGTAATTTCTCCGCATTGCAAGGTGCAATTCTGAAATTTTTTGCTTTTTCCTGCTCCTCTTAGCATGATAAAGAAGATTCAAAGAGAGTGAGATGCCAGCTCCTTTCATTCAGTCAGTAGCTTCAATCATTTCTGGACGTTTTTCAATGGCAAAAATCAATGAATATTGTAAATGCACAAACAGTAATTTCTCCGCATTGCAAGGTGCAATTCTGAAATTTTTTGCTTTTTCCTGCTCCTCTTAGCATGATAAAGAAGATTCAAAGAGAGTGAGATGCCAGCTCCTTTCATTCAGTCAGTAGCTTCAATCATTTCTGGTATATGAATAACATGATGTTTTTCAATGGCAAAAATCAATGAATATTGTAAATGCACAAACAGTAATTTCTCCGCATTGCAAGTTGCAATTCTGAAATTTTTTGCTTTTTCCTGCTCCTCTTAGCATGATAAAGAAGATTCAAAGAGAGTGAGATGCCAGCTCCTTTCATTCAGTCAGTAGCTTCAATCATTTCTGGACGTTTTTCAATGGCAAAAATCAATGAATATTGTAAATGCACAAACAGTAATTTCTCCGCATTGCAAGGTGCAATTCTGAAATTTTTTGCTTTTTCCTGCTCCTCTTAGCATGATAAAGAAGATTCAAAGAGAGTGAGATGCCAGCTCCTTTCATTCAGTCAGTAGCTTCAATCATTTCTGGACGTTTTTCAATGGCAAAAAATCAATGAATATTGTAAATGCACAAACAGTAATTTCTCCGCATTGCAAGGTGCAATTCTGAAATTTTTTGCTTTTTCCTGCTCCTCTTAGCATGATAAAGAAGATTCAAAGAGAGTGAGATGCCAGCTCCTTTCATTCAGTCAGTAGCTTCAAACATTTCTGGTATATGAATAACATGATGTTTTTCAATGGCAAAAATCAATGAATATTGTAAAAGCACAAACAGTAATTTCTCCGCATTGCAAGGTGCAATTCTCAAATTTTTTGCTTTTTCCTGCTCCTCTTAGCATGATAAAGAAGATTCAAAGAGAGTGAGATGCCAGCTCCTTTCATTCAGTCAGTAGCTTCAATCATTTCTGGACGTTTTTCAATGGCAAAAATCAATGAATATTGTAAATGCACAAACAGTAATTTCTCCGCATTGCAAGGTGCAATTCTGAAATTTTTTGCTTTTTCCTGCTCCTCTTAGCATGATAAAGAAGATTCAAAGAGAGTGAGATGCCAGCTCCTTTCATTCAGTCAGTAGCTTCAATCATTTCTGGTATATGAATAACATGATGTTTTTCAATGGCAAAAATCAATGAATATTGTAAATGCACAAACAGTAATTTCTCCACATTGCAAGGTGCAATTCTGAAATTTTTTGCTTTTTCCTGCTCCTCTTAGCATGATAAAGAAGATTCAAAGAGAGTGAGATGCCAGCTCCTTTCATTCAGTCAGTAGCTTCAATCATTTCTGGACGTTTTTCAATGGCAAAAATCAATGAATATTGTAAATGCACAAACAGTAATTTCTCCGCATTGCAAGGTGCAATTCTGAAATTTTTTGCTTTTTCCTGCTCCTCTTAGCATGATAAAGAAGATTCAAAGAGAGCGAGATGCCAGCTCCTTTCATTCAGTCAGTAGCTTCAATCATTTCTGGTATATGAATAACATGATGTTTTTCAATGGCAAAAATCAATGAATATTGTAAATGCACAAACAGTAATTTCTCCGCATTGCAAGGTGCAATTCTGAAATTTTTTGCTTTTTCCTGCTCCTCTTAGCATGATAAAGAAGATTCAAAGAGAGTGAGATGCCAGCTCCTTTCATTCAGTCAGTAGCTTCAATCATTTCTGGACGTTTTTCAATGGCAAAAATCAATGAATATTGTAAATGCACAAACAGTAATTTCTCCGCATTGCAAGGTGCAATTCTGAAATTTTTTGCTTTTTCCTGCTCCTCTTAGCATGATAAAGAAGATTCAAAGAGAGTGAGATGCCAGCTCCTTTCATTCAGTCACTAGCTTCAAACATTTCTGGTATATGAATAACATGATGTTTTTCAATGGCAAAAATCAATGAATATTGTAAATGCACAAACAGTAATTTCTCCGCATTGCAAGGTGCAATTCTGAAATTTTTTGCTTTTTCCTGCTCCTCTTAGCATGATAAAGAAGATTCAAAGAGAGTGAGATGCCAGCTCCTTTCATTCAGTCAGTAGCTTCAATCATTTCTGGACGTTTTTCAATGGCAAAAATCAATGAATATTGTAAATGCACAAACAGCAATTTCTCCGCATTGCAAGGTGCAATTCTGAAATTTTTGCTTTTTCCTGCTCCTCTTAGCATGATAAAGAAGATTCAAAGAGAGTGAGATGCCAGCTCCTTTCATTCAGTCAGTAGCTTCAATCATTTCTGGACGTTTTTCAATGGCAAAAATCAATGAATATTGTAAATGCACAAACAGTAATTTCTCCGCATTGCAAGGTGCAATTCTGAAATTTTTTGCTTTTTCCTGCTCCTCTTAGCATGATAAAGAAGATTCAAAGAGAGTGAGATGCCAGCTCCTTTCATTCAGTCAGTAGCTTCAATCATTTCTGGTATATGAATAACATGATGTTTTTCAATGGCAAAAATCAATGAATATTGTAAATGCACAAACAGTAATTTCTCCGCATTGCAAGGTGCAATTCTGAAATTTTTTGCTTTTTCCTGCTCCTCTTAGCATGATAAAGAAGATTCAAAGAGAGTGAGATGCCAGCTCCTTTCATTCAGTCAGCAGCTTCAATCATTTCTGGACATTTTTCAATGGCAAAAATCAATGAATATTGTAAATGCACAAACAGTAATTTCTCCGCATTGCAAGGTGCAATTCTGAAATTTTTTGCTTTTTCCTGCTCCTCTTAGCATGATAAAGAAGATTCAAAGAGAGTGAGATGCCAGCTCCTTTCATTCAGTCAGTAGCTTCAAACATTTCTGGTATATGAATAACATGATGTTTTTCAATGGCAAAAATCAATGAATATTGTAAAAGCACAAACAGTAATTTCTCCGCATTGCAAGGTGCAATTCTGAAATTTTTTGCTTTTTCCTGCTCCTCTTAGCATGATAAAGAAGATTCAAAGAGAGTGAGATGCCAGCTCCTTTCATTCAGTCAGTAGCTTCAATCATTTCTGGACGTTTTTCAATGGCAAAAATCAATGAATATTGTAAATGCACAAACAGTAATTTCTCCGCATTGCAAGGTGCAATTCTGAAATTTTTTGCTTTTTCCTGCTCCTCTTAGCATGATAAAGAAGATTCAAAGAGAGTGAGATGCCAGCTCCTTTCATTCAGTCAGTAGCTTCAATCATTTCTGGTATATGAATAACATGATGTTTTTCAATGGCAAAAATCAATGAATATTGTAAATGCACAAACAGTAATTTCTCCGCATTGCAAGTTGCAATTCTGAAATTTTTTGCTTTTTCCTGCTCCTCTTAGCATGATAAAGAAGATTCAAAGAGAGTGAGATGCCAGCTCCTTTCATTCAGTCAGTAGCTTCAATTATTTCTGGACGTTTTTCAATGGCAAAAATCAATGAATATTGTAAATGCACAAACAGTAATTTCTCCGCATTGCAAGGTGCAATTCTGAAATTTTTTGCTTTTTCCTGCTCCTCTTAGCATGATAAAGAAGATTCAAAGAGAGTGAGATGCCAGCTCCTTTCATTCAGTCAGTTGCTTCAATCATTTCTGGACGTTTTTCAATGGCAAAAATCAATGAATATTGTAAATGCACAAACAGTAATTTCTCCGCATTGCAAGGTGCAATTCTGAAATTTTTTGCTTTTTCCTGCTCCTCTTAGCATGATAAAGAAGATTCAAAGAGAGTGAGATGCCAGCTCCTTTCATTCAGTCAGTAGCTTCAATCATTTCTGGACGTTTTTCAATGGCAAAAATCAATGAATATTGTAAATGTACAAACAGTAATTTCTCCGCATTGCAAGGTGCAATTCTGAAATTTTTTGCTTTTTCCTGCTCCTCTTTGCATGATAAAGAAGATTCAAAGAGAGTGAGATGCCAGCTCCTTTCATTCAGTCAGTAGCTTCAATCATTTCTGGTATATGAATAACATGATGTTTTTCAATGGCAAAAATCAATGAATATTGTAAATGCACAAACAGTAATTTCTCCGCATTGCAAGGTGCAATTCTGAAATTTTTGGCTTTTTCCTGCTCCTCTTAGCATGATAAAGAAGATTCAAAGAGAGTGAGATGTCAGCTTCTTTCATTCAGTCAGTAGCTTCAAACATTTCTGGGATATGAATAACATGATGTTTTTCAATGGCAAAAATTAATGAATATTGTAAATGCACAAACAGTAATTTCTCCGCATTGCAAGGTGCAATTCTGAAATTTTTTGCTTTTTCCTGCTCCTCTTAGCATGATAAAGAAGATTCAAAGAGAGTGAGATGCCAGCTCCTTTCATTCAGTCAGTAGCTTCAATCATTTCTGGTATATGAATAACATGATGTTTTTCAATGGCAAAAATCAATGAATATTGTAAATGCACAAACAGTAATTTCTCCGCATTGCAAGTTGCAATTCTGAAATTTTTTGCTTTTTCCTGCTCCTCTTAGCATGATAAAGAAGATTCAAAGAGAGTGAGATGCCAGCTCCTTTCATTCAGTCAGTAGCTTCAATCATTTCTGGACGTTTTTCAATGGCAAAAATCAATGAATATTGTAAATGCACAAACAGTAATTTCTCCGCATTGCAAGGTGCAATTCTGAAATTTTTTGCTTTTTCCTGCTCCTCTTAGCATGATAAAGAAGATTCAAAGAGAGTGAGATGCCAGCTCCTTTCATTCAGTCAGTAGCTTCAATCATTTCTGGACGTTTTTCAATGGCAAAAATCAATGAATATTGTAAATGCACAAACAGTAATTTCTCCGCATTGCAAGGTGCAATTCTGAAATTTTTTGCTTTTTCCTGCTCCTCTTAGCATGATAAAGAAGATTCAAAGAGAGTGAGATGCCAGCTCCTTTCATTCAGTCAGTAGCTTCAATCATTTCTGGTATATGAATAACATGATGTTTTTCAATGGCAAAAATCAATGAATATTGTAAATGCACAAACAGTAATTTCTCCGCATTGCAAGTTGCAATTCTGAAATTTTTTGCTTTTTCCTGCTCCTCTTAGCATGATAAAGAAGATTCAAAGAGAGTGAGATGCCAGCTCCTTTCATTCAGTCAGTAGCTTCAATCATTTCTGGACGTTTTTCAATGGCAAAAATCAATGAATATTGTAAATGCACAAACAGTAATTTCTCCGCATTGCAAGGTGCAATTCTGAAATTTTTTGCTTTTTCCTGCTCCTCTTAGCATGATAAAGAAGATTCAAAGAGAGTGAGATGCCAGCTCCTTTCATTCAGTCAGTAGCTTCAATCATTTCTGGACGTTTTTCAATGGCAAAAATCAATGAATATTGTAAATGCACAAACAGTAATTTCTCCGCATTGCAAGGTGCAATTCTGAAATTTTTTGCTTTTTCCTGCTCCTCTTAGCATGATAAAGAAGATTCAAAGAGAGTGAGATGCCAGCTCCTTTCATTCAGTCAGTAGCTTCAAACATTTCTGGTATATGAATAACATGATGTTTTTCAATGGCAAAAATCAATGAATATTGTAAATGCACAAACAGTAATTTCTCCGCATTGCAAGGTGCAATTCTGAAATTTTTTGCTTTTTCCTGCTCCTCTTAGCATGATAAAGAAGATTCAAAGAGAGTGAGATGCCAGCTCCTTTCATTCAGTCAGTAGCTTCAATCATTTCTGGACGTTTTTCAATGGCAAAAATCAATGAATATTGTAAATGCACAAACAGTAATTTCTCCGCATTGCAAGGTGCAATTCTGAAATTTTTTGCTTTTTCCTGCTCCTCTTAGCATGATAAAGAAGATTCAAAGAGAGTGAGATGCCAGCTCCTTTCATTCAGTCAGTAGCTTCAATCATTTCTGGTATATGAATAACATGATATTTTTCAATGGCAAAAATCAATGAATATTGTAAATGCACAAACAGTAATTTCTCCACATTGCAAGGTGCAATTCTGAAATTTTTTGCTTTTTCCTGCTCCTCTTAGCATGATAAAGAAGATTCAAAGAGAGTGAGATGCCAGCTCCTTTCATTCAGTCAGTAGCTTCAATCTCTTCTGGACGTTTTTCAATGGCAAAAATCAATGAATATTGTAAATGCACAAACAGTAATTTCTCCGCATTGCAAGGTGCAATTCTGAAATTTTTTGCTTTTTCCTGCTCCTCTTAGCATGATAAAGAAGATTCAAAGAGAGCGAGATGCCAGCTCCTTTCATTCAGTCAGTAGCTTCAATCATTTCTGGTATATGAATAACATGATGTTTTTCAATGGCAAAAATCAATGAATATTGTAAATGCACAAACAGTAATTTCTCCGCATTGCAAGGTGCAATTCTGAAATTTTTTGCTTTTTCCTGCTCCTCTTAGCATGATAAAGAAGATTCAAAGAGAGTGAGATGCCAGCTCCTTTCATTCAGTCAGTAGCTTCAATCATTTCTGGACGTTTTTCAATGGCAAAAATCAATGAATATTGTAAATGCACAAACAGTAATTTCTCCGCATTGCAAGGTGCAATTCTGAAATTTTTTGCTTTTTCCTGCTCCTCTTAGCATGATAAAGAAGATTCAAAGAGAGTGAGATGCCAGCTCCTTTCATTCAGTCAGTAGCTTCAATCATTTCTGGTATATGAATAACATGATGTTTTTCAATGGCAAAAATCAATGAATATTGTAAATGCACAAACAGTAATTTCTCCGCATTGCAAGTTGCAATTCTGAAATTTTTTGCTTTTTCCTGCTCCTCTTAGCATGATAAAGAAGATTCAAAGAGAGTGAGATTCCAGCTCCTTTCATTCAGTCAGTAGCTTCAATCATTTCTGGACGTTTTTCAATGGCAAAAATCAATGAATATTGTAAATGCACAAACAGTAATTTCTCCGCATTGCAAGGTGCAATTCTGAAATTTTTTGCTTTTTCCTGCTCCTCTTAGCATGATAAAGAAGATTCAAAGAGAGTGAGATGCCAGCTCCTTTCATTCAGTCAGTAGCTTCAATCATTTCTGGACGTTTTTCAATGGCAAAAATCAATGAATATTGTAAATGCACAAACAGTAATTTCTCCGCATTGCAAGGTGCAATTCTGAAATTTTTTGCTTTTTCCTGCTCCTCTTAGCATGATAAAGAAGATTCAAAGAGAGTGAGATGCCAGCTCCTTTCATTCAGTCAGTAGCTTCAGTCATTTCTGGACGTTTTTCAATGGCAAAAATCAATGAATATTGTAAATGCACAAACAGTAATTTCTCCGCATTGCAAGGTGCAATTCTGAAATTTTTTGCTTTTTCCTGCTCCTCTTAGCATGATAAAGAAGATTCAAAGAGAGTGAGATGCCAGCTCCTTTCATTCAGTCAGTAGCTTCAAACATTTCTGGTATAAACATTTCTGGACGTTTTTCAATGGCAAAAATCAATGAATATTGTAAATGCACAAACAGTAATATCTCCACATTGCAAGGTGCAATTCTGAAATTTTTTGCTTTTTCCTGCTAATCCTAGCATGATAAAGAAGATTCAAATAGAGTGAGATGCCAGCTCCTTTCATTCAGTCAGTAGCTTCAAACATTTCTGGACGTTTTTCAATGGCAAAATTCAATGAATATTGTAAATGCACAAACAGTAATATCTCCACATTGCCAGGTGCAATTCTGAAATTTTTTGCTTTTTCCTGCTAATCCTAGCATGATAAAGAAGATTCAAAGAGAGTGAGATGCCAGCTCCTTTCATTCAGTCAGTAGCTTCAATCATTTCTGGACGTTTTTCAATGGCAAAAATCAATGAATATTGTAAATGCACAAACAGTAATTTCTCCGCATTGCAAGGTGCAATTCTGAAATTTTTTGCTTTTTCCTGCTCCTCTTAGCATGATAAAGATGATTCAAAGAGAGTGAGATGCCAGCTCCTTTCATTCAGTCAGTAGCTTCAATCATTTCTGG
This sequence comes from Phyllobates terribilis, assembly GCF_046119375.1. Taxonomy (NCBI): domain Eukaryota; kingdom Metazoa; phylum Chordata; class Amphibia; order Anura; family Dendrobatidae; genus Phyllobates; species Phyllobates terribilis. Next base: position 266,303 of record NW_027363660.1, on the reverse strand, counting down.
ACGTTTTTCAATGGCAAAAATCAATGAATATTGTAAATGCACAAACAGTAATTTCTCCGCATTGCAAGGTGCAATTCTGAAATTTTTTGCTTTTTCCTGCTCCTCTTAGCATGATAAAGAAGATTCAAAGAGAGTGAGATGCCAGCTCCTTTCATTCAGTCAGTAGCTTCAATCATTTCTGGTATATGAATAACATGATGTTTTTCAATGGCAAAAATCAATGAATATTGTAAATGCACAAACAGTAATTTCTCCGCATTGCAAGGTGCAATTCTGAAATTTTTTGCTTTTTCCTGCTCCTCTTAGCATGATAAAGAAGATTCAAAGAGAGTGAGATCCCAGCTCCTTTCATTCAGTCAGTAGCTTCAATCATTTCTGGACGTTTTTCAATGGCAAAAATCAATGAATATTGTAAATGCACAAACAGTAATTTCTCCGCATTGCAAGATGCAATTCTGAAATTTTTTGCTTTTTCCTGCTCCTCTTAGCATGATAAAGAAGATTCAAAGAGAGTGAGATGCCAGCTCCTTTCATTCAGTCAGTAGCTTCAGTCATTTCTGGACGTTTTTCAATGCAAAAATCAATGAATATTGTAAATGCACAAACAGTAATTTCTCCGCATTGCAAGGTGCAATTCTGAAATTTTTTGCTTTTTCCTGCTCCTCAGCATGATAAAGAAGATTCAAAGAGAGTGAGATGCCAGCTCCTTTCATTCAGTCAGTAGCTTCAATCATTTCTTGTATATGAATAACATGATGTTTTTCAATGGCAAAAATCAATGAATATTGTAAATGCACAAACAGTAATTTCTCCGCATTGCAAGGTGCAATTCTGAAATTTTTTGCTTTTTCCTGCTCCTCTTAGCATGATAAAGAAGATTCAAAGAGAGTGAGATGCCAGCTCCTTTCATTCAGTCAGTAGCTTCAATCATTTCTGGATGTTTTTCAATGGCAAAAATCAATGAATATTGTAAATGCACAAACAGTAATTTCTCCGCATTGCAAGGTGCAATTCTGAAATTTCTTGCATTTTCCTGCTCCTCTTAGCATGATAAAGAAGATTCAAAGAGAATGAGATGCCAGCTCCTTTCATTCAGTCAGTAGCTTCAATCATTTCTGGACGTTTTTCAATGGCAAAAATCAATGAATATTGTAAATGCACAAACAGTAATTTCTCCGCATTGCAAGGTGCAATTCTGAAATTTTTTGCTTTTTCCTGCTCCTCTTAGCATGATAAAGAAGATTCAAAGAGAGTGAGATGCCAGCTCCTTTCATTCAGTCAGTAGCTTCAAACATTTCTGGTATATGAATAACATGATGTTTTTCAATGGCAAAAATCAATGAATATTGTAAATGCACAAACAGTAATTTCTCCGCATTGCAAGGTGCAATTCTGAAATTTTTTGCTTTTTCCTGCTCCTCTTAGCATGATAAAGAAGATTCAAAGAGAGTGAGATGCCAGCTCCTTTCATTCAGTCAGTAGCTTCAATCATTTCTGGACGTTTTTCAATGGCAAAAATCAATGAATATTGTAAATGCACAAACAGTAATTTCTCCGCATTGCAAGGTGCAATTCTGAAATTTTTTGCTTTTTCCTGCTCCTCTTAGCATGATAAAGAAGATTCAAAGAGAGTGAGATGCCAGCTTCTTTCATTCAGTCAGTAGCTTCAAACATTTCTGGGATATGAATAACATGATGTTTTTCAATGGCAAAAATTAATGAATATTGTAAATGCACAAACAGTAATTTCTCCGCATTGCAAGGTGCAATTCTGAAATTTTTTGCTTTTTCCTGCTCCTCTTAGCATGATAAAGAAGATTCAAAGAGAGTGAGATGCCAGCTCCTTTCATTCAGTCAGTAGCTTCAATCATTTCTGGACGTTTTTCAATGGCAAAAATCAATGAATATTGTAAATGCACAAACAGTAATTTCTCCGCATTGCAAGGTGCAATTCTGAAATTTTTTGCTTTTTCCTGCTCCTCTTAGCATGATAAAGAAGATTCAAAGAGAGTGAGATGCCAGCTCCTTTCATTCAGTCAGTAGCTTCAATCATTTCTGGACGTTTTTCAATGGCAAAAATCAATGAATATTGTAAATGCACAAACAGTAATTTCTCCGCATTGCAAGGTGCAATTCTGAAATTTTTTGCTTTTTCCTGCTCCTCTTAGCATGATAAAGAAGATTCAAAGAGAGTGAGATGCCAGCTCCTTTCATTCAGTCAGTAGCTTCAATCATTTCTGGTATATGAATAACATGATGTTTTTCAATGGCAAAAATCAATGAATATTGTAAATGCACAAACAGTAATTTCTCCGCATTGCAAGTTGCAATTCTGAAATTTTTTGCTTTTTCCTGCTCCTCTTAGCATGATAAAGAAGATTCAAAGAGAGTGAGATTCCAGCTCCTTTCATTCAGTCAGTAGCTTCAATCATTTCTGGACGTTTTTCAATGGCAAAAATCAATGAATATTGTAAATGCACAAACAGTAATTTCTCCGCATTGCAAGGTGCAATTCTGAAATTTTTTGCTTTTTCCTGCTCCTCTTAGCATGATAAAGAAGATTCAAAGAGAGTGAGATGCCAGCTCCTTTCATTCAGTCAGTAGCTTCAATCATTTCTGGACGTTTTTCAATGGCAAAAATCAATGAATATTGTAAATGCACAAACAGTAATTTCTCCGCATTGCAAGATGCAATTCTGAAATTTTTTGCTTTTTCCTGCTCCTCTAAGCATGATAAAGAAGATTCAAAGAGAGTGAGATGCCAGCTCCTTTCATTCAGTCAGTAGCTTCAATCATTTCTGGACGTTTTGCAATGGCAAAAATCAATGAATATTGTAAATGCACAAACAGTAATTTCTCCGCATTGCAAGGTGCAATTCTGAAATTTTTTGCTTTTTCCTGCTCCTCTTAGCATGATAAAGAAGATTCAAAGAGAGTGAGATGCCAGCTCCTTTCATTCAGTCAGTAGCTTCAATCATTTCTGGTATATGAATAACATGATGTTTTTCAATGGCAAAAATCAATGAATATTGTAAATGCACAAACAGTAATTTCTCCGCATTGCAAGGTGCAATTCTGAAATTTTTTGCTTTTTCCTGCTCCTCTTAGCATGATAAAGAAGATTCAAAGAGAGTGAGATGCCAGCTCCTTTCATTCAGTCAGTAGCTTTAATCATTTCTGGACGTTTTTCAATGGCAAAAATCAATGAATATTGTAAATGCACAAACTGTAATTTCTCCGCATTGCAAGGTGCAATTCTGAAATTTTTTGCTTTTTCCTGCTCCTCTTAGCATGGTAAAGAAGATTCAAAGAGAGTGAGATGCCAGCTCCTTTCATTCAGTCAGTAGCTTCAGTCATTTCTGGACGTTTTTCAATGGCAAAAATCAATGAATATTGTAAATGCACAAACAGTAATTTCTCCGCATTGCAAGGTGCAATTCTGAAATTTTTTGCTTTTTCCTGCTCCTCTTAGCATGATAAAGAAGATTCAAAGAGAGTGAGATGCCAGCTCCTTTCATTCAGTCAGTAGCTTCAATCATTTCTGGTATATGAATAACATGATGTTTTTCAATGGCAAAAATCAATGAATATTGTAAATGCACAAACAGTAATTTTTCCGCATTGCAAGGTGCAATTCTGAAATTTTTTGCTTTTTCCTGCTCCTCTTAGCATGATAAAGAAGATTCAAAGAGAGTGAGATGCCAGCTCCTTTCATTCAGTCAGTAGCTTCAATCATTTCTGGACGTTTTTCAATGGCAAAAATCAATGAATATTGTAAATGCACAAACAGTAATTTCTCCGCATTGCAAGGCGCAATTCTGAAATTTTTTGCTTTTTCCTGCTCCTCTTAGCATGATAAAGAAGATTCAAAGAGAGTGAGATGCCAGCTCCTTTCATTCAGTCAGTAGCTTCAATCATTTCTGGACGTTTTTCAATGGCAAAAATCAATGAATATTGTAAATGCACAAACAGTAATTTCTCCGCATTGCAAGATGCAATTCTGAAATTTTTTGCTTTTTCCTGCTCCTCTTAGCATGATAAAGAAGATTCAAAGAGAGTGAGATGCCAGCTCCTTTCATTCAGTCAGTAGCTTCAATCATTTCTGGACGTTTTTCAATGGCAAAAATCAATGAATATTGTAAATGCACAAACAGTAATTTCTCCGCATTGCAAGGTGCAATTCTGAAATTTTTTGCTTTTTCCTGCTCCTCTTAGCATGATAAAGAAGATTCAAAGAGAGTGAGATGCCAGCTCCTTTCATTCAGTCAGTAGCTTCAATCATTTCTGATATATGAATAACATGATGTTTTTCAATGGCAAAAATCAATGAATATTGTAAATGCACAAACAGTAATTTCTCCGCATTGCAAGGTGCAATTCTGAAATTTTTTGCTTTTTCCTGCTCCTCTTAGCATGATAAAGAAGATTCAAAGAGAGTGAGATGCCAGCTCCTTTCATTCAGTCAGTAGCTTCAATCATTTCTGGACGTTTTTCAATGGCAAAATTCAATGAATATTGTAAATGCAAAAACAGTAATATCTCCACATTGCAAGGTGCAATTCTGAAATTTTTTGCTTTTTCCTGTTAATCCTAGCATGAAAAGAAGATTCAAAGAGAGTGAGATGCCAGCTCCTTTCATTCAGTCAGTAGCTTCAAACATTTCTGGTATATGAAAAACATGTTTTTCAATGGCAAAAATCAATGAATATTGTAAATGCACAAACAGTAATATCTCCACATTGCAAGGTGCAATTCTGAAATTTTTTGCTTTTTCCTGCTAATCCTAGCATGATAAAGAAGATTCAAAGAGAGTGAGATGCCAGCTCCTTTCATTCAGTCAGTAGCTTCAAACATTTCTGGTATATGAAAAACACATGTTTTTCAATGGCAAAAATCAATGAATATTGTAAATGCACAAACAGTAATATCTCCACATTGCAAGGTGCAATTCTGAAATTTTTTGTTTTTTCCTGGCATGATAAAGAAGATTCAAAGAGAGTGAGATGCCAGCTCCTTTCATTCAGTCAGTAGCTTCAAACATTTCTGGTATATGAAAAACATGTTTTTCAATGGCAAAAATCAATGAATATTGTAAATGCACAAACAGTAATATCTCCACATTGCAAGGTGCAATTCTGAAATTTTTAGCTTTTTCCTGTTAATCCTAGCATGATAAAGAAGATTCAAAGAGAGTGAGATGCCAGCTCCTTTCATTCAGTCAGTAGCTTCAAACATTTCTGGTATAAACATTTCTGGACGTTTTTCAATGGCAAAAATCAATGAATATTGTAAATGCACAAACAGTAATATCTCCACATTGCAAGGTGCAATTCTGAAATTTTTTGCTTTTTCCTGCTAATCCTAGCATGATAAAGAAGATTCAAAGAGAGTGAGATGCCAGCTCCTTTCATTCAGTCAGTAGCTTCAATCATTTCTGGTATATGAATAACATGATGTTTTTCAATGGCAAAAATCAATGAATATTGTAAATGCACAAACAGTAATTTCTCCGCATTGCAAGTTGCAATTCTGAAATTTTTTGCTTTTTCCTGCTCCTCTTAGCATGATAAAGAAGATTCAAAGAGAGTGAGATTCCAGCTCCTTTCATTCAGTCAGTAGCTTCAATCATTTCTGGACGTTTTTCAATGGCAAAAATCAATGAATATTGTAAATGCACAAACAGTAATTTCTCCGCATTGCAAGGTGCAATTCTGAAATTTTTTGCTTTTTCCTGCTCCTCTTAGCATGATAAAGAAGATTCAAAGAGAGTGAGATGCCAGCTCCTTTCATTCAGTCAGTAGCTTCAATCATTTCTGGACGTTTTTCAATGGCAAAAATCAATGAATATTGTAAATGCACAAACAGTAATTTCTCCGCATTGCAAGATGCAATTCTGAAATTTTTTGCTTTTTCCTGCTCCTCTAAGCATGATAAAGAAGATTCAAAGAGAGTGAGATGCCAGCTCCTTTCATTCAGTCAGTAGCTTCAATCATTTCTGGACGTTTTTCAATGGCAAAAATCAATGAATATTGTAAATGCACAAACAGTAATTTCTCCGCATTGCAAGGTGCAATTCTGAAATTTTTTGCTTTTTCCTGCTCCTCTTAGCATGATAAAGAAGATTCAAAGAGAGTGAGATGCCAGCTCCTTTCATTCAGTCAGTAGCTTCAATCATTTCTGGTATATGAATAACATGATGTTTTTCAATGGCAAAAATCAATGAATATTGTAAATGCACAAACAGTAATTTCTCCGCATTGCAAGGTGCAATTCTGAAATTTTTTGCTTTTTCCTGCTCCTCTTAGCATGATAAAGAAGATTCAAAGAGAGTGAGATGCCAGCTCCTTTCATTCAGTCAGTAGCTTTAATCATTTCTGGACGTTTTTCAATGGCAAAAATCAATGAATATTGTAAATGCACAAACTGTAATTTCTCCGCATTGCAAGGTGCAATTCTGAAATTTTTTGCTTTTTCCTGCTCCTCTTAGCATGATAAAGAAGATTCAAAGAGAGTGAGATGCCAGCTCCTTTCATTCAGTCAGTAGCTTCAGTCATTTCTGGACGTTTTTCAATGGCAAAAATCAATGAATATTGTAAATGCACAAACAGTAATTTCTCCGCATTGCAAGGTGCAATTCTGAAATTTTTTGCTTTTTCCTGCTCCTCTTAGCATGATAAAGAAGATTCAAAGAGAGTGAGATGCCAGCTCCTTTCATTCAGTCAGTAGCTTCAATCATTTCTGGTATATGAATAACATGATGTTTTTCAATGGCAAAAATCAATGAATATTGTAAATGCACAAACAGTAATTTTTCCGCATTGCAAGGTGCAATTCTGAAATTTTTTGCTTTTTCCTGCTCCTCTTAGCATGATAAAGAAGATTCAAAGAGAGTGAGATGCCAGCTCCTTTCATTCAGTCAGTAGCTTCAATCATTTCTGGACGTTTTTCAATGGCAAAAATCAATGAATATTGTAAATGCACAAACAGTAATTTCTCCGCATTGCAAGGCGCAATTCTGAAATTTTTTGCTTTTTCCTGCTCCTCTTAGCATGATAAAGAAGATTCAAAGAGAGTGAGATGCCAGCTCCTTTCATTCAGTCAGTAGCTTCAATCATTTCTGGACGTTTTTCAATGGCAAAAATCAATGAATATTGTAAATGCACAAACAGTAATTTCTCCGCATTGCAAGATGCAATTCTGAAATTTTTTGCTTTTTCCTGCTCCTCTTAGCATGATAAAGAAGATTCAAAGAGAGTGAGATGCCAGCTCCTTTCATTCAGTCAGTAGCTTCAATCATTTCTGGACGTTTTTCAATGGCAAAAATCAATGAATATTGTAAATGCACAAACAGTAATTTCTCCGCATTGCAAGGTGCAATTCTGAAATTTTTTGCTTTTTCCTGCTCCTCTTAGCATGATAAAGAAGATTCAAAGAGATTGAGATGCCAGCTCCTTTCATTCAGTCAGTAGCTTCAATCATTTCTGATATATGAATAACATGATGTTTTTCAATGGCAAAAATCAATGAATATTGTAAATGCACAAACAGTAATTTCTCCGCATTGCAAGGTGCAATTCTGAAATTTTTTGCTTTTTCCTGCTCCTCTTAGCATGATAAAGAAGATTCAAAGAGAGTGAGATGCCAGCTCCTTTCATTCAGTCAGTAGCTTCAATCATTTCTGGACGTTTTTCAATGGCAAAATTCAATGAATATTGTAAATGCAAAAACAGTAATATCTCCACATTGCAAGGTGCAATTCTGAAATTTTTTGCTTTTTCCTGTTAATCCTAGCATGAAAAGAAGATTCAAAGAGAGTGAGATGCCAGCTCCTTTCATTCAGTCAGTAGCTTCAAACATTTCTGGTATATGAAAAACATGTTTTTCAATGGCAAAAATCAATGAATATTGTAAATGCACAAACAGTAATATCTCCACATTGCAAGGTGCAATTCTGAAATTTTTTGCTTTTTCCTGCTAATCCTAGCATGATAAAGAAGATTCAAAGAGAGTGAGATGCCAGCTCCTTTCATTCAGTCAGTAGCTTCAAACATTTCTGGTATATGAAAAACACATGTTTTTCAATGGCAAAAATCAATGAATATTGTAAATGCACAAACAGTAATATCTCCACATTGCAAGGTGCAATTCTGAAATTTTTTGTTTTTTCCTGGCATGATAAAGAAGATTCAAAGAGAGTGAGATGCCAGCTCCTTTCATTCAGTCAGTAGCTTCAAACATTTCTGGTATATGAAAAACATGTTTTTCAATGGCAAAAATCAATGAATATTGTAAATGCACAAACAGTAATATCTCCACATTGCAAGGTGCAATTCTGAAATTTTTAGCTTTTTCCTGTTAATCCTAGCATGATAAAGAAGATTCAAAGAGAGTGAGATGCCAGCTCCTTTCATTCAGTCAGTAGCTTCAAACATTTCTGGTATAAACATTTCTGGACGTTTTTCAATGGCAAAAATCAATGAATATTGTAAATGCACAAACAGTAATATCTCCACATTGCAAGGTGCAATTCTGAAATTTTTTGCTTTTTCCTGCTAATCCTAGCATGATAAAGAAGATTCAAATAGAGTGAGATGCCAGCTCCTTTCATTCAGTCAGTAGCTTCAAACATTTCTGGACGTTTTTCAATGGCAAAATTCAATGAATATTGTAAATGCAAAAACAGTAATATCTCCACATTGCCAGGTGCAATTATGAAATTTTTTGCTTTTTCCTGCTAATCCTAGCATGATAAAGAAGATTCAAAGAGAGTGAGATGCCAGCTCCTTTCATTCAGTCAGTAGCTTCAATCATTTCTGGACGTTTTTCAATGGCAAAAATCAATGAATATTGTAAATGCACAAACAGTAATTTCTCCGCATTGCAAGGTGCAATTCTGAAATTTTTTGCTCTTTCCTGCTCCTCTTAGCATGATAAAGAAGATTCAAAGAGAGTGAGATGCCAGCTCCTTTCATTCAGTCAGTAGCTTCAATCATTTCTGGACGTTTTTCAATGGCAAAAATCAATGAATATTGTAAATGCACAAACAGTAATTTCTCCGCATTGCAAGGTGCAATTCTGAAATTTTTTGCTTTTTCCTGCTCCTCTTAGCATGATAAAGAAGATTCAAAGAGAGTGAGATGCCAGCTCCTTTCATTCAGTCAGTAGCTTCAATCATTTCTGGTATATGAATAACATGATGTTTTTCAATGGCAAAAATCAATGAATATTGTAAATGCACAAACAGTAATTTCTCCGCATTGCAAGGTGCAATTCTGAAATTTTTTGCTTTTTCCTGCTCCTCTTAGCATGATAAAGAAGATTCAAAGAGAGTGAGATGCCAGCTCCTTTCATTCAGTCAGTAGCTTCAATCATTTCTGGACGTTTTTCAATGGCAAAAATCAATGAATATTGTAAATGCACAAACAGTAATTTCTCCGCATTGCAAGATGCAATTCTGAAATTTTTTGGTTTTTCCTGCTCCTCTTAGCATGATAAAGAAGATTCAAAGAGAGTGAGATGCCAGCTCCTTTCATTCAGTCAGTAGCTTCAGTCATTTCTGGACGTTTTTCAATGGCAAAAATCAATGAATATTGTAAATGCACAAACAGTAATTTCTCCGCATTGCAAGGTGCAATTCTGAAATTTTTTGCTTTTTCCTGCTCCTCTTAGCATGATAAAGAAGATTCAAAGAGAGTGAGATGCCAGCTCCTTTCTTTCAGTCAGTAGCTTCAAACATTTCTGGTATAAACATTTCTGGACGTTTTTCAATGGCAAAAATCAATGAATATTGTAAATGCACAAACAGTAATATCTCCACATTGCAAGGTGCAATGCTGAAATTTTTTGCTTTTTCCTGCTAATCCTAGCATGATAAAGAAGATTCAAATAGAGTGAGATGCCAGCTCCTTTCATTCAGTCAGTAGCTTCAAACATTTCTGGACGTTTTTCATTGGCAAAAATCAATGAATATTGTAAATGCACAAACAGTAATATCTCCACATTGCAAGGTGCAATTCTGAAATTTTTTGCTTTTTCCTGCTAATCCTAGCATGATAAAGAAGATTCAAAGAGAGTGAGATGTCAGCTCCTTTCATTCAGTCAGTAGCTTCAAACATTTCTGGTATATGAATAACATGATGTTTTTCAATGGCAAAAATCAATGAATATTGTAAATGCACAAACAGTAATATCTCCACATTGCAAGGTGCAATTCTGAAATTTTTTGCTTTTTCCTGCTAATCCTAGCATGATAAAGAAGATTCAAAGAGAGTGAGATGCCAGCTCCTTTCATTCAGTCAGTAGCTTCAAACATTTCTGGACGTTTTTCAATGGCAAAAATCAATGAATATTGTAAATGCACAAACAGTAATATCTCCACATTGCAAGGTGCAATTCTGAAATTTTTTGCTTTTTCCTGCTACTCCTAGCATGATAAAGAAGATTCAAAGAGAGTGAGATGCCAGCTCCTTTCATTCAGTCAGTAGCTTCAATCATTTCTGGACGTTTTTCAATGGCAAAAATCAATGAATATTGTAAATGCACAAACAGTAATTTCTCCGCATTGCAAGGTGCAATTCTGAAATTTTTTGCTTTTTCCTGCTCCTCTTAGCATGATAAAGAAGATTCAAAGAGAGTGAGATGCCAGCTCCTTTCATTCAGTCAGTAGCTTCAATCATTTCTGGATGTTTTTCAATGGCAAAAATCAATGAATATTGTAAATGCACAAACAGTAATTTCTCCGCATTGCAAGGTGCAATTCTGAAATTTCTTGCATTTTCCTGCTCCTCTTAGCATGATAAAGAAGATTCAAAGAGAATGAGATGCCAGCTCCTTTCATTCAGTCAGTAGCTTCAATCATTTCTGGACGTTTTTCAATGGCAAAAATCAATGAATATTGTAAATGCACAAACAGTAATTTCTCCGCATTGCAAGGTGCAATTCTGAAATTTTTTGCTTTTTCCTGCTCCTCTTAGCATGATAAAGAAGATTCAAAGAGAGTGAGATGCCAGCTCCTTTCATTCAGTCAGTAGCTTCAATCATTTCTGGACGTTTTTCAATGGCAAAAATCAATGAATATTGTAAATGCACAAACAGTAATTTCTCCGCATTGCAAGGTGCAATTCTGAAATTTTTTGCTTTTTCCTGCTCCTCTTAGCATGATAAAGAAGATTCAAAGAGAGTGAGATGCCAGCTCCTTTCATTCAGTCAGTAGCTTCAATCATTTCTGGTATATGAATAACATGATGTTTTTCAATGGCAAAAATCAATGAATATTGTAAATGCACAAACAGTAATTTCTCCGCATTGCAAGTTGCAATTCTGAAATTTTTTGCTTTTTCCTGCTCCTCTTAGCATGATAAAGAAGATTCAAAGAGAGTGAGATGCCAGCTCCTTTCATTCAGTCAGTAGCTTCAATCATTTCTGGACGTTTTTCAATGGCAAAAATCAATGAATATTGTAAATGCACAAACAGTAATTTCTCCGCATTGCAAGGTGCAATTCTGAAATTTTTTGCTTTTTCCTGCTCCTCTTAGCATGATAAAGAAGATTCAAAGAGAGTGAGATGCCAGCTCCTTTCATTCAGTCAGTAGCTTCAATCATTTCTGGACGTTTTTCAATGGCAAAAATCAATGAATATTGTAAATGCACAAACAGTAATTTCTCCGCATTGCAAGGTGCAATTCTGAAATTTTTTGCTTTTTCCTGCTCCTCTTAGCATGATAAAGAAGATTCAAAGAGAGTGAGATGCCAGCTCCTTTCATTCAGTCAGTAGCTTCAAACATTTCTGGTATATGAATAACATGATGTTTTTCAATGGCAAAAATCAATGAATATTGTAAATGCACAAACAGTAATTTCTCCGCATTGCAAGGTGCAATTCTGAAATTTTTTGCTTTTTCCTGCTCCTCTTAGCATGATAAAGAAGATTCAAAGAGAGTGAGATGCCAGCTCCTTTCATTCAGTCAGTAGCTTCAATCATTTCTGGACGTTTTTCAATGGCAAAAATCAATGAATATTGTAAATGCACAAACAGTAATTTCTCCGCATTGCAAGGTGCAATTCTGAAATTTTTTGCTTTTTCCTGCTCCTCTTAGCATGATAAAGAAGATTCAAAGAGAGTGAGATGCCAGCTCCTTTCATTCAGTCAGTAGCTTCAATCATTTCTGGTATATGAATAACATGATATTTTTCAATGGCAAAAATCAATGAATATTGTAAATGCACAAACAGTAATTTCTCCACATTGCAAGGTGCAATTCTGAAATTTTTTGCTTTTTCCTGCTCCTCTTAGCATGATAAAGAAGATTCAAAGAGAGTGAGATGCCAGCTCCTTTCATTCAGTCAGTAGCTTCAATCTCTTCTGGACGTTTTTCAATGGCAAAAATCAATGAATATTGTAAATGCACAAACAGTAATTTCTCCGCATTGCAAGGTGCAATTCTGAAATTTTTTGCTTTTTCCTGCTCCTCTTAGCATGATAAAGAAGATTCAAAGAGAGCGAGATGCCAGCTCCTTTCATTCAGTCAGTAGCTTCAATCATTTCTGGTATATGAATAACATGATGTTTTTCAATGGCAAAAATCAATGAATATTGTAAATGCACAAACAGTAATTTCTCCGCATTGCAAGGTGCAATTCTGAAATTTTTTGCTTTTTCCTGCTCCTCTTAGCATGATAAAGAAGATTCAAAGAGAGTGAGATGCCAGCTCCTTTCATTCAGTCAGTAGCTTCAATCATTTCTGGACGTTTTTCAATGGCAAAAATCAATGAATATTGTAAATGCACAAACAGTAATTTCTCCGCATTGCAAGGTGCAATTCTGAAATTTTTTGCTTTTTCCTGCTCCTCTTAGCATGATAAAGAAGATTCAAAGAGAGTGAGATGCCAGCTCCTTTCATTCAGTCAGTAGCTTCAATCATTTCTGGTATATGAATAACATGATGTTTTTCAATGGCAAAAATCAATGAATATTGTAAATGCACAAACAGTAATTTCTCCGCATTGCAAGTTGCAATTCTGAAATTTTTTGCTTTTTCCTGCTCCTCTTAGCATGATAAAGAAGATTCAAAGAGAGTGAGATTCCAGCTCCTTTCATTCAGTCAGTAGCTTCAATCATTTCTGGACGTTTTTCAATGGCAAAAATCAATGAATATTGTAAATGCACAAACAGTAATTTCTCCGCATTGCAAGGTGCAATTCTGAAATTTTTTGCTTTTTCCTGCTCCTCTTAGCATGATAAAGAAGATTCAAAGAGAGTGAGATGCCAGCTCCTTTCATTCAGTCAGTAGCTTCAATCATTTCTGGACGTTTTTCAATGGCAAAAATCAATGAATATTGTAAATGCACAAACAGTAATTTCTCCGCATTGCAAGGTGCAATTCTGAAATTTTTTGCTTTTTCCTGCTCCTCTTAGCATGATAAAGAAGATTCAAAGAGAGTGAGATGCCAGCTCCTTTCATTCAGTCAGTAGCTTCAGTCATTTCTGGACGTTTTTCAATGGCAAAAATCAATGAATATTGTAAATGCACAAACAGTAATTTCTCCGCATTGCAAGGTGCAATTCTGAAATTTTTTGCTTTTTCCTGCTCCTCTTAGCATGATAAAGAAGATTCAAAGAGAGTGAGATGCCAGCTCCTTTCATTCAGTCAGTAGCTTCAAACATTTCTGGTATAAACATTTCTGGACGTTTTTCAATGGCAAAAATCAATGAATATTGTAAATGCACAAACAGTAATATCTCCACATTGCAAGGTGCAATTCTGAAATTTTTTGCTTTTTCCTGCTAATCCTAGCATGATAAAGAAGATTCAAATAGAGTGAGATGCCAGCTCCTTTCATTCAGTCAGTAGCTTCAAACATTTCTGGACGTTTTTCAATGGCAAAATTCAATGAATATTGTAAATGCACAAACAGTAATATCTCCACATTGCCAGGTGCAATTCTGAAATTTTTTGCTTTTTCCTGCTAATCCTAGCATGATAAAGAAGATTCAAAGAGAGTGAGATGCCAGCTCCTTTCATTCAGTCAGTAGCTTCAATCATTTCTGGACGTTTTTCAATGGCAAAAATCAATGAATATTGTAAATGCACAAACAGTAATTTCTCCGCATTGCAAGGTGCAATTCTGAAATTTTTTGCTTTTTCCTGCTCCTCTTAGCATGATAAAGATGATTCAAAGAGAGTGAGATGCCAGCTCCTTTCATTCAGTCAGTAGCTTCAATCATTTCTGGACGTTTTTCAATGGCAAAAATCAATGAATATTGTAAATGCACAAACAGTAATTTCTCCGCATTGCAAGGTGCAATTCTGAAATTTTTTGCTTTTTCCTGCTCCTCTTAGCATGATAAAGAAGATTCAAAGAGAGTGAGATGCCAGCTCCTTTCATTCAGTCAGTAGCTTCAATCATTTCTGGTATATGAATAACATGATGTTTTTCAATGGCAAAAATCAATGAATATTGTAAATGCACAAACAGTAATTTCTCCGCATTGCAAGGTGCAATTCTGAAATTTTTTGCTTTTTCCTGCTCCTCTTAGCATGATAAAGAAGATTCAAAGAGAGTGAGATCCCAGCTCCTTTCATTCAGTCAGTAGCTTCAATCATTTCTGGACGTTTTTCAATGGCAAAAATCAATGAATATTGTAAATGCACAAACAGTAATTTCTCCGCATTGCAAGATGCAATTCTGAAATTTTTTGCTTTTTCCTGCTCCTCTTAGCATGATAAAGAAGATTCAAAGAGAGTGAGATGCCAGCTCCTTTCATTCAGTCAGTAGCTTCAGTCATTTCTGGACGTTTTTCAATGCAAAAATCAATGAATATTGTAAATGCACAAACAGTAATTTCTCCGCATTGCAAGGTGCAATTCTGAAATTTTTTGCTTTTTCCTGCTCCTCAGCATGATAAAGAAGATTCAAAGAGAGTGAGATGCCAGCTCCTTTCATTCAGTCAGTAGCTTCAATCATTTCTTGTATATGAATAACATGATGTTTTTCAATGGCAAAAATCAATGAATATTGTAAATGCACAAACAGTAATTTCTCCGCATTGCAAGGTGCAATTCTGAAATTTTTTGCTTTTTCCTGCTCCTCTTAGCATGATAAAGAAGATTCAAAGAGAGTGAGATGCCAGCTCCTTTCATTCAGTCAGTAGCTTCAATCATTTCTGGATGTTTTTCAATGGCAAAAATCAATGAATATTGTAAATGCACAAACAGTAATTTCTCCGCATTGCAAGGTGCAATTCTGAAATTTCTTGCATTTTCCTGCTCCTCTTAGCATGATAAAGAAGATTCAAAGAGAATGAGATGCCAGCTCCTTTCATTCAGTCAGTAGCTTCAATCATTTCTGGACGTTTTTCAATGGCAAAAATCAATGAATATTGTAAATGCACAAACAGTAATTTCTCCGCATTGCAAGGTGCAATTCTGAAATTTTTTGCTTTTTCCTGCTCCTCTTAGCATGATAAAGAAGATTCAAAGAGAGTGAGATGCCAGCTCCTTTCATTCAGTCAGTAGCTTCAAACATTTCTGGTATATGAATAACATGATGTTTTTCAATGGCAAAAATCAATAAATATTGTAAATGCACAAACAGTAATTTCTCCGCATTGCAAGGTGCAATTCTGAAATTTTTTGCTTTTTCCTGCTCCTCTTAGCATGATAAAGAAGATTCAAAGAGAGTGAGATGCCAGCTCCTTTCATTCAGTCAGTAGCTTCAATCATTTCTGGACGTTTTTCAATGGCAAAAATCAATGAATATTGTAAATGCACAAACAGTAATTTCTCCGCATTGCAAGGTGCAATTCTGAAATTTTTTGCTTTTTCCTGCTCCTCTTAGCATGATAAAGAAGATTCAAAGAGAGTGAGATGCCAGCTTCTTTCATTCAGTCAGTAGCTTCAAACATTTCTGGGATATGAATAACATGATGTTTTTCAATGGCAAAAATTAATGAATATTGTAAATGCACAAACAGTAATTTCTCCGCATTGCAAGGTGCAATTCTGAAATTTTTTGCTTTTTCCTGCTCCTCTTAGCATGATAAAGAAGATTCAAAGAGAGTGAGATGCCAGCTCCTTTCATTCAGTCAGTAGCTTCAATCATTTCTGGACGTTTTTCAATGGCAAAAATCAATGAATATTGTAAATGCACAAACAGTAATTTCTCCGCATTGCAAGGTGCAATTCTGAAATTTTTTGCTTTTTCCTGCTCCTCTTAGCATGATAAAGAAGATTCAAAGAGAGTGAGATGCCAGCTCCTTTCATTCAGTCAGTAGCTTCAATCATTTCTGGACGTTTTTCAATGGCAAAAATCAATGAATATTGTAAATGCACAAACAGTAATTTCTCCGCATTGCAAGGTGCAATTCTGAAATTTTTTGCTTTTTCCTGCTCCTCTTAGCATGATAAAGAAGATTCAAAGAGAGTGAGATGCCAGCTCCTTTCATTCAGTCAGTAGCTTCAATCATTTCTGGTATATGAATAACATGATGTTTTTCAATGGCAAAAATCAATGAATATTGTAAATGCACAAACAGTAATTTCTCCGCATTGCAAGTTGCAATTCTGAAATTTTTTGCTTTTTCCTGCTCCTCTTAGCATGATAAAGAAGATTCAAAGAGAGTGAGATTCCAGCTCCTTTCATTCAGTCAGTAGCTTCAATCATTTCTGGACGTTTTTCAATGGCAAAAATCAATGAATATTGTAAATGCACAAACAGTAATTTCTCCGCATTGCAAGGTGCAATTCTGAAATTTTTTGCTTTTTCCTGCTCCTCTTAGCATGATAAAGAAGATTCAAAGAGAGTGAGATGCCAGCTCCTTTCATTCAGTCAGTAGCTTCAATCATTTCTGGACGTTTTTCAATGGCAAAAATCAATGAATATTGTAAATGCACAAACAGTAATTTCTCCGCATTGCAAGATGCAATTCTGAAATTTTTTGCTTTTTCCTGCTCCTCTAAGCATGATAAAGAAGATTCAAAGAGAGTGAGATGCCAGCTCCTTTCATTCAGTCAGTAGCTTCAATCATTTCTGGACGTTTTTCAATGGCAAAAATCAATGAATATTGTAAATGCACAAACAGTAATTTCTCCGCATTGCAAGGTGCAATTCTGAAATTTTTTGCTTTTTCCTGCTCCTCTTAGCATGATAAAGAAGATTCAAAGAGAGTGAGATGCCAGCTCCTTTCATTCAGTCAGTAGCTTCAATCATTTCTGGTATATGAATAACATGATGTTTTTCAATGGCAAAAATCAATGAATATTGTAAATGCACAAACAGTAATTTCTCCGCATTGCAAGGTGCAATTCTGAAATTTTTTGCTTTTTCCTGCTCCTCTTAGCATGATAAAGAAGATTCAAAGAGAGTGAGATGCCAGCTCCTTTCATTCAGTCAGTAGCTTTAATCATTTCTGGACGTTTTTCAATGGCAAAAATCAATGAATATTGTAAATGCACAAACTGTAATTTCTCCGCATTGCAAGGTGCAATTCTGAAATTTTTTGCTTTTTCCTGCTCCTCTTAGCATGATAAAGAAGATTCAAAGAGAGTGAGATGCCAGCTCCTTTCATTCAGTCAGTAGCTTCAGTCATTTCTGGACGTTTTTCAATGGCAAAAATCAATGAATATTGTAAATGCACAAACAGTAATTTCTCCGCATTGCAAGGTGCAATTCTGAAATTTTTTGCTTTTTCCTGCTCCTCTTAGCATGATAAAGAAGATTCAAAGAGAGTGAGATGCCAGCTCCTTTCATTCAGTCAGTAGCTTCAATCATTTCTGGTATATGAATAACATGATGTTTTTCAATGGCAAAAATCAATGAATATTGTAAATGCACAAACAGTAATTTTTCCGCATTGCAAGGTGCAATTCTGAAATTTTTTGCTTTTTCCTGCTCCTCTTAGCATGATAAAGAAGATTCAAAGAGAGTGAGATGCCAGCTCCTTTCATTCAGTCAGTAGCTTCAATCATTTCTGGACGTTTTTCAATGGCAAAAATCAATGAATATTGTAAATGCACAAACAGTAATTTCTCCGCATTGCAAGGCGCAATTCTGAAATTTTTTGCTTTTTCCTGCTCCTCTTAGCATGATAAAGAAGATTCAAAGAGAGTGAGATGCCAGCTCCTTTCATTCAGTCAGTAGCTTCAATCATTTCTGGACGTTTTTCAATGGCAAAAATCAATGAATATTGTAAATGCACAAACAGTAATTTCTCCGCATTGCAAGATGCAATTCTGAAATTTTTTGCTTTTTCCTGCTCCTCTTAGCATGATAAAGAAGATTCAAAGAGAGTGAGATGCCAGCTCCTTTCATTCAGTCAGTAGCTTCAATCATTTCTGGACGTTTTTCAATGGCAAAAATCAATGAATATTGTAAATGCACAAACAGTAATTTCTCCGCATTGCAAGGTGCAATTCTGAAATTTTTTGCTTTTTCCTGCTCCTCTTAGCATGATAAAGAAGATTCAAAGAGAGTGAGATGCCAGCTCCTTTCATTCAGTCAGTAGCTTCAATCATTTCTGGACGTTTTTCAATGGCAAAATTCAATGAATATTGTACATGCAAAAACAGTAATATCTCCACATTGCAAGGTGCAATTCTGAAATTTTTTGCTTTTTCCTGTTCATCCTAGCATGAAAAGAAGATTCAAAGAGAGTGAGATGCCAGCTCCTTTCATTCAGTCAGTAGCTTCAAACATTTCTGGTATATGAAAAACATGTTTTTCAATGGCAAAAATCAATGAATATTGTAAATGCACAAACAGTAATATCTCCACATTGCAAGGTGCAATTCTGAAATTTTTTGCTTTTTCCTGCTAATCCTAGCATGATAAAGAAGATTCAAAGAGAGTGAGATGCCAGCTCCTTTCATTCAGTCAGTAGCTTCAAACATTTCTGGTATATGAAAAACACATGTTTTTCAATGGCAAAAATCAATGAATATTGTAAATGCACAAACAGTAATATCTCCACATTGCAAGGTGCAATTCTGAAATTTTTTGTTTTTTCCTGGCATGATAAAGAAGATTCAAAGAGAGTGAGATGCCAGCTCCTTTCATTCAGTCAGTAGCTTCAAACATTTCTGGTATATGAAAAACATGTTTTTCAATGGCAAAAATCAATGAATATTGTAAATGCACAAACAGTAATATCTCCACATTGCAAGGTGCAATTCTGAAATTTTTAGCTTTTTCCTGTTAATCCTAGCATGATAAAGAAGATTCAAAGAGAGTGAGATGCCAGCTCCTTTCATTCAGTCAGTAGCTTCAAACATTTCTGGTATAAACATTTCTGGACGTTTTTCAATGGCAAAAATCAATGAATATTGTAAATGCACAAACAGTAATATCTCCACATTGCAAGGTGCAATTCTGAAATTTTTTGCTTTTTCCTGCTAATCCTAGCATGATAAAGAAGATTCAAATAGAGTGAGATGCCAGCTCCTTTCATTCAGTCAGTAGCTTCAAACATTTCTGGACGTTTTTCAATGGCAAAATTCAATGAATATTGTAAATGCAAAAACAGTAATATCTCCACATTGCCAGGTGCAATTATGAAATTTTTTGCTTTTTCCTGCTAATCCTAGCATGATAAAGAAGATTCAAAGAGAGTGAGATGCCAGCTCCTTTCATTCAGTCAGTAGCTTCAATCATTTCTGGACGTTTTTCAATGGCAAAAATCAATGAATATTGTAAATGCACAAACAGTAATTTCTCCGCATTGCAAGGTGCAATTCTGAAATTTTTTGCTCTTTCCTGCTCCTCTTAGCATGATAAAGAAGATTCAAAGAGAGTGAGATGCCAGCTCCTTTCATTCAGTCAGTAGCTTCAATCATTTCTGGACGTTTTTCAATGGCAAAAATCAATGAATATTGTAAATGCACAAACAGTAATTTCTCCGCATTGCAAGGTGCAATTCTGAAATTTTTTGCTTTTTCCTGCTCCTCTTAGCATGATAAAGAAGATTCAAAGAGAGTGAGATGCCAGCTCCTTTCATTCAGTCAGTAGCTTCAATCATTTCTGGTATATGAATAACATGATGTTTTTCAATGGCAAAAATCAATGAATATTGTAAATGCACAAACAGTAATTTCTCCGCATTGCAAGGTGCAATTCTGAAATTTTTTGCTTTTTCCTGCTCCTCTTAGCATGATAAAGAAGATTCAAAGAGAGTGAGATGCCAGCTCCTTTCATTCAGTCAGTAGCTTCAATCATTTCTGGACGTTTTTCAATGGCAAAAATCAATGAATATTGTAAATGCACAAACAGTAATTTCTCCGCATTGCAAGATGCAATTCTGAAATTTTTTGGTTTTTCCTGCTCCTCTTAGCATGATAAAGAAGATTCAAAGAGAGTGAGATGCCAGCTCCTTTCATTCAGTCAGTAGCTTCAGTCATTTCTGGACGTTTTTCAATGGCAAAAATCAATGAATATTGTAAATGCACAAACAGTAATTTCTCCGCATTGCAAGGTGCAATTCTGAAATTTTTTGCTTTTTCCTGCTCCTCTTAGCATGATAAAGAAGATTCAAAGAGAGTGAGATGCCAGCTCCTTTCTTTCAGTCAGTAGCTTCAAACATTTCTGGTATAAACATTTCTGGACGTTTTTCAATGGCAAAAATCAATGAATATTGTAAATGCACAAACAGTAATATCTCCACATTGCAAGGTGCAATGCTGAAATTTTTTGCTTTTTCCTGCTAATCCTAGCATGATAAAGAAGATTCAAATAGAGTGAGATGCCAGCTCCTTTCATTCAGTCAGTAGCTTCAAACATTTCTGGACGTTTTTCATTGGCAAAAATCAATGAATATTGTAAATGCACAAACAGTAATATCTCCACATTGCAAGGTGCAATTCTGAAATTTTTTGCTTTTTCCTGCTAATCCTAGCATGATAAAGAAGATTCAAAGAGAGTGAGATGTCAGCTCCTTTCATTCAGTCAGTAGCTTCAAACATTTCTGGTATATGAATAACATGATGTTTTTCAATGGCAAAAATCAATGAATATTGTAAATGCACAAACAGTAATATCTCCACATTGCAAGGTGCAATTCTGAAATTTTTTGCTTTTTCCTGCTAATCCTAGCATGATAAAGAAGATTCAAAGAGAGTGAGATGCCAGCTCCTTTCATTCAGTCAGTAGCTTCAAACATTTCTGGACGTTTTTCAATGGCAAAAATCAATGAATATTGTAAATGCACAAACAGTAATATCTCCACATTGCAAGGTGCAATTCTGAAATTTTTTGCTTTTTCCTGCTACTCCTAGCATGATAAAGAAGATTCAAAGAGAGTGAGATGCCAGCTCCTTTCATTCAGTCAGTAGCTTCAATCATTTCTGGACGTTTTTCAATGGCAAAAATCAATGAATATTGTAAATGCACAAACAGTAATTTCTCCGCATTGCAAGGTGCAATTCTGAATTTTTTGGCTTTTTCCTGCTCCTCTTAGCATGGTAAAGAAGATTAAAAGAGAGTGAGATGCCAGCTCCTTTCATTCAGTCAGTAGCTTCAGTCATTTCTGGACGTTTTTCAATGGCAAAAATCAATGAATATTGTAAATGCACAAAAAGTAATTTCTCCGCATTGCAAGGTGCAATTCTGAAATTTTTTGCTTTTTCCTGCTCCTCTTAGCATGATAAAGAAGATTCAAAGAGAGTGAGATGCCAGCTCCTTTCATTCAGTCAGTAGCTTCAAACATTTCTGGTATAAACATTTCTGGACGTTTTTCAATGGCAAAAATCAATGAATATTGTAAATGCACAAACAGTAATATCTCCACATTGCAAGGTGCAATTCTGAAATTTTTTGCTTTTTCCTGCTAATCCTAGCATGATAAAGAAGATTCAAATAGAGTGAGATGCCAGCTCCTTTCATTCAGTCAGTAGCTTCAAACATTTCTGGACGTTTTTCAATGGCAAAATTCAATGAATATTGTAAATGCACAAACAGTAATATCTCCACATTGCAAGGTGCAATTCTGAAATTTTTTGCTTTTTCCTGCTAATCCTAGCATGATAAAGAAGATTCAAAGAGAGTGAGATGCCAGCTCCTTTCATTCAGTCAGTAGCTTCAATCATTTCTGGACGTTTTTCAATGGCAAAAATCAATGAATATTGTAAATGCACAAACAGTAATTTCTCCGCATTGCAAGGTGCAATTCTGAAATTTTTTGCTTTTTCCTGCTCCTCTTAGCATGATAAAGAAGATTCAAAGAGAGTGAGATGCCAGCTCCTTTCATTCAGTCAGTAGCTTCAATCATTTCTGGATGTTTTTCAATGGCAAAAATCAATGAATATTGTAAATGCACAAACAGTAATTTCTCCGCATTGCAAGGTGCAATTCTGAAATTTTTTGCTTTTTCCTGCTCCTCTTAGCATGATAAAGAAGATTCAAAGAGAGTGAGATGCCAGCTCCTTTCATTCAGTCAGTAGCTTCAATCATTTCTGGTATATGAATAACATGATGTTTTTCAATGGCAAAAATCAATGAATATTGTAAATGCACAAACAGTAATTTCTCCGCATTGCAAGGTGCAATTCTGAAATTTTTTGCTTTTTCCTGCTCCTCTTAGCATGATAAAGAAGATTCAAAGAGAGTGAGATGCCAGCTCCTTTCATTCAGTCAGTAGCTTCAATCATTTCTGGACGTTTTTCAATGGCAAAAATCAATGAATATTGTAAATGCACAAACAGTAATTTCTCCGCATTGCAAGATGCAATTCTGAAATTTTTTGCTTTTTCCTGCTCCTCTTAGCATGATAAAGAAGATTCAAAGAGAGTGAGATGCCAGCTCCTTTCATTCAGTCAGTAGCTTCAAACATTTCTGGACGTTTTTCAATGGCAAAAATCAATGAATATTGTAAATGCACAAACAGTAATTTCTCCGCATTGCAAGGTGCAATTCTGAAATTTTTTGCTTTTTCCTGCTCCTCTTAGCATGATAAAGAAGATTCAAAGAGAGTGAGATGCCAGCTCCTTTCATTCAGTCAGTAGCTTCAATCATTTCTGGTATATGAATAACATGATGTTTTTCAATGGCAAAAATCAATGAATATTGTAAATGCACAAACAGTAATTTCTCCGCATTGCAAGGTGCAATTCTGAAATTTTTTGCTTTTTCCTGCTCCTCTTAGCATGATAAAGAAGATTCAAAGAGAGTGAGATGCCAGCTCCTTTCATTCAGTCAGTAGCTTCAATCATTTCTGGACGTTTTTCAATGGCAAAAATCAATGAATATTGTAAATGCACAAACAGTAATTTCTCCGCATTGCAAGGTGCAATTCTGAAATTTTTTGCTTTTTCCTGCTCCTCTTAGCATGATAAACAAGATTCAAAGAGAGTGAGATGCCAGCTCCTTTCATTCAGTCAGTAGCTTCAAACATTTCTGGTATAAACATTTCTGGACGTTTTTCTATGGCAAAAATCAATGAATATTGTAAATGCACAAACAGTAATATCTCCACATTGCAAGGTGCAATTCTGAAATTTTTTGCTTTTTCCTGCTAATCCTAGCATGATAAAGAAGATTCAAATAGAGTGAGATGCCAGCTCCTTTCATTCAGTCAGTAGCTTCAAACATTTCTGGACGTTTTTCAATGGCAAAATTCAATGAATATTGTAAATGCACAAACAGTAATATCTCCACATTGCAAGGTGCAATTCTGAAATTTTTTGCTTTTTCCTGCTAATCCTAGCATGATAAAGAAGATTCAAAGAGAGTGAGATGCCAGCTCCTTTCATTCAGTCAGTAGCTTCAATCATTTCTGGACGTTTTTCAATGGCAAAAATCAATGAATATTGTAAATGCACAAACAGTAATTTCTCCGCATTGCAAGGTGCAATTCTGAAATTTTTTGCTTTTTCCTGCTCCTCTTAGCATGATAAAGAAGATTCAAAGAGAGTGAGATGCCAGCTCCTTTCATTCAGTCAGTAGCTTCAATCATTTCTGGATGTTTTTCAATGGCAAAAATCAATGAATATTGTAAATGCACAAACAGTAATTTCTCCGCATTGCAAGGTGCAATTCTGAAATTTTTTGCTTTTTCCTGCTCCTCTTAGCATGATAAAGAAGATTCAAAGAGAGTGAGATGCCAGCTCCTTTCATTCAGTCAGTAGCTTCAATCATTTCTGGTATATGAATAACATGATGTTTTTCAATGGCAAAAATCAATGAATATTGTAAATGCACAAACAGTAATTTCTCCGCATTGCAAGGTGCAATTCTGAAATTTTTTGCTTTTTCCTGCTCCTCTTAGCATGATAAAGAAGATTCAAAGAGAGTGAGATGCCAGCTCCTTTCATTCAGTCAGTAGCTTCAATCATTTCTGGACGTTTTTCAATGGCAAAAATCAATGAATATTGTAAATGCACAAACAGTAATTTCTCCGCATTGCAAGATGCAATTCTGAAATTTTTTGCTTTTTCCTGCTCCTCTTAGCATGATAAAGAAGATTCAAAGAGAGTGAGATGCCAGCTCCTTTCATTCAGTCAGTAGCTTCAGTCATTTCTGGACGTTTTTCAATGGCAAAAATCAATGAATATTGTAAATGCACAAACAGTAATTTCTCCGCATTGCAAAGTGCAATTCTGAAATTTTTTGCTTTTTCCTGCTCCTCTTAGCATGATAAAGAAGATTCAAAGAGAGTGAGATGCCAGCTCCTTTCATTCAGTCAGTAGCTTCAAACATTTCTGGTATAAACATTTCTGGATGTTTTTCAATGGCAAAAATCAATGAATATTGTAAATGCACAAACAGTAATATCTCCACATTGCAAGGTGCAATGCTGAAATTTTTTGCTTTTTCCTGCTAATCCTAGGATGATAAAGAAGATTCAAATAGAGTGAGATGCCAGCTCCTTTCATTCAGTCAGTAGCTTCAAACATTTCTGGACGTTTTTCAATGGCAAAAATCAATGAATATTGTAAATGCACAAACAGTAATATCTCCACATTGCAAGGTGCAATTCTGAAATTTTTTGCTTTTTCCTGCTAATCCTAGCATGATAAAGAAGATTCAAAGAGAGTGAGATGTCAGCTCCTTTCATTCAGTCAGTAGCTTCAAACATTTCTGGTATATGAATAACATGATGTTTTTCAATGGCAAAAATCAATGAATATTGTAAATGCACAAACAGTAATATCTCCACATTGCAAGGTGCAATTCTGAAATTTTTTGCTTTTTCCTGCTAATCCTAGCATGATAAAGAAGATTCAAAGAGAGTGAGATGCCAGCTCCTTTCATTCAGTCAGTAGCTTCAAACATTTCTGGACGTTTTTCAATGGCAAAAATCAATGAATATTGTAAATGCACAAACAGTAATATCTCCACATTGCAAGGTGCAATTCTGAAATTTTTTGCTTTTTCCTGCTACTCCTAGCATGATAAAGAAGATTCAAAGAGAGTGAGATGCCAGCTCCTTTCATTCAGTCAGTAGCTTCAAACATTTCTGGACGTTTTTCAATGGCAAAAATCAATGAATATTGTAAATGCACAAACAGTAATATCTCCACATTGCAAGGTGCAATTCTGAAATTTTTTGCTTTTTCCTGCTAATCCTAGCATGATAAAGAAGATTCAAAGAGAGTGAGATGCCAGCTCCTTTCATTCAGTCAGTAGCTTCAAACATTTCTGGACGTTTTTCAATGGCAAAAATCAATGAATATTGTAAATGCACAAACAGTAATTTCTCCGCATTGCAAGGTGCAATTCTGAAATTTTTTGCTTTTTCCTGCTCCTCTTAGCATGATAAAGAAGATTCAAAGAGAGTGAGATGCCAGCTCCTTTCATTCAGTCAGTAGCTTCAGTCATTTCTGGACGTTTTTCAATGGCAAAAATCAATGAATATTGTAAATGCACAAACAGTAATTTCTCCGCATTGCAAAGTGCAATTCTGAAATTTTTTGCTTTTTCCTGCTCCTCTTAGCATGATAAAGAAGATTCAAAGAGAGTGAGATGCCAGCTCCTTTCATTCAGTCAGTAGCTTCAAACATTTCTGGTATAAACATTTCTGGATGTTTTTCAATGGCAAAAATCAATGAATATTGTAAATGCACAAACAGTAATATCTCCACATTGCAAGGTGCAATGCTGAAATTTTTTGCTTTTTCCTGCTAATCCTAGGATGATAAAGAAGATTCAAATAGAGTGAGATGCCAGCTCCTTTCATTCAGTCAGTAGCTTCAAACATTTCTGGACGTTTTTCAATGGCAAAAATCAATGAATATTGTAAATGCACAAACAGTAATATCTCCACATTGCAAGGTGCAATTCTGAAATTTTTTGCTTTTTCCTGCTAATCCTAGCATGATAAAGAAGATTCAAAGAGAGTGAGATGTCAGCTCCTTTCATTCAGTCAGTAGCTTCAAACATTTCTGGTATATGAATAACATGATGTTTTTCAATGGCAAAAATCAATGAATATTGTAAATGCACAAACAGTAATATCTCCACATTGCAAGGTGCAATTCTGAAATTTTTTGCTTTTTCCTGCTAATCCTAGCATGATAAAGAAGATTCAAAGAGAGTGAGATGCCAGCTCCTTTCATTCAGTCAGTAGCTTCAAACATTTCTGGACGTTTTTCAATGGCAAAAATCAATGAATATTGTAAATGCACAAACAGTAATATCTCCACATTGCAAGGTACAATTCTGAAATTTTTTGCTTTTTCCTGCTAATCCTAGCATGATAAAGAAAATTCAAAGAGAGTGAGATGCCAGCTCCTTTCATTCAGTCAGTAGCTTCAAACATTTCTGGACGTTTTTCAATGGCAAAAATCAATGAATATTGTAAATGCACAAACAGTAATTTCTCCGCATTGCAAGGTGCAATTCTGAAATTTTTTGCTTTTTCCTGCTCCTCTTAGCATGATAAAGAAGATTCAAAGAGAGTGAGATGCCAGCTCCTTTCATTCAGTCAGTAGCTTCAATCATTTCTGGTATATGAATAACATGATGTTTTTCAATGGCAAAAATCAATGAATATTGTAAATGCACAAACAGTAATTTCTCCGCATTGCAAGGTGCAATTCTGAAATTTTTTGCTTTTTCCTGCTCCTCTTAGCATTATAAAGAAGATTCAAAGAGAGTGAGATGCCAGCTCCTTTCATTCAGTCAGTAGCTTCAATCATTTCTGGACGTTTTTCAATGGCAAAAATCAATGAATATTGTAAATGCACAAACAGTAATTTCTCCGCATTGCAAGGTGCAATTCTGAAATTTTTTGCTTTTTCCTGCTCCTCTTAGCATGATAAACAAGATTCAAAGAGAGTGAGATGCCAGCTCCTTTCATTCAGTCAGTAGCTTCAATCATTTCTGGACGTTTTTCAATGGCAAAAATCAATGAATATTGTAAATGCACAAACAGTAATTTCTCCGCATTGCAAGGTGCAATTCTGAAATTTTTTGCTTTTTCCTGCTCCTCTTAGCATGATAAAGAAGATTCAAAGAGAGTGAGATGCCAGCTCCTTTCATTCAGTCAGTAGCTTCAAACATTTCTGGTATATGAATAACATGATGTTTTTCAATGGCAAAAATCAATGAATATTGTAAATGCACAAACAGTAATTTCTCCGCATTGCAAGGTGCAAGTCTGAAATTTTTTGCTTTTTCCTGCTCCTCTTAGCATGATAAAGAAGATTCAAAGAGAGTGAGATGCCAGCTACTTTCATTCAGTCAGTAGCTTCAATCATTTCTGGACGTTTTTCAATGGTAAAAATCAATGAATATTGTAAATGCACAAACAGTAATTTCTCCACATTGCAAGGTGCAATTCTGAAATTTTTTGCTTTTTCCTGCTCCTCTTAGCATGACAAAGAAGATTCAAAGAGAGTAATATGCCAGCTCCTTTCATTCAGTCAGTAGCTTCTATCATTTCTGGTATATGAATAACATGATGTTTTTCAATGGCAAAAATCAATGAATATTGTAAATGCACAAACAGTAATTTCTCCGCATTGCAAGGTGCAATTCTGAAATTTTTTGCTTTTTCCTGCTCCTCTTAGCATGATAAAGAAGATTCAAAGAGAGTGAGATGCCAGCTCCTTTCATTCAGTCAGTAGCTTCAATCATTTCTGGACGTTTTTCAATGGCAAAAATCAATGAATATTGTAAATGCACAAACAGTAATTTCTCCGCATTGCAAGGTGCAATTCTGAAATTTTTTGCTTTTTCCTGCTCCTCTTAGCATGACAAAGAAGATTCAAAGAGAGTAAGATGCCAGCTCCTTTCATTCAGTCAGTAGCTTCTATCATTTCTGGTATATGAATAACATGATGTTTTTCAATGGCAAAAATCAATGAATATTGTAAATGCACAAACAGTAATTTCTCCGCATTGCAAGGTGCAATTCTGAAATTTTTTGCTTTTTCCTGCTCCTCTTAGCATGATAAAGAAGATTCAAAGAGAGTGAGATGCCAGCTCCTTTCATTCAGTCAGTAGCTTCAATCATTTCTGGACGTTTTTCAATGGCAAAAATCAATGAATATTGTAAATGCACAAACAGTAATTTCTCCGCATTGCAAGGTGCAATTCTGAAATTTTTTGCTTTTTCCTGCTCCTCTTAGCATGATAAAGAAGATTCAAAGAGAGTGAGATGCCAGCTCCTTTCATTCAGTCAGTAGCTTCAATCATTTCTGGATGTTTTTCAATGGCAAAAATCAATGAATATTGTAAATGCACAAACTGTAATTTCTCCGCATTGCAAGGTGCAATTCTGAAATTTTTTGCTTTTTCCTGCTCCTCTTAGCATGATAAAGAAGATTCAAAGAGAGTGAGATGCCAGCTCCTTTCATTCAGTCAGTAGCTTCAATCATTTCTGGACGTTTTTCAATGGCAAAAATCAATGAATATTGTAAATGCACAAACAGTAATTTCTCCGCATTGCAAGGTGCAATTCTGAAATTTTTTGCTTTTTCCTGCTCCTCTTAGCATGATAAAGAAGATTCAAAGAGAGTGAGATGCCAGCTCCTTTCATTCAGTCAGTACCTTCAATCATTTCTGGATGTTTTTCAATGGCAAAAATCAATGAATATTGTAAATGCACAAACAGTAATTTCTCCGCATTGCAAGGTGCAATTCTGAAATTTTTTGCTTTTTCCCGCTCCTCTTAGCATGATAAAGAAGATTCAAAGAGAGTGAGGTGCCAGCTCCTTTCATTCAGTCAGTAGCTTCAAACATTTCTGGTATATGAATAACATGTTTTTCAATGGCAAAAATCATTGAATATTGTAAATGCACAAACAGTAATTTCTCCGCATTGCAAGGTGCAATTCTGAAATTTTTTGATTTTTCCTGCTCCTCTTAGCATGATAAAGAAGATTCAAAGAGAGTGAGATGCCAGCTCCTTTCATTCAGTCAGTAGCTTCAATCATTTCTGGACGTTTTTCAATGGCAAAAATCAATGAATATTGTAAATGCACAAACAGTAATTTCTCCGCATTGCAAGGTGCAATTCTGAAATTTTTTGCTTTTTCCTGCTCCTCTTAGCATGATAAAGAAGATTCAAAGAGAGTGAGATGCCAGCTCCTTTCATTCAGTCAGTAGCTTCAAACATTTCTGGTATATGAATAACATGATGTTTTTCAATGGCAAAAATCAATGAATATTGTAAATGCACAAACAGTAATTTCTCCGCATTGCAAGGTGCAAGTCTGAAATTTTTTGCTTTTTCCTGCTCCTCTTAGCATGATAAAGAAGATTCAAAGAGAGTGAGATGCCAGCTACTTTCATTCAGTCAGTAGCTTCAATCATTTCTGGACGTTTTTCAATGGTAAAAATCAATGAATATTGTAAATGCACAAACAGTAATTTCTCCACATTGCAAGGTGCAATTCTGAAATTTTTTGCTTTTTCCTGCTCCTCTTAGCATGATAAAGAAGATTCAAAGAGAGTGAGATGCCAGCTCCTTTCATTCAGTCAGTAGCTTCAAACATTTCTGGTATATGAATAACATGATGTTTTTCAATGGCAAAAATCAATGAATATTGTAAATGCACAAACAGTAATTTCTCCGCATTGCAAGGTGCAATTCTGAAATTTTTTGCTTTTTCCTGCTCCTCTTAGCATGATAAAGAAGATTCAAAGAGAGTGAGATGCCAGCTCCTTTCATTCAGTCAGTAGCTTCAATCATTTCTGGACGTTTTTCAATGGCAAAAATCAATGAATATTGTAAATGCACAAGCAGTAATTTCTCCGCATTGCAAGGTGCAATTCTGAAATTTTTTGCTTTTTCCTGCTCCTCTTAGCATGATAAAGAAGATTCAAAGAGAGTGAGATGCCAGCTCCTTTCATTCAGTCAGTAGCTTCAATCATTTCTGGACGTTTTTCAATGGCAAAAATCAATGAATATTGTAAATGCACAAACAGTAATTTCTCCGCATTGCAAGGTGCAATTCTGAAATTTTTTGCTTTTTCCTGCTCCTCTTAGCATGATAAAGAAGATTCAAAGAGAGTGAGATGCCAGCTCCTTTCATTCAGTCAGTAGCTTCAAACATTTCTGGTATATGAATAACATGATGTTTTTCAATGGCAAAAATCAATGAATATTGTAAATGCACAAACAGTAATTTCTCCGCATTGCAAGGTGCAATTCTGAAATTTTTTGCTTTTTCCTGCTCCTCTTAGCATGATAAAGAAGATTCAAAGAGAGTGAGATGCCAGCTCCTTTCATTCAGTCAGTAGCTTCAATCATTTCTGGACGTTTTTCAATGGCAAAAATCAATGAATATTGTAAATGCACAAACAGTAATTTCTCCGCATTGCAAGGTGCAATTCTGAAATTTTTTGCTTTTTCCTGCTCCTCTTAGCATGATAAAGAAGATTCAAAGAGAGTGAGATGCCAGCTCCTTTCATTCAGTCAGTAGCTTCAATCATTTCTGGACGTTTTTCAATGGCAAAAATCAATGAATATTGTAAATGCACAAACAGTAATTTCTCCGCATTGCAAGGTGCAATTCTGAAATTTTTTGCTTTTTCCTGCTCCTCTTAGCATGACAAAGAAGATTCAAAGAGAGTAAGATGCCAGCTCCTTTCATTCAGTCAGTAGCTTCAATCATTTCTGGTATATGAATAACATGATGTTTTTCAATGGCAAAAATCAATGAATATTGTAAATGCACAAACAGTAATTTCTCCGCATTGCAAGGTGCAATTCTGAAATTTTTTGCTTTTTCCTGCTCCTCTTAGCATGATAAAGAAGATTCAAAGAGAGTGAGATGCCAGCTCCTTTCATTCAGTCAGTAGCTTCAATCATTTCAGGACGTTTTTCAATGGCAAAAATCAATGAATATTGTAAATGCACAAAGAGAAATTTCTCCGCATTGCAAGGTGCAATTCTGAAATTTTTTGCTTTTTCCTTCTCCTCTTAGCATGATAAAGAAGATTCAAAGAGAGTGAGATGCCAGCTCCTTTCATTCAGTCAGTAGCTTCAATCATTTCTGGACGTTTTTCAATGGCAAAAATCAATGAATATTGTAAATGCACAAACAGTAATTTCTCCGCATTGCAAGGTGCAATTCTGAAATTTTTTGCTTTTTCCTGCTCCTCTTAGCATGATAAAGAAGATTCAAAGAGAGTGAGATGCCAGCTCCTTTCATTCAGTCAGTAGCTTCAAACATTTCTGGTATATGAATAACATGATGTTTTTCAATGGCAAAAATCAATGAATATTGTAAAAGCACAAACAGTAATTTCTCCGCATTGCAAGGTGCAATTCTGAAATTTTTTGCTTTTTCCTGCTCCTCTTAGCATGATAAAGAAGATTCAAAGAGAGTGAGATGCCAGCTCCTTTCATTCAGTCAGTAGCTTCAATCATTTCTGGACGTTTTTCAATGGCAAAAATCAATGAATATTGTAAATGCACAAACAGTAATTTCTCCGCATTGCAAGGTGCAATTCTGAAATTTTTTGCTTTTTCCTGCTCCTCTTAGCATGATAAAGAAGATTCAAAGAGAGTGAGATGCCAGCTCCTTTCATTCAGTAAGTAGCTTCAATCATTTCTGGTATATGAATAACATGATGTTTTTCAATGGCAAAAATCAATGAATATTGTAAATGCACAAACAGTAATTTCTCCGCATTGCAAGTTGCAATTCTGAAATTTTTTGCTTTTTCCTGCTCCTCTTAGCATGATAAAGAAGATTCAAAGAGAGTGAGATGCCAGCTCCTTTCATTCAGTCAGTAGCTTCAATCATTTCTGGACGTTTTTCAATGGCAAAAATCAATGAATATTGTAAATGCACAAACAGTAATTTCTCCGCATTGCAAGGTGCAATTCTGAAATTTTTTGCTTTTTCCTGCTCCTCTTAGCATGATAAAGAAGATTCAAAGAGAGTGAGATGCCAGCTCCTTTCATTCAGTCAGTAGCTTCAATCATTTCTGGACGTTTTTCAATGGCAAAAATCAATGAATATTGTAAATGCACAAAGAGTAATTTCTCCGCATTGCAAGGTGCAATTCTGAAATTTTTTGCTTTTTCCTGCTCCTCTTAGCATGATAAAGAAGATTCAAAGAGAGTGAGATGCCAGCTCCTTTCATTCAGTCAGTAGCTTCAAACATTTCTGGTATATGAATAACATGATGTTTTTCAATGGCAAAAATCAATGAATATTGTAAAAGCACAAACAGTAATTTCTCCGCATTGCAAGGTGCAATTCTGAAATTTTTTGCTTTTTCCTGCTCCTCTTAGCATGATAAAGAAGATTCAAAGAGAGTGAGATGCCAGCTCCTTTCATTCAGTCAGTAGCTTCAATCATTTCTGGACGTTTTTCAATGGCAAAAATCAATGAATATTGTAAATGCACAAACAGTAATTTCTCCGCATTGCAAGGTGCAATTCTGAAATTTTTTGCTTTTTCCTGCTCCTCTTAGCATGATAAAGAAGATTCAAAGAGAGTGAGATGCCAGCTCCTTTCATTCAGTCAGTAGCTTCAATCATTTCTGGACGTTTTTCAATGGCAAAAATCAATGAATATTGTAAATGCACAAACAGTAATTTCTCCGCATTGCAAGGTGCAATTCTGAAATTTTTTGCTTTTTCCTGCTCCTCTTAGCATGATAAAGAAGATTCAAAGAGAGTGAGATGCCAGCTCCTTTCATTCAGTCAGTAGCTTCAAACATTTCTGGTATATGAATAACATGATGTTTTTCAATGGCAAAAATCAATGAATATTGTAAAAGCACAAACAGTAATTTCTCCGCATTGCAAGGTGCAATTCTGAAATTTTTTGCTTTTTCCTGCTCCTCTTAGCATGATAAAGAAGATTCAAAGAGAGTGAGATGCCAGCTCCTTTCATTCAGTCAGTAGCTTCAATCATTTCTGGACCTTTTTCAATGGCAAAAATCAATGAATATTGTAAATGCACAAACAGTAATTTCTCCGCATTGCAAGGTGCAATTCTGAAATTTTTTGCTTTTTCCTGCTCCTCTTAGCATGATAAAGAAGATTCAAAGAGAGTGAGATGCCAGCTCCTTTCATTCAGTCAGTAGCTTCAATCATTTCTGGTATATGAATAACATGATGTTTTTCAATGGCAAAAATCAATGAATATTGTAAATGCACAAACAGTAATTTCTCCGCATTGCAAGTTGCAATTCTGAAATTTTTTGCTTTTTCCTGCTCCTCTTAGCATGATAAAGAAGATTCAAAGAGAGTGAGATGCCAGCTCCTTTCATTCAGTCAGTAGCTTCAATCATTTCTGGACGTTTTTCAATACCAAAAATCAATGAATATTGTAAATGCACAAACAGTAATTTCTCCGCATTGCAAGGTGCAATTCTGAAATTTTTTGCTTTTTCCTGCTCCTCTTAGCATGATAAAGAAGATTCAAAGAGAGTGAGATGCCAGCTCCATTCATTCAGTCAGTAGCTTCAATCATTTCTGGACGTTTTTCAATGGCAAAAATCAATGAATATTGTAAATGCACAAACAGTAATTTCTCCGCATTGCAAGGTGCAATTCTGAAATTTTTTGCTTTTTCCTGCTCCTCTTAGCATGATAAAGAAGATTCAAAGAGAGTGAGATGCCAGCTCCTTTCATTCAGTCAGTAGCTTCAAACATTTCTGGTATATGAATAACATGATGTTTTTCAATGGCAAAAATCAATGAATATTGTAAAAGCACAAACAGTAATTTCTCCGCATTGCAAGGTGCAATTCTGAAATTTTTTGCTTTTTCCTGCTCCTCTTAGCATGATAAAGAAGATTCAAAGAGAGTGAGATGCCAGCTCCTTTCATTCAGTCAGTAGCTTCAATCATTTCTGGACGTTTTTCAATGGCAAAAATCAATGAATATTGTAAATGCACAAACAGTAATTTCTCCGCATTGCAAGGTGCAATTCTGAAATTTTTTGCTTTTTCCTGCTCCTCTTAGCATGATAAAGAAGATTCAAAGAGAGTGAGATGCCAGCTCCTTTCATTCAGTCAGTAGCTTCAATCATTTCTGGTATATGAATAACATGATGTTTTTCAATGGCAAAAATCAATGAATATTGTAAATGCACAAACAGTAATTTCTCCACATTGCAAGGTGCAATTCTGAAATTTTTTGCTTTTTCCTGCTCCTCTTAGCATGATAAAGAAGATTCAAAGAGAGTGAGATGCCAGCTCCTTTCATTCAGTCAGTAGCTTCAATCATTTCTGGACGTTTTTCAATGGCAAAAATCAATGAATATTGTAAATGCACAAACAGTAATTTCTCCGCATTGCAAGGTGCAATTCTGAAATTTTTTGCTTTTTCCTGCTCCTCTTAGCATGATAAAGAAGATTCAAAGAGAGTGAGATGCCAGCTCCTTTCATTCAGTCAGTAGCTTCAATCATTTCTGGACGTTTTTCAATGGCAAAAATCAATGAATATTGTAAATGCACAAACAGTAATTTCTCCGCATTGCAAGGTGCAATTCTGAAATTTTTTGCTTTTTCCTGCTCCTCTTAGCATGATAAAGAAGATTCAAAGAGAGTGAGATGCCAGCTCCTTTCATTCAGTCAGTAGCTTCAAACATTTCTGGTATATGAATAACATGATGTTTTTCAATGGCAAAAATCAATGAATATTGTAAAAGCACAAACAGTAATTTCTCCGCATTGCAAGGTGCAATTCTGAAATTTTTTGCTTTTTCCTGCTCCTCTTAGCATGATAAAGAAGATTCAAAGAGAGTGAGATGCCAGCTCCTTTCATTCAGTCAGTAGCTTCAATCATTTCTGGACGTTTTTCAATGGCAAAAATCAATGAATATTGTAAATGCACAAACAGTAATTTCTCCGCATTGCAAGGTGCAATTCTGAAATTTTTTGCTTTTTCCTGCTCCTCTTAGCATGATAAAGAAGATTCAAAGAGAGTGAGATGCCAGCTCCTTTCATTCAGTCAGTAGCTTCAATCATTTCTGGACGTTTTTCAATGGCAAAAATCAATGAATATTGTAAATGCACAAACAGTAATTTCTCCGCATTGCAAGGTGCAATTCTGAAATTTTTTGCTTTTTCCTGCTCCTCTTAGCATGATAAAGAAGATTCAAAGAGAGTGAGATGCCAGCTCCTTTCATTCAGTCAGTAGCTTCAAACATTTCTGGTATATGAATAACATGATGTTTTTCAATGGCAAAAATCAATGAATATTGTAAAAGCACAAACAGTAATTTCTCCGCATTGCAAGGTGCAATTCTGAAATTTTTTGCTTTTTCCTGCTCCTCTTAGCATGATAAAGAAGATTCAAAGAGAGTGAGATGCCAGCTCCTTTCATTCAGTCAGTAGCTTCAATCATTTCTGGACGTTTTTCAATGGCAAAAATCAATGAATATTGTAAATGCACAAACAGTAATTTCTCCGCATTGCAAGGTGCAATTCTGAAATTTTTTGCTTTTTCCTGCTCCTCTTAGCATGATAAAGAAGATTCAAAGAGAGTGAGATGCCAGCTCCTTTCATTCAGTCAGTAGCTTCAATCATTTCTGGTATATGAATAACATGATGTTTTTCAATGGCAAAAATCAATGAATATTGTAAATGCACAAACAGTAATTTCTCCGCATTGCAAGTTGCAATTCTGAA
This sequence comes from Phyllobates terribilis, assembly GCF_046119375.1. Classification (NCBI taxonomy): domain Eukaryota; kingdom Metazoa; phylum Chordata; class Amphibia; order Anura; family Dendrobatidae; genus Phyllobates; species Phyllobates terribilis. Next base: position 230,273 of record NW_027363660.1, on the reverse strand, counting down.
ATTTTTTGCTTTTTCCTGCTCCTCTTAGCATGATAAAGAAGATTCAAAGAGAGTGAGATGCCAGCTCCTTTCATTCAGTCAGTAGCTTCAATCATTTCTGGACGTTTTTCAATACCAAAAATCAATGAATATTGTAAATGCACAAACAGTAATTTCTCCGCATTGCAAGGTGCAATTCTGAAATTTTTTGCTTTTTCCTGCTCCTCTTAGCATGATAAAGAAGATTCAAAGAGAGTGAGATGCCAGCTCCATTCATTCAGTCAGTAGCTTCAATCATTTCTGGACGTTTTTCAATGGCAAAAATCAATGAATATTGTAAATGCACAAACAGTAATTTCTCCGCATTGCAAGGTGCAATTCTGAAATTTTTTGCTTTTTCCTGCTCCTCTTAGCATGATAAAGAAGATTCAAAGAGAGTGAGATGCCAGCTCCTTTCATTCAGTCAGTAGCTTCAAACATTTCTGGTATATGAATAACATGATGTTTTTCAATGGCAAAAATCAATGAATATTGTAAAAGCACAAACAGTAATTTCTCCGCATTGCAAGGTGCAATTCTGAAATTTTTTGCTTTTTCCTGCTCCTCTTAGCATGATAAAGAAGATTCAAAGAGAGTGAGATGCCAGCTCCTTTCATTCAGTCAGTAGCTTCAATCATTTCTGGACGTTTTTCAATGGCAAAAATCAATGAATATTGTAAATGCACAAACAGTAATTTCTCCGCATTGCAAGGTGCAATTCTGAAATTTTTTGCTTTTTCCTGCTCCTCTTAGCATGATAAAGAAGATTCAAAGAGAGTGAGATGCCAGCTCCTTTCATTCAGTCAGTAGCTTCAATCATTTCTGGTATATGAATAACATGATGTTTTTCAATGGCAAAAATCAATGAATATTGTAAATGCACAAACAGTAATTTCTCCACATTGCAAGGTGCAATTCTGAAATTTTTTGCTTTTTCCTGCTCCTCTTAGCATGATAAAGAAGATTCAAAGAGAGTGAGATGCCAGCTCCTTTCATTCAGTCAGTAGCTTCAATCATTTCTGGACGTTTTTCAATGGCAAAAATCAATGAATATTGTAAATGCACAAACAGTAATTTCTCCGCATTGCAAGGTGCAATTCTGAAATTTTTTGCTTTTTCCTGCTCCTCTTAGCATGATAAAGAAGATTCAAAGAGAGCGAGATGCCAGCTCCTTTCATTCAGTCAGTAGCTTCAATCATTTCTGGTATATGAATAACATGATGTTTTTCAATGGCAAAAATCAATGAATATTGTAAATGCACAAACAGTAATTTCTCCGCATTGCAAGGTGCAATTCTGAAATTTTTAGCTTTTTCCTGCTCCTCTTAGCATGATAAAGAAGATTCAAAGAGAGTGAGATGCCAGCTCCTTTCATTCAGTCAGTACCTTCAATCATTTCTGGATGTTTTTCAATGGCAAAAATCAATGAATATTGTAAATGCACAAACAGTAATTTCTCCGCATTGCAAGGTGCAATTCTGAAATTTTTTGCTTTTTCCCGCTCCTCTTAGCATGATAAAGAAGATTCAAAGAGAGTGAGGTGCCAGCTCCTTTCATTCAGTCAGTAGCTTCAAACATTTCTGGTATATGAATAACATGTTTTTCAATGGCAAAAATCATTGAATATTGTAAATGCACAAACAGTAATTTCTCCGCATTGCAAGGTGCAATTCTGAAATTTTTTGATTTTTCCTGCTCCTCTTAGCATGATAAAGAAGATTCAAAGAGAGTGAGATGCCAGCTCCTTTCATTCAGTCAGTAGCTTCAATCATTTCTGGACGTTTTTCAATGGCAAAAATCAATGAATATTGTAAATGCACAAACAGTAATTTCTCCGCATTGCAAGGTGCAATTCTGAAATTTTTTGTTTTTTCCTGCTCCTCTTAGCATGATAAAGAAGATTCAAAGAGAGTGAGATGCCAGCTCCTTTCATTCAGTCAGTAGCTTCAATCATTTCTGGACGTTTTTCAATGGCAAAAATCAATGAATATTGTAAATGCACAAACAGTAATTTCTCCGCATTGCAAGGTGCAATTCTGAAATTTTTTGCTTTTTCCTGCTCCTCTTAGCATGATAAAGAAGATTCAAAGAGAGTGAGATGCCAGCTCCTTTCATTCAGTCAGTAGCTTCAAACATTTCTGGTATATGAATAACATGATGTTTTTCAATGGCAAAAATCAATGAATATTGTAAATGCACAAACAGTAATTTCTCCGCATTGCAAGGTGCAAGTCTGAAATTTTTTGCTTTTTCCTGCTCCTCTTAGCATGATAAAGAAGATTCAAAGAGAGTGAGATGCCAGCTACTTTCATTCAGTCAGTAGCTTCAATCATTTCTGGACGTTTTTCAATGGTAAAAATCAATGAATATTGTAAATGCACAAACAGTAATTTCTCCACATTGCAAGGTGCAATTCTGAAATTTTTTGCTTTTTCCTGCTCCTCTTAGCATGATAAAGAAGATTCAAAGAGAGTGAGATGCCAGCTCCTTTCATTCAGTCAGTAGCTTCAAACATTTCTGGTATATGAATAACATGATGTTTTTCAATGGCAAAAATCAATGAATATTGTAAATGCACAAACAGTAATTTCTCCGCATTGCAAGGTGCAATTCTGAAATTTTTTGCTTTTTCCTGCTCCTCTTAGCATGATAAAGAAGATTCAAAGAGAGTGAGATGCCAGCTCCTTTCATTCAGTCAGTAGCTTCAAACATTTCTGGTATATGAATAACATGATGTTTTTCAATGGCAAAAATCAATGAATATTGTAAATGCACAAAGAGTAATTTCTCCGCATTGCAAGGTGCAATTCTGAAATTTTTTGCTTTTTCCTGCTCCTCTTAGCATGATAAAGAAGATTCAAAGAGAGTGAGATGCCAGCTCCTTTCATTCAGTCAGTAGCTTCAATCATTTCTGGACGTTTTTCAATGGCAAAAATCAATGAATATTGTAAATGCACAAGCAGTAATTTCTCCGCATTGCAAGGTGCAATTCTGAAATTTTTTTCTTTTTCCTGCTCCTCTTAGCATGATAAAGAAGATTCAAAGAGAGTGAGATGCCAGCTCCTTTCATTCAGTCAGTAGCTTCAATCATTTCTGGACGTTTTTCAATGGCAAAAATCAATGAATATTGTAAATGCACAAACAGTAATTTCTCCGCATTGCAAGGTGCAATTCTGAAATTTTTTGCTTTTTCCTGCTCCTCTTAGCATGATAAAGAAGATTCAAAGAGAGTAAGATGCCAGCTCCTTTCATTCAGTCAGTAGCTTCAAACATTTCTGGTATATGAATAACATGATGTTTTTCAATGGCAAAAATCAATGAATATTGTAAATGCACAAACAGTAATTTCTCCGCATTGCAAGGTGCAATTCTGAAATTTTTTGCTTTTTCCTGCTCCTCTTAGCATGATAAAGAAGATTCAAAGAGAGTGAGATGCCAGCTCCTTTCATTCAGTCAGTAGCTTCAATCATTTCTGGACGTTTTTCAATGGCAAAAATCAATGAATATTGTAAATGCACAAACAGTAATTTCTCCGCATTGCAAGGTGCAATTCTGAAATTTTTTGCTTTTTCCTGCTCCTCTTAGCATGATAAAGAAGATTCAAAGAGAGTGAGATGCCAGCTCCTTTCATTCAGTCAGTAGCTTCAATCATTTCTGGACGTTTTTCAATGGCAAAAATCAATGAATATTGTAAATGCACAAACAGTAATTTCTCCGCATTGCAAGGTGCAATTCTGAAATTTTTTGCTTTTTCCTGCTCCTCTTAGCATGACAAAGAAGATTCAAAGAGAGTAAGATGCCAGCTCCTTTCATTCAGTCAGTAGCTTCAATCATTTCTGGTATATGAATAACATGATGTTTTTCAATGGCAAAAATCAATGAATATTGTAAATGCACAAACAGTAATTTCTCCGCATTGCAAGGTGCAATTCTGAAATTTTTTGCTTTTTCCTGCTCCTCTTAGCATGATAAAGAAGATTCAAAGAGAGTGAGATGCCAGCTCCTTTCATTCAGTCAGTAGCTTCAATCATTTCTGGATGTTTTTCAATGGCAAAAATCAATGAATATTGTAAATGCACAAAGAGAAATTTCTCCGCATTGCAAGGTGCAATTCTGAAATTTTTTGCTTTTTCCTTCTCCTCTTAGCATGATAAAGAAGATTCAAAGAGAGTGAGATGCCAGCTCCTTTCATTCAGTCAGTAGCTTCAATCATTTCTGGACGTTTTTCAATGGCAAAAATCAATGAATATTGTAAATGCACAAAGAGTAATTTCTCCGCATTGCAAGGTGCAATTCTGAAATTTTTTGCTTTTTCCTGCTCCTCTTAGCATGATAAAGAAGATTCAAAGAGAGTGAGATGCCAGCTCCTTTCATTCAGTCAGTAGCTTCAAACATTTCTGGTATATGAATAACATGATGTTTTTCAATGGCAAAAATCAATGAATATTGTAAAAGCACAAACAGTAATTTCTCCGCATTGCAAGGTGCAATTCTGAAATTTTTTGCTTTTTCCTGCTCCTCTTAGCATGATAAAGAAGATTCAAAGAGAGTGAGATGCCAGCTCCTTTCATTCAGTCAGTAGCTTCAATCATTTCTGGACGTTTTTCAATGGCAAAAATCAATGAATATTGTAAATGCACAAACAGTAATTTCTCCGCATTGCAAGGTGCAATTCTGAAATTTTTTGCTTTTTCCTGCTCCTCTTAGCATGATAAAGAAGATTCAAAGAGAGTGAGATGCCAGCTCCTTTCATTCAGTCAGTAGCTTCAATCATTTCTGGTATATGAATAACATGATGTTTTTCAATGGCAAAAATCAATGAATATTGTAAATGCACAAACAGTAATTTCTCCGCATTGCAAGTTGCAATTCTGAAATTTTTTGCTTTTTCCTGCTCCTCTTAGCATGATAAAGAAGATTCAAAGAGAGTGAGATGCCAGCTCCTTTCATTCAGTCAGTAGCTTCAATCATTTCTGGACGTTTTTCAATGGCAAAAATCAATGAATATTGTAAATGCACAAACAGTAATTTCTCCGCATTGCAAGGTGCAATTCTGAAATTTTTTGCTTTTTCCTGCTCCTCTTAGCATGATAAAGAAGATTCAAAGAGAGTGAGATGCCAGCTCCTTTCATTCAGTCAGTAGCTTCAATCATTTCTGGACGTTTTTCAATGGCAAAAATCAATGAATATTGTAAATGCACAAACAGTAATTTCTCCGCATTGCAAGGTGCAATTCTGAAATTTTTTGCTTTTTCCTGCTCCTCTTAGCATGATAAAGAAGATTCAAAGATAGTGAGATGCCAGCTCCTTTCATTCAGTCAGTAGCTTCAAACATTTCTGGTATATGAATAACATGATGTTTTTCAATGGCAAAAATCAATGAATATTGTAAAAGCACAAACAGTAATTTCTCCGCATTGCAAGGTGCAATTCTGAAATTTTTTGCTTTTTCCTGCTCCTCTTAGCAGGATAAAGAAGATTCAAAGAGAGTGAGATGCCAGCTCCTTTCATTCAGTCAGTAGCTTCAATCATTTCTGGACGTTTTTCAATGGCAAAAATCAATGAATATTGTAAATGCACAAACAGTAATTTCTCCGCATTGCAAGGTGCAATTCTGAAATTTTTTGCTTTTTCCTGCTCCTCTTAGCATGATAAAGAAGATTCAAAGAGAGTGAGATGCCAGCTCCTTTCATTCAGTCAGTAGCTTCAATCATTTCTGGTATATGAATAACATGATGTTTTTCAATGGCAAAAATCAATGAATATTGTAAATGCACAAACAGTAATTTCTCCGCATTGCAAGTTGCAATTCTGAAATTTTTTGCTTTTTCCTGCTCCTCTTAGCATGATAAAGAAGATTCAAAGAGAGTGAGATGCCAGCTCCTTTCATTCAGTCAGTAGCTTCAATCATTTCTGGACGTTTTTCAATACCAAAAATCAATGAATATTGTAAATGCACAAACAGTAATTTCTCCGCATTGCAAGGTGCAATTCTGAAATTTTTTGCTTTTTCCTGCTCCTCTTAGCATGATAAAGAAGATTCAAAGAGAGTGAGATGCCAGCTCCATTCATTCAGTCAGTAGCTTCAATCATTTCTGGACGTTTTTCAATGGCAAAAATCAATGAATATTGTAAATGCACAAACAGTAATTTCTCCGCATTGCAAGGTGCAATTCTGAAATTTTTTGCTTTTTCCTGCTCCTCTTAGCATGATAAAGAAGATTCAAAGAGAGTGAGATGCCAGCTCCTTTCATTCAGTCAGTAGCTTCAATCATTTCTGGACGTTTTTCAATGGCAAAAATCAATGAATATTGTAAATGCACAAACAGTAATTTCTCCGCATTGCAAGGTGCAATTCTGAAATTTTTTGCTTTTTCCTGCTCCTCTTAGCATGATAAAGAAGATTCAAAGAGAGTGAGATGCCAGCTCCTTTCATTCAGTCAGTAGCTTCAATCATTTCTGGACGTTTTTCAATGGCAAAAATCAATGAATATTGTAAATGCACAAACAGTAATTTCTCCGCATTGCAAGGTGCAATTCTGAAATTTTTTGCTTTTTCCTGCTCCTCTTAGCATGATAAAGAAGATTCAAAGAGAGTGAGATGCCAGCTCCTTTCATTCAGTCAGTAGCTTCAATCATTTCTGGTATATGAATAACATGATGTTTTTCAATGGCAAAAATCAATGAATATTGTAAATGCACAAACAGTAATTTCTCCACATTGCAAGGTGCAATTCTGAAATTTTTTGCTTTTTCCTGCTCCTCTTAGCATGATAAAGAAGATTCAAAGAGAGTGAGATGCCAGCTCCTTTCATTCAGTCAGTAGCTTCAATCATTTCTGGACGTTTTTCAATGGCAAAAATCAATGAATATTGTAAATGCACAAACAGTAATTTCTCCGCATTGCAAGGTGCAATTCTGAAATTTTTTGCTTTTTCCTGCTCCTCTTAGCATGATAAAGAAGATTCAAAGAGAGCGAGATGCCAGCTCCTTTCATTCAGTCAGTAGCTTCAATCATTTCTGGTATATGAATAACATGATGTTTTTCAATGGCAAAAATCAATGAATATTGTAAATGCACAAACAGTAATTTCTCCGCATTGCAAGGTGCAATTCTGAAATTTTTAGCTTTTTCCTGCTCCTCTTAGCATGATAAAGAAGATTCAAAGAGAGTGAGATGCCAGCTCCTTTCATTCAGTCAGTAGCTTCAATCATTTCTGGACGTTTTTCAATGGCAAAAATCAATGAATATTGTAAATGCACAAACAGTAATTTCTCCGCATTGCAAGGTGCAATTCTGAAATTTTTTGCTTTTTCCTGCTCCTCTTAGCATGATAAAGAAGATTCAAAGAGAGTGAGATGCCAGCTCCTTTCATTCAGTCAGTAGCTTCAATCATTTCTGGACGTTTTTCAATGGCAAAAATCAATGAATATTGTAAATGCACAAACAGTAATTTCTCCGCATTGCAAGGTGCAATTCTGAAATTTTTTGCTTTTTCCTGCTCCTCTTAGCATGATAAAGAAGATTCAAAGAGAGTGAGATGCCAGCTCCTTTCATTCAGTCAGTAGCTTCAATCATTTCTGGTATATGAATAACATGATGTTTTTCAATGGCAAAAATCAATGAATATTGTAAATGCACAAACAGTAATTTCTCCGCATTGCAAGGTGCAATTCTGAAATTTTTTGCTTTTTCCTGCTCCTCTTAGCATGATAAAGAAGATTCAAAGAGAGTGAGATGCCAGCTCCTTTCATTCAGTCAGCAGCTTCAATCATTTCTGGACATTTTTCAATGGCAAAAATCAATGAATATTGTAAATGCACAAACAGTAATTTCTCCGCATTGCAAGGTGCAATTCTGAAATTTTTTGCTTTTTCCTGCTCCTCTTAGCATGATAAAGAAGATTCAAAGAGAGTGAGATGCCAGCTCCTTTCATTCAGTCAGTAGCTTCAAACATTTCTGGTATATGAATAACATGATGTTTTTCAATGGCAAAAATCAATGAATATTGTAAAAGCACAAACAGTAATTTCTCCGCATTGCAAGGTGCAATTCTGAAATTTTTTGCTTTTTCCTGCTCCTCTTAGCATGATAAAGAAGATTCAAAGAGAGTGAGATGCCAGCTCCTTTCATTCAGTCAGTAGCTTCAATCATTTCTGGACGTTTTTCAATGGCAAAAATCAATGAATATTGTAAATGCACAAACAGTAATTTCTCCGCATTGCAAGGTGCAATTCTGAAATTTTTTGCTTTTTCCTGCTCCTCTTTGCATGATAAAGAAGATTCAAAGAGAGTGAGATGCCAGCTCCTTTCATTCAGTCAGTAGCTTCAATCATTTCTGGTATATGAATAACATGATGTTTTTCAATGGCAAAAATCAATGAATATTGTAAATGCACAAACAGTAATTTCTCCGCATTGCAAGGTGCAATTCTGAAATTTTTGGCTTTTTCCTGCTCCTCTTAGCATGATAAAGAAGATTCAAAGAGAGTGAGATGCCAGCTCCTTTCATTCAGTCAGTAGCTTCAATCATTTCTGGATGTTTTTCAATGGCAAAAATCAATGAATATTGTAAATGCACAAACAGTAATTTCTCCGCATTGCAAGGTGCAATTCTGAAATTTCTTGCATTTTCCTGCTGCTCTTAGCATGATAAAGAAGATTCAAAGAGAGTGAGATGCCAGCTCCTTTCATTCAGTCAGTAGCTTCAATCATTTCTGGACGTTTTTCAATGGCAAAAATCAATGAATATTGTAAATGCACAAACAGTAATTTCTCCGCATTGCAAGGTGCAATTCTGAAATTTTTTGCTTTTTCCTGCTCCTCTTAGCATGATAAAGAAGATTCAAAGAGAGTGAGATGCCAGCTCCTTTCATTCAGTCAGTAGCTTCAAACATTTCTGGTATATGAATAACATGATGTTTTTCAATGGCAAAAATCAATGAATATTGTAAATGCACAAACAGTAATTTCTCCGCATTGCAAGGTGCAATTCTGAAATTTTTTGCTTTTTCCTGCTCCTCTTAGCATGATAAAGAAGATTCAAAGAGAGTGAGATGCCAGCTCCTTTCATTCAGTCAGTAGCTTCAATCATTTCTGGACGTTTTTCAATGGCAAAAATCAATGAATATTGTAAATGCACAAACAGTAATTTCTCCGCATTGCAAGGTGCAATTCTGAAATTTTTTGCTTTTTCCTGCTCCTCTTAGCATGATAAAGAAGATTCAAAGAGAGTGAGATGCCAGCTTCTTTCATTCAGTCAGTAGCTTCAAACATTTCTGGGATATGAATAACATGATGTTTTTCAATGGCAAAAATTAATGAATATTGTAAATGCACAAACAGTAATTTCTCCGCATTGCAAGGTGCAATTCTGAAATTTTTTGCTTTTTCCTGCTCCTCTTAGCATGATAAAGAAGATTCAAAGAGAGTGAGATGCCAGCTCCTTTCATTCAGTCAGTAGCTTCAATCATTTCTGGACTTTTTTCAATGGCAAAAATCAATGAATATTGTAAATGCACAAACAGTAATTTCTCCGCATTGCAAGGTGCAATTCTGAAATTTTTTGCTTTTTCCTGCTCCTCTTAGCATGATAAAGAAGATTCAAAGAGAGTGAGATGCCAGCTCCTTTCATTCAGTCAGTAGCTTCAATCATTTCTGGACGTTTTTCAATGGCAAAAATCAATGAATATTGTAAATGCACAAACAGTAATTTCTCCGCATTGCAAGGTGCAATTCTGAAATTTTTTGCTTTTTCCTGCTCCTCTTAGCATGATAAAGAAGATTCAAAGAGAGTGAGATGCCAGCTCCTTTCATTCAGTCAGTAGCTTCAATCATTTCTGGACGTTTTTCAATGGCAAAAATCAATGAATATTGTAAATGCACAAACAGTAATTTCTCCGCATTGCAAGGTGCAATTCTGAAATTTTTTGCTTTTTCCTGCTCCTCTTTGCATGATAAAGAAGATTCAAAGAGAGTGAGATGCCAGCTCCTTTCATTCAGTCAGTAGCTTCAATCATTTCTGGTATATGAATAACATGATGTTTTTCAATGGCAAAAATCAATGAATATTGTAAATGCACAAACAGTAATTTCTCCGCATTGCAAGGTGCAATTCTGAAATTTTTGGCTTTTTCCTGCTCCTCTTAGCATGATAAAGAAGATTCAAAGAGAGTGAGATGCCAGCTCCTTTCATTCAGTCAGTAGCTTCAATCATTTCTGGATGTTTTTCAATGGCAAAAATCAATGAATATTGTAAATGCACAAACAGTAATTTCTCCGCATTGCAAGGTGCAATTCTGAAATTTCTTGCATTTTCCTGCTCCTCTTAGCATGATAAAGAAGATTCAAAGAGAGTGAGATGCCAGCTCCTTTCATTCAGTCAGTAGCTTCAATCATTTCTGGACGTTTTTCAATGGCAAAAATCAATGAATATTGTAAATGCACAAACAGTAATTTCTCCGCATTGCAAGGTGCAATTCTGAAATTTTTTGCTTTTTCCTGCTCCTCTTAGCATGATAAAGAAGATTCAAAGAGAGTGAGATGCCAGCTCCTTTCATTCAGTCAGTGGCTTCAAACATTTCTGGTATATGAATAACATGATGTTTTTCAATGGCAAAAATCAATGAATATTGTAAATGCACAAACAGTAATTTCTCCGCATTGCAAGGTGCAATTCTGAAATTTTTTGCTTTTTCCTGCTCCTCTTAGCATGATAAAGAAGATTCAAAGAGAGTGAGATGCCAGCTCCTTTCATTCAGTCAGTAGCTTCAATCATTTCTGGTATATGAATAACATGATGTTTTTCAATGGCAAAAATCAATGAATATTGTAAATGCACAAACAGTAATTTCTCCGCATTGCAAGTTGCAATTCTGAAATTTTTTGCTTTTTCCTGCTCCTCTTAGCATGATAAAGAAGATTCAAAGAGAGTGAGATGCCAGCTCCTTTCAATCAGTCAGTAGCTTCAATCATTTCTGGACGTTTTTCAATGGCAAAAATCAATGAATATTGTAAATGCACCAACAGTAATTTCTCCGCATTGCAAGGTGCAATTCTGAAATTTTTTGCTTTTTCCTGCTCCTCTTAGCATGATAAAGAAGATTCAAAGAGAGTGAGATGCCAGCTCCTTTCATTCAGTCAGTAGCTTCAATCATTTCTGGACGTTTTTCAATGGCAAAAATCAATGAATATTGTAAATGCACAAACAGTAATTTCTCCGCATTGCAAGGTGCAATTCTGAAATTTTTTGCTTTTTCCTGCTCCTCTTAGCATGATAAAGAAGATTCAAAGAGAGTGAGATGCCAGCTCCTTTCATTCAGTCAGTAGCTTCAAACATTTCTGGTATATGAATAACATGATGTTTTTCAATGGCAAAAATCAATGAATATTGTAAAAGCACAAACAGTAATTTCTCCGCATTGCAAGGTGCAATTCTGAAATTTTTTGCTTTTTCCTGCTCCTCTTAGCATGATAAAGAAGATTCAAAGAGAGTGAGATGCCAGCTCCTTTCATTCAGTCAGTAGCTTCAATCATTTCTGGACGTTTTTCAATGGCAAAAATCAATGAATATTGTAAATGCACAAACAGTAATTTCTCCGCATTGCAAGGTGCAATTCTGAAATTTTTTGCTTTTTCCTGCTCCTCTTAGCATGATAAAGAAGATTCAAAGAGAGTGAGATGCCAGCTCCTTTCATTCAGTCAGTAGCTTCAATCATTTCTGGACGTTTTTCAATGGCAAAAATCAATGAATATTGTAAATGCACAAACAGTAATTTCTCCGCATTGCAAGGTGCAATTCTGAAATTTTTTGCTTTTTCCTGCTCCTCTTAGCATGATAAAGAAGATTCAAAGAGAGTGAGATGCCAGCTCCTTTCATTCAGTCAGTAGCTTCAAACATTTCTAGTATATGAATAACATGATGTTTTTCAATGGCAAAAATCAATGAATATTGTAAATGCACAAACAGTAATTTCTCCGCATTGCAAGGTGCAATTCTGAAATTTTTTGATTTTTCCTGCTCCTCTTAGCATGATAAAGAAGATTCAAAGAGAGTGAGATGCCAGCTCCTTTCATTCAGTCAGTAGCTTCAATCATTTCTGGACGTTTTTCAATGGCAAAAATCAATGAATATTGTAAATGCACAAACAGTAATTTCTCCGCATTGCAAGGTGCAATTCTGAAATTTTTTGCTTTTTCCTGCTCCTCTTAGCATGATAAAGAAGATTCAAAGAGAGTGAGATGCCAGCTCCTTTCATTCAGTCAGTAGCTTCAATCATTTCTGGACGTTTTTCAATGGCAAAAATCAATGAATATTGTAAATGCACAAACAGTAATTTCTCCGCATTGCAAGGTGCAATTCTGAAATTTTTTGCTTTTTCCTGCTCCTCTTAGCATGATAAAGAAGATTTAAAGAGAGTGAGATGCCAGCTCCTTTCATTCAGTCAGTAGCTTCAATCATTTCTGGTGTATGAATAACATGATGTTTTTCAATGGCAAAAATCAATGAATATTGTAAATGCACAAACAGTAATTTCTCCGCATTGCAAGGTGCAATTCTGAAATTTTTTGCTTTTTCCTGCTCCTCTTAGCATGATAATGAAGATTCAAAGAGAGTGAGATGCCAGCTCCTTTCATTCAGTCAGCAGCTTCAATCATTTCTGGACATTTTTCAATGGCAAAAATCAATGAATATTGTAAATGCACAAACAGCAATTTCTCCGCATTGCAAGGTGCAATTCTGAAATTTTTTGCTTTTTCCTGCTCCTCTTAGCATGATAAAGAAGATTCAAAGAGAGTGAGATGCCAGCTCCTTTCATTCAGTCAGTAGCTTCAAACATTTCTGGTATATGAATAACATGATGTTTTTCAATGGCAAAAATCAATGAATATTGTAAAAGCACAAACAGTAATTTCTCCGCATTGCAAGGTGCAATTCTGAAATTTTTTGCTTTTTCCTGCTCCTCTTTGCATGATAAAGAAGATTCAAAGAGAGTGAGATGCCAGCTCCTTTCATTCAGTCAGTAGCTTCAATCATTTCTGGTATATGAATAACATGATGTTTTTCAATGGCAAAAATCAATGAATATTGTAAATGCACAAACAGTAATTTCTCCGCATTGCAAGGTGCAATTCTGAAATTTTTGGCTTTTTCCTGCTCCTCTTAGCATGATAAAGAAGATTCAAAGAGAGTGAGATGCCAGCTCCTTTCATTCAGTCAGTAGCTTCAATCATTTCTGGATGTTTTTCAATGGCAAAAATCAATGAATATTGTAAATGCACAAACAGTAATTTCTCCGCATTGCAAGGTGCAATTCTGAAATTTCTTGCATTTTCCTACTCCTCTTAGCGTGATAAAGAAGATTCAAAGAGAGTGAGATGCCAGCTCCTTTCATTCAGTCAGTAGCTTCAATCATTTCTGGACGTTTTTCAATGGCAAAAATCAATGAATATTGTAAATGCACAAACAGTAATTTCTCCGCATTGCAAGGTGCAATTCTGAAATTTTTTGCTTTTTCCTGCTCCTCTTAGCATGATAAAGAAGATTCAAAGAGAGTGAGATGCCAGCTTCTTTCATTCAGTCAGTAGCTTCAAACATTTCTGGGATATGAATAACATGATGTTTTTCAATGGCAAAAATCAATGAATATTGTAAAAGCACAAACAGTAATTTCTCCGCATTGCAAGGTGCAATTCTGAAATTTTTTGCTTTTTCCTGCTCCTCTTAGCATGATAAAGAAGATTCAAAGAGAGTGAGATGCCAGCTCCTTTCATTCAGTCAGTAGCTTCAATCATTTCTGGTATATGAATAACATGATGTTTTTCAATGGCAAAAATCAATGAATATTGTAAATGCACAAACAGTAATTTCTCCGCATTGCAAGGTGCAATTCTGAAATTTTTTGCTTTTTCCTGCTCCTCTTAGCATGATAAAGAAGATTCAAAGAGAGTGAGATGCCAGCTCCTTTCATTCAGTCAGTAGCTTCAATCATTTCTGGACGTTTTTCAATGGCAAAAATCAATGAATATTGTAAATGCACAAACAGTAATTTCTCCGCATTGCAAGGTGCAATTCTGAAATTTTTTGCTTTTTCCTGCTCCTCTTAGCATGATAAAGAAGATTCAAAGAGAGCGAGATGCCAGCTCCTTTCATTCAGTCAGTAGCTTCAATCATTTCTGGTATATGAATAACATGATGTTTTTCAATGGCAAAAATCAATGAATATTGTAAATGCACAAACAGTAATTTCTCCGCATTGCAAGGTGCAATTCTGAAATTTTTTGCTTTTTCCTGCTCCTCTTAGCATGATAAAGAAGATTCAAAGAGAGTGAGATGCCAGCTCCTTTCATTCAGTCAGTAGCTTCAATCATTTCTGGACGTTTTTCAATGGCAAAAATCAATGAATATTGTAAATGCACAAACAGTAATTTCTCCGCATTGCAAGGTGCAATTCTGAAATTTTTTGCTTTTTCCTGCTCCTCTTAGCATGATAAAGAAGATTCAAAGAGAGTGAGATGCCAGCTCCTTTCATTCAGTCAGTAGCTTCAAACATTTCTAGTATATGAATAACATGATGTTTTTCAATGGCAAAAATCAATGAATATTGTAAATGCACAAACAGTAATTTCTCCGCATTGCAAGGTGCAATTCTGAAATTTTTTGATTTTTCCTGCTCCTCTTAGCATGATAAAGAAGATTCAAAGAGAGTGAGATGCCAGCTCCTTTCATTCAGTCAGTAGCTTCAATCATTTCTGGACGTTTTTCAATGGCAAAAATCAATGAATATTGTAAATGCACAAACAGTAATTTCTCCGCATTGCAAGGTGCAATTCTGAAATTTTTTGCTTTTTCCTGCTCCTCTTAGCATGATAAAGAAGATTCAAAGAGAGTGAGATGCCAGCTCCTTTCATTCAGTCAGTAGCTTCAATCATTTCTGGACGTTTTTCAATGGCAAAAATCAATGAATATTGTAAATGCACAAACAGTAATTTCTCCGCATTGCAAGGTGCAATTCTGAAATTTTTTGCTTTTTCCTGCTCCTCTTAGCATGATAAAGAAGATTCAAAGAGAGTGAGATGCCAGCTCCTTTCATTCAGTCAGTAGCTTCAATCATTTCTGGTGTATGAATAACATGATGTTTTTCAATGGCAAAAATCAATGAATATTGTAAATGCACAAACAGTAATTTCTCCGCATTGCAAGGTGCAATTCTGAAATTTTTTGCTTTTTCCTGCTCCTCTTAGCATGATAAAGAAGATTCAAAGAGAGTGAGATGCCAGCTCCTTTCATTCAGTCAGCAGCTTCAATCATTTCTGGACATTTTTCAATGGCAAAAATCAATGAATATTGTAAATGCACAAACAGTAATTTCTCCGCATTGCAAGGTGCAATTCTGAAATTTTTTGCTTTTTCCTGCTCCTCTTAGCATGATAAAGAAGATTCAAAGAGAGTGAGATGCCAGCTCCTTTCATTCAGTCAGTAGCTTCAAACATTTCTGGTATATGAATAACATGATGTTTTTCAATGGCAAAAATCAATGAATATTGTAAAAGCACAAACAGTAATTTCTCCGCATTGCAAGGTGCAATTCTGAAATTTTTTGCTTTTTCCTGCTCCTCTTAGCATGATAAAGAAGATTCAAAGAGAGTGAGATGCCAGCTCCTTTCATTCAGTCAGTAGCTTCAATCATTTCTGGACGTTTTTCAATGGCAAAAATCAATGAATATTGTAAATGCACAAACAGTAATTTCTCCGCATTGCAAGGTGCAATTCTGAAATTTTTTGCTTTTTCCTGCTCCTCTTAGCATGATAAAGAAGATTCAAAGAGAGTGAGATGCCAGCTCCTTTCATTCAGTCAGTAGCTTCAATCATTTCTGGTATATGAATAACATGATGTTTTTCAATGGCAAAAATCAATGAATATTGTAAATGCACAAACAGTAATTTCTCCGCATTGCAAGTTGCAATTCTGAAATTTTTTGCTTTTTCCTGCTCCTCTTAGCATGATAAAGAAGATTCAAAGAGAGTGAGATGCCAGCTCCTTTCATTCAGTCCGTAGCTTCAATTATTTCTGGACGTTTTTCAATGGCAAAAATCAATGAATATTGTAAATGCACAAACAGTAATTTCTCCGCATTGCAAGGTGCAATTCTGAAATTTTTTGCTTTTTCCTGCTCCTCTTAGCATGATAAAGACTATTCAAAGAGAGTGAGATGCCAGCTCCTTTCATTCAGTCAGTTGCTTCAATCATTTCTGGACGTTTTTCAATGGCAAAAATCAGTGAATATTGTAAATGCACAAACAGTAATTTCTCCGCATTGCAAGGTGCAATTCTGAAATTTTTTGCTTTTTCCTGCTCCTCTTAGCATGATAAAGAAGATTCAAAGAGAGTGAGATGCCAGCTCCTTTCATTCAGTCAGTAGCTTCAATCATTTCTGGACGTTTTTCAATGGCAAAAATCAATGAATATTGTAAATGCACAAACAGTAATTTCTCCGCATTGCAAGGTGCAATTCTGAAATTTTTTGCTTTTTCCTGCTCCTCTTTGCATGATAAAGAAGATTCAAAGAGAGTGAGATGCCAGCTCCTTTCATTCAGTCAGTAGCTTCAATCATTTCTGGTATATGAATAACATGATGTTTTTCAATGGCAAAAATCAATGAATATTGTAAATGCACAAACAGTAATTTCTCCGCATTGCAAGGTGCAATTCTGAAATTTTTTGCTTTTTCCTGCTCCTCTTTGCATGATAAAGAAGATTCAAAGAGAGTGAGATGCCAGCTCCTTTCATTCAGTCAGTAGCTTCAATCATTTCTGGTATATGAATAACATGATGTTTTTCAATGGCAAAAATCAATGAATATTGTAAATGCACAAACAGTAATTTCTCCGCATTGCAAGGTGCAATTCTGAAATTTTTGGCTTTTTCCTGCTCCTCTTAGCATGATAAAGAAGATTCAAAGAGAGTGAGATGCCAGCTCCTTTCATTCAGTCAGTAGCTTCAATCATTTCTGGATGTTTTTCAATGGCAAAAATCAATGAATATTGTAAATGCACAAACAGTAATTTCTCCGCATTGCAAGGTGCAATTCTGAAATTTCTTGCATTTTCCTGCTCCTCTTAGCATGATAAAGAAGATTCAAAGAGAGTGAGATGCCAGCTCCTTTCATTCAGTCAGTAGCTTCAATCATTTCTGGACGTTTTTCAATGGCAAAAATCAATGAATATTGTAAATGCACAAACAGTAATTTCTCCGCATTGCAAGGTGCAATTCTGAAATTTTTTGCTTTTTCCTGCTCCTCTTAGCATGATAAAGAAGATTCAAAGAGAGTGAGATGCCAGCTTCTTTCATTCAGTCAGTAGCTTCAAACATTTCTGGGATATGAATAACATGATGTTTTTCAATGGCAAAAATTAATGAATATTGTAAATGCACAAACAGTAATTTCTCCGCATTGCAAGGTGCAATTCTGAAATTTTTTGCTTTTTCCTGCTCCTCTTAGCATGATAAAGAAGATTCAAAGAGAGTGAGATGCCAGCTCCTTTCATTCAGTCAGTAGCTTCAATCATTTCTGGACGTTTTTCAATGGCAAAAATCAATGAATATTGTAAATGCACAAACAGTAATTTCTCCGCATTGCAAGGTGCAATTCTGAAATTTTTTGCTTTTTCCTGCTCCTCTTAGCATGATAAAGAAGATTCAAAGAGAGTGAGATGCCAGCTCCTTTCATTCAGTCAGTAGCTTCAATCATTTCTGGTATATGAATAACATGATGTTTTTCAATGGCAAAAATCAATGAATATTGTAAATGCACAAACAGTAATTTCTCCGCATTGCAAGTTGCAATTCTGAAATTTTTTGCTTTTTCCTGCTCCTCTTAGCATGATAAAGAAGATTCAAAGAGAGTGAGATGCCAGCTCCTTTCATTCAGTCAGTAGCTTCAATTATTTCTGGACGTTTTTCAATGGCAAAAATCAATGAATATTGTAAATGCACAAACAGTAATTTCTCCGCATTGCAAGGTGCAATTCTGAAATTTTTTGCTTTTTCCTGCTCCTCTTAGCATGATAAAGACTATTCAAAGAGAGTGAGATGCCAGCTCCTTTCATTCAGTCAGTTGCTTCAATCATTTCTGGACGTTTTTCAATGGCAAAAATCAGTGAATATTGTAAATGCACAAACAGTAATTTCTCCGCATTGCAAGGTGCAATTCTGAAATTTTTTGCTTTTTCCTGCTCCTCTTAGCATGATAAAGAAGATTCAAAGAGAGTGAGATGCCAGCTTCTTTCATTCAGTCAGTAGCTTCAAACATTTCTGGGATATGAATAACATGATGTTTTTCAATGGCAAAAATCAATGAATATTGTAAAAGCACAAACAGTAATTTCTCCGCATTGCAAGGTGCAATTCTGAAATTTTTTGCTTTTTCCTGCTCCTCTTAGCATGATAAAGAAGATTCAAAGAGAGTGAGATGCCAGCTCCTTTCATTCAGTCAGTAGCTTCAATCATTTCTGGACGTTTTTCAATGGCAAAAATCAATGAATATTGTAAATGCACAAACAGTAATTTCTCCGCATTGCAAGGTGCAATTCTGAAATTTTTTGCTTTTTCCTGCTCCTCTTAGCATGATAAAGAAGATTCAAAGAGAGTGAGATGCCAGCTCCTTTCATTCAGTCAGTAGCTTCAATCATTTCTGGTATATGAATAACATGATGTTTTTCAATGGCAAAAATCAATGAATATTGTAAATGCACAAACAGTAATTTCTCCACATTGCAAGGTGCAATTCTGAAATTTTTTGCTTTTTCCTGCTCCTCTTAGCATGATAAAGAAGATTCAAAGAGAGTGAGATGCCAGCTCCTTTCATTCAGTCAGTAGCTTCAATCATTTCTGGTATATGAATAACATGATGTTTTTCAATGGCAAAAATCAATGAATATTGTAAATGCACAAACAGTAATTTCTCCGCATTGCAAGTTGCAATTCTGAAATTTTTTGCTTTTTCCTGCTCCTCTTAGCATGATAAAGAAGATTCAAAGAGAGTGAGATGCCAGCTCCTTTCATTCAGTCAGTAGCTTCAATTATTTCTGGACGTTTTTCAATGGCAAAAATCAATGAATATTGTAAATGCACAAACAGTAATTTCTCCGCATTGCAAGGTGCAATTCTGAAATTTTTTGCTTTTTCCTGCTCCTCTTAGCATGATAAAGACTATTCAAAGAGAGTGAGATGCCAGCTCCTTTCATTCAGTCAGTTGCTTCAATCATTTCTGGACGTTTTTCAATGGCAAAAATCAGTGAATATTGTAAATGCACAAACAGTAATTTCTCCGCATTGCAAGGTGCAATTCTGAAATTTTTTGCTTTTTCCTGCTCCTCTTAGCATGATAAAGAAGATTCAAAGAGAGTGAGATGCCAGCTCCTTTCATTCAGTCAGTAGCTTCAATCATTTCTGGACGTTTTTCAATGGCAAAAATCAATGAATATTGTAAATGCACAAACAGTAATTTCTCCGCATTGCAAGGTGCAATTCTGAAATTTTTTGCTTTTTCCTGCTCCTCTTTGCATGATAAAGAAGATTCAAAGAGAGTGAGATGCCAGCTCCTTTCATTCAGTCAGTAGCTTCAATCATTTCTTGTATATGAATAACATGATGTTTTTCAATGGCAAAAATCAATGAATATTGTAAATGCACAAACAGTAATTTCTCCGCATTGCAAGGTGCAATTCTGAAATTTTTTGCTTTTTCCTGCTCCTCTTTGCATGATAAAGAAGATTCAAAGAGAGTGAGATGCCAGCTCCTTTCATTCAGTCAGTAGCTTCAATCATTTCTGGTATATGAATAACATGATGTTTTTCAATGGCAAAAATCAATGAATATTGTAAATGCACAAACAGTAATTTCTCCGCATTGCAAGGTGCAATTCTGAAATTTTTGGCTTTTTCCTGCTCCTCTTAGCATGATAAAGAAGATTCAAAGAGAGTGAGATGCCAGCTCCTTTCATTCAGTCAGTAGCTTCAATCATTTCTGGATGTTTTTCAATGGCAAAAATCAATGAATATTGTAAATGCACAAACAGTAATTTCTCCGCATTGCAAGGTGCAATTCTGAAATTTCTTGCATTTTCCTGCTCCTCTTAGCATGATAAAGAAGATTCAAAGAGAGTGAGATGCCAGCTCCTTTCATTCAGTCAGTAGCTTCAATCATTTCTGGACGTTTTTCAATGGCAAAAATCAATGAATATTGTAAATGCACAAACAGTAATTTCTCCGCATTGCAAGGTGCAATTCTGAAATTTTTTGCTTTTTCCTGCTCCTCTTAGCATGATAAAGAAGATTCAAAGAGAGTGAGATGCCAGCTTCTTTCATTCAGTCAGTAGCTTCAAACATTTCTGGGATATGAATAACATGATGTTTTTCAATGGCAAAAATTAATGAATATTGTAAATGCACAAACAGTAATTTCTCCGCATTGCAAGGTGCAATTCTGAAATTTTTTGCTTTTTCCTGCTCCTCTTAGCATGATAAAGAAGATTCAAAGAGAGTGAGATGCCAGCTCCTTTCATTCAGTCAGTAGCTTCAATCATTTCTGGACGTTTTTCAATGGCAAAAATCAATGAATATTGTAAATGCACAAACAGTAATTTCTCCGCATTGCAAGGTGCAATTCTGAAATTTTTTGCTTTTTCCTGCTCCTCTTAGCATGATAAAGAAGATTCAAAGAGAGTGAGATGCCAGCTCCTTTCATTCAGTCAGTAGCTTCAATCATTTCTGGTATATGAATAACATGATGTTTTTCAATGGCAAAAATCAATGAATATTGTAAATGCACAAACAGTAATTTCTCCGCATTGCAAGTTGCAATTCTGAAATTTTTTGCTTTTTCCTGCTCCTCTTAGCATGATAAAGAAGATTCAAAGAGAGTGAGATGCCAGCTCCTTTCATTCAGTCAGTAGCTTCAATTATTTCTGGACGTTTTTCAATGGCAAAAATCAATGAATATTGTAAATGCACAAACAGTAATTTCTCCGCATTGCAAGGTGCAATTCTGAAATTTTTTGCTTTTTCCTGCTCCTCTTAGCATGATAAAGACTATTCAAAGAGAGTGAGATGCCAGCTCCTTTCATTCAGTCAGTTGCTTCAATCATTTCTGGACGTTTTTCAATGGCAAAAATCAGTGAATATTGTAAATGCACAAACAGTAATTTCTCCGCATTGCAAGGTGCAATTCTGAAATTTTTTGCTTTTTCCTGCTCCTCTTAGCATGATAAAGAAGATTCAAAGAGAGTGAGATGCCAGCTCCTTTCATTCAGTCAGTAGCTTCAATCATTTCTGGACGTTTTTCAATGGCAAAAATCAATGAATATTGTAAATGCACAAACAGTAATTTCTCCGCATTGCAAGGTGCAATTCTGAAATTTTTTGCTTTTTCCTGCTCCTCTTTGCATGATAAAGAAGATTCAAAGAGAGTGAGATGCCAGCTCCTTTCATTCAGTCAGTAGCTTCAATCATTTCTGGTATATGAATAACATGATGTTTTTCAATGGCAAAAATCAATGAATATTGTAAATGCACAAACAGTAATTTCTCCGCATTGCAAGGTGCAATTCTGAAATTTTTTGCTTTTTCCTGCTCCTCTTTGCATGATAAAGAAGATTCAAAGAGAGTGAGATGCCAGCTCCTTTCATTCAGTCAGTAGCTTCAATCATTTCTGGTATATGAATAACATGATGTTTTTCAATGGCAAAAATCAATGAATATTGTAAATGCACAAACAGTAATTTCTCCGCATTGCAAGGTGCAATTCTGAAATTTTTGGCTTTTTCCTGCTCCTCTTAGCATGATAAAGAAGATTCAAAGAGAGTGAGATGCCAGCTCCTTTCATTCAGTCAGTAGCTTCAATCATTTCTGGATGTTTTTCAATGGCAAAAATCAATGAATATTGTAAATGCACAAACAGTAATTTCTCCGCATTGCAAGGTGCAATTCTGAAATTTCTTGCATTTTCCTGCTCCTCTTAGCATGATAAAGAAGATTCAAAGAGAGTGAGATGCCAGCTCCTTTCATTCAGTCAGTAGCTTCAATCATTTCTGGACGTTTTTCAATGGCAAAAATCAATGAATATTGTAAATGCACAAACAGTAATTTCTCCGCATTGCAAGGTGCAATTCTGAAATTTTTTGCTTTTTCCTGCTCCTCTTAGCATGATAAAGAAGATTCAAAGAGAGTGAGATGCCAGCTTCTTTCATTCAGTCAGTAGCTTCAAACATTTCTGGGATATGAATAACATGATGTTTTTCAATGGCAAAAATTAATGAATATTGTAAATGCACAAACAGTAATTTCTCCGCATTGCAAGGTGCAATTCTGAAATTTTTTGCTTTTTCCTGCTCCTCTTAGCATGATAAAGAAGATTCAAAGAGAGTGAGATGCCAGCTCCTTTCATTCAGTCAGTAGCTTCAATCATTTCTGGACGTTTTTCAATGGCAAAAATCAATGAATATTGTAAATGCACAAACAGTAATTTCTCCGCATTGCAAGGTGCAATTCTGAAATTTTTTGCTTTTTCCTGCTCCTCTTAGCATGATAAAGAAGATTCAAAGAGAGTGAGATGCCAGCTCCTTTCATTCAGTCAGTAGCTTCAATCATTTCTGGACGTTTTTCAATGGCAAAAATCAATGAATATTGTAAATGCACAAACAGTAATTTCTCCGCATTGCAAGGTGCAATTCTGAAATTTTTTGCTTTTTCCTGCTCCTCTTAGCATGATAAAGAAGATTCAAAGAGAGTGAGATGCCAGCTCCTTTCATTCAGTCAGTAGCTTCAATCATTTCTGGTATATGAATAACATGATGTTTTTCAATGGCAAAAATCAATGAATATTGTAAATGCACAAACAGTAATTTCTCCGCATTGCAAGTTGCAATTCTGAAATTTTTTGCTTTTTCCTGCTCCTCTTAGCATGATAAAGAAGATTCAAAGAGAGTGAGATTCCAGCTCCTTTCATTCAGTCAGTAGCTTCAATCATTTCTGGACGTTTTTCAATGGCAAAAATCAATGAATATTGTAAATGCACAAACAGTAATTTCTCCGCATTGCAAGGTGCAATTCTGAAATTTTTTGCTTTTTCCTGCTCCTCTTAGCATGATAAAGAAGATTCAAAGAGAGTGAGATGCCAGCTCCTTTCATTCAGTCAGTAGCTTCAATCATTTCTGGACGTTTTTCAATGACAAAAATCAATGAATATTGTAAATGCACAAACAGTAATTTCTCCGCATTGCAAGATGCAATTCTGAAATTTTTTGCTTTTTCCTGCTCCTCTTAGCATGATAAAAAAGATTCAAAGAGAGTGAGATGCCAGCTCCTTTCATTCAGTCAGTAGCTTCAATCATTTCTGGACGTTTTTCAATGGCAAAAATCAATGAATATTGTAAATGCACAAACAGTAATTTCTCCGCATTGCAAGGTGCAATTCTGAAATTTTTTGCTTTTTCCTGCTCCTCTTAGCATGATAAAGAAGATTCAAAGAGAGTGAGATGCCAGCTCCTTTCATTCAGTCAGTAGCTTCAATCATTTCTGGTATATGAATAACATGATGTTTTTCAATGGCAAAAATCAATGAATATTGTAAATGCACAAACAGTAATTTCTCCGCATTGCAAGGTGCAATTCTGAAATTTTTTGCTTTTTCCTGCTCCTCTTAGCATGATAAAGAAGATTCAAAGAGAGTGAGATGCCAGCTCCTTTCATTCAGTCAGTAGCTTCAATCATTTCTGGATGTTTTTCAATGGCAAAAATCAATGAATATTGTAAATGCACAAACAGTAATTTCTCCGCATTGCAAGGTGCAATTTTGAAATTTTTTGCTTTTTCCTGCTCCTCTTAGCATGATAAAGAAGATTCAAAGAGAGTGAGATGCCAGCTCCTTTCATTCAGTCAGTAGCTTCAGTCATTTCTGGACGTTTTTCAATGGCAAAAATCAATGAATATTGTAAATGCACAAACAGTAATTTCTCCGCATTGCAAGGTGCAATTCTGAAATTTTTTGCTTTTTCCTGCTCCTCTTAGCATGATAAAGAAGATTCAAAGAGAGTGAGATGCCAGCTCCTTTCATTCAGTCAGTAGCTTCAAACATTTCTGGTATAAACATTTCTGGACGTTTTTCAATGGCAAAAATCAATGAATATTGTAAATGCACAAACAGTAATATCTCCACATTGCAAGGTGCAATTCTGAAATTTTTTGCTTTTTCCTGCTAATCCTAGCATGATAAAGAAGATTCAAATAGAGTGAGATGCCAGCTCCTTTCATTCAGTCAGTAGCTTCAAACATTTCTGGACGTTTTTCAATGGCAAAATTCAATGAATATTGTAAATGCACAAACAGTAATATCTCCACATTGCCAGGTGCAATTCTTAAATTTTTTGCTTTTTCCTGCTAATCCTAGCATGATAAAGAAGATTCAAAGAGAGTGAGATGCCAGCTCCTTTCATTCAGTCAGTAGCTTCAATCATTTCTGGACGTTTTTCAATGGCAAAAATCAATGAATATTGTAAATGCACAAACAGTAATTTCTCCGCATTGCAAGGTGCAATTCTGAAATTTTTTGCTTTTTCCTGCTCCTCTTAGCATGATAAAGAAGATTCAAAGAGAGTGAGATGCCAGCTCCTTTCATTCAGTCAGTAGCTTCAATCATTTCTGGACGTTTTTCAATGGCAAAAATCAATGAATATTGTAAATGCACAAACAGTAATTTCTCCGCATTGCAAGGTGCAATTCTGAAATTTTTTGCTTTTTCCTGCTCCTCTTAGCATGATAAAGAAGATTCAAAGAGAGTGAGATGCCAGCTCCTTTCATTCAGTCAGTAGCTTCAATCATTTCTGGTATATGAATAACATGATGTTTTTCAATGGCAAAAATCAATGAATATTGTAAATGCACAAACAGTAATTTCTCCGCATTGCAAGGTGCAATTCTGAAATTTTTTGCTTTTTCCTGCTCCTCTTAGCATGATAAAGAAGATTCAAAGAGAGTGAGATGCCAGCTCCTTTCATTCAGTCAGTAGCTTCAATCATTTCTGGACGTTTTTCAATGGCAAAAATCAATGAATATTGTAAATGCACAAACAGTAATTTCTCCGCATTGCAAGATGCAATTCTGAAATTTTTTGCTTTTTCCTGCTCCTCTTAGCATGATAAAGAAGATTCAAAGAGAGTGAGATGCCAGCTCCTTTCATTCAGTCAGTAGCTTCAGTCATTTCTGGACGTTTTTCAATGCAAAAATCAATGAATATTGTAAATGCACAAACAGTAATTTCTCCGCATTGCAAGGTGCAATTCTGAAATTTTTTGCTTTTTCCTGCTCCTCTTAGCATGATAAAGAAGATTCAAAGAGAGTGAGATGCCAGCTCCTTTCATTCAGTCAGTAGCTTCAATCATTTCTGGTATATGAATAACATGATGTTTTTCAATGGCAAAAATCAATGAATATTGTAAATGCACAAACAGTAATTTCTCCGCATTGCAAGGTGCAATTCTGAAATTTTTTGCTTTTTCCTGCTCCTCTTAGCATGATAAAGAAGATTCAAAGAGAGTGAGATGCCAGCTCCTTTCATTCAGTCAGTAGCTTCAATCATTTCTGGATGTTTTTCAATGGCAAAAATCAATGAATATTATAAATGCACAAACAGTAATTTCTCCGCATTGCAAGGTGCAATTCTGAAATTTCTTGCATTTTCCTGCTCCTCTTAGCATGATAAAGAAGATTCAAAGAGAGTGAGATGCCAGCTCCTTTCATTCAGTCAGTAGCTTCAATCATTTCTGGACGTTTTTCAATGGCAAAAATCAATGAATATTGTAAATGCACAAACAGTAATTTCTCCGCATTGCAAGGTGCAATTCTGAAATTTTTTGCTTTTTCCTGCTCCTCTTAGCATGATAAAGAAGATTCAAAGAGAGTGAGATGCCAGCTTCTTTCATTCAGTCAGTAGCTTCAAACATTTCTGGGATATGAATAACATGATGTTTTTCAATGGCAAAAATTAATGAATATTGTAAATGCACAAACAGTAATTTCTCCGCATTGCAAGGTGCAATTCTGAAATTTTTTGCTTTTTCCTGCTCCTCTTAGCATGATAAAGAAGATTCAAAGAGAGTGAGATGCCAGCTCCTTTCATTCAGTCAGTAGCTTCAATCATTTCTGGACGTTTTTCAATGGCAAAAATCAATGAATATTGTAAATGCACAAACAGTAATTTCTCCGCATTGCAAGGTGCAATTCTGAAATTTTTTGCTTTTTCCTGCTCCTCTTAGCATGATAAAGAAGATTCAAAGAGAGTGAGATGCCAGCTCCTTTCATTCAGTCAGTAGCTTCAATCATTTCTGGACGTTTTTCAATGGCAAAAATCAATGAATATTGTAAATGCACAAACAGTAATTTCTCCGCATTGCAAGGTGCAATTCTGAAATTTTTTGCTTTTTCCTGCTCCTCTTAGCATGATAAAGAAGATTCAAAGAGAGTGAGATGCCAGCTCCTTTCATTCAGTCAGTAGCTTCAATCATTTCTGGTATATGAATAACATGATGTTTTTCAATGGCAAAAATCAATGAATATTGTAAATGCACAAACAGTAATTTCTCCGCATTGCAAGTTGCAATTCTGAAATTTTTTGCTTTTTCCTGCTCCTCTTAGCATGATAAAGAAGATTCAAAGAGAGTGAGATTCCAGCTCCTTTCATTCAGTCAGTAGCTTCAATCATTTCTGGACGTTTTTCAATGGCAAAAATCAATGAATATTGTAAATGCACAAACAGTAATTTCTCCGCATTGCAAGGTGCAATTCTGAAATTTTTTGCTTTTTCCTGCTCCTCTTAGCATGATAAAGAAGATTCAAAGAAAGTGAGATGCCAGCTCCTTTCATTCAGTCAGTAGCTTCAATCATTTCTGGACGTTTTTCAATGACAAAAATCAATGAATATTGTAAATGCACAAACAGTAATTTCTCCGCATTGCAAGATGCAATTCTGAAATTTTTTGCTTTTTCCTGCTCCTCTTAGCATGATAAAAAAGATTCAAAGAGAGTGAGATGCCAGCTCCTTTCATTCAGTCAGTAGCTTCAATCATTTCTGGACGTTTTTCAATGGCAATAATCAATGAATATTGTAAATGCACAAACAGTAATTTCTCCGCATTGCAAGGTGCAATTCTGAAATTTTTTGCTTTTTCCTGCTCCTCTTAGCATGATAAAGAAGATTCAAAGAGAGTGAGATGCCAGCTCCTTTCATTCAGTCAGTAGCTTCAATCATTTCTGGACGTTTTTCAATGGCAAAAATCAATGAATATTGTAAATGCACAAACAGTAATTTCTCCGCATTGCAAGGTGCAATTCTGAAATTTTTTGCTTTTTCCTGCTCCTCTTAGCATGATAAAGAAGATTCAAAGAGAGTGAGATGCCAGCTCCTTTCATTCAGTCAGTAGCTTCAATCATTTCTGGTATATGAATAACATGATGTTTTTCAATGGCAAAAATCAATGAATATTGTAAATGCACAAACAGTAATTTCTCCGCATTGCAAGTTGCAATTCTGAAATTTTTTGCTTTTTCCTGCTCCTCTTAGCATGATAAAGAAGATTCAAAGAGAGTGAGATTCCAGCTCCTTTCATTCAGTCAGTAGCTTCAATCATTTCTGGACGTTTTTCAATGGCAAAAATCAATGAATATTGTAAATGCACAAACAGTAATTTCTCCGCATTGCAAGGTGCAATTCTGAAATTTTTTGCTTTTTCCTGCTCCTCTTAGCATGATAAAGAAGATTCAAAGAAAGTGAGATGCCAGCTCCTTTCATTCAGTCAGTAGCTTCAATCATTTCTGGACGTTTTTCAATGACAAAAATCAATGAATATTGTAAATGCACAAACAGTAATTTCTCCGCATTGCAAGATGCAATTCTGAAATTTTTTGCTTTTTCCTGCTCCTCTTAGCATGATAAAAAAGATTCAAAGAGAGTGAGATGCCAGCTCCTTTCATTCAGTCAGTAGCTTCAATCATTTCTGGACGTTTTTCAATGGCAATAATCAATGAATATTGTAAATGCACAAACAGTAATTTCTCCGCATTGCAAGGTGCAATTCTGAAATTTTTTGCTTTTTCCTGCTCCTCTTAGCATGATAAAGAAGATTCAAAGAGAGTGAGATGCCAGCTCCTTTCATTCAGTCAGTAGCTTCAATCATTTCTGGTATATGAATAACATGATGTTTTTCAATGGCAAAAATCAATGAATATTGTAAATGCACAAACAGTAATTTCTCCGCATTGCAAGGTGCAATTCTGAAATTTTTTGCTTTTTCCTGCTCCTCTTAGCATGATAAAGAAGATTCAAAGAGAGTGAGATGCCAGCTCCTTTCATTCAGTCAGTAGCTTCAATCATTTCTGGACGTTTTTCAATGGCAAAAATCAATGAATATTGTAAATGCACAAACAGTAATTTCTCCGCATTGCAAGGTGCAATTTTGAAATTTTTTGCTTTTTCCTGCTCCTCTTAGCATGATAAAGAAGATTCAAAGAGAGTGAGATGCCAGCTCCTTTCATTCAGTCAGTAGCTTCAGTCATTTCTGGACGTTTTTCAATGGCAAAAATCAATGAATATTGTAAATGCACAAACAGTAATTTCTCCGCATTGCAAGGTGCAATTCTGAAATTTTTTGCTTTTTCCTGCTCCTCTTAGCATGATAAAGAAGATTCAAAGAGAGTGAGATGCCAGCTCCTTTCATTCAGTCAGTAGCTTCAAACATTTCTGGTATAAACATTTCTGGACGTTTTTCAATGGCAAAAATCAATGAATATTGTAAATGCACAAACAGTAATATCTCCACATTGCAAGGTGCAATTCTGAAATTTTTTGCTTTTTCCTGCTAATCCTAGCATGATAAAGAAGATTCAAATAGAGTGAGATGCCAGCTCCTTTCATTCAGTCAGTAGCTTCAAACATTTCTGGACGTTTTTCAATGGCAAAATTCAATGAATATTGTAAATGCACAAACAGTAATATCTCCACATTGCCAGGTGCAATTCTGAAATTTTTTGCTTTTTCCTGCTAATCCTAGCATGATAAAGAAGATTCAAAGAGAGTGAGATGCCAGCTCCTTTCATTCAGTCAGTAGCTTCAATCATTTCTGGACGTTTTTCAATGGCAAAAATCAATGAATATTGTAAATGCACAAACAGTAATTTCTCCGCATTGCAAGGTGCAATTCTGAAATTTTTTGCTTTTTCCTGCTCCTCTTAGCATGATAAAGAAGATTCAAAGAGAGTGAGATGCCAGCTCCTTTCATTCAGTCAGTAGCTTCAATCATTTCTGGACGTTTTTCAATGGCAAAAATCAATGAATATTGTAAATGCACAAACAGTAATTTCTCCGCATTGCAAGGTGCAATTCTGAAATTTTTTGCTTTTTCCTGCTCCTCTTAGCATGATAAAGAAGATTCAAAGAGAGTGAGATGCCAGCTCCTTTCATTCAGTCAGTAGCTTCAATCATTTCTGGTATATGAATAACATGATGTTTTTCAATGGCAAAAATCAATGAATATTGTAAATGCACAAACAGTAATTTCTCCGCATTGCAAGGTGCAATTCTGAAATTTTTTGCTTTTTCCTGCTCCTCTTAGCATGATAAAGAAGATTCAAAGAGAGTGAGATGCCAGCTCCTTTCATTCAGTCAGTAGCTTCAATCATTTCTGGACGTTTTTCAATGGCAAAAATCAATGAATATTGTAAATGCACAAACAGTAATTTCTCCGCATTGCAAGATGCAATTCTGAAATTTTTTGCTTTTTCCTGCTCCTCTTAGCATGATAAAGAAGATTCAAAGAGAGTGAGATGCCAGCTCCTTTCATTCAGTCAGTAGCTTCAGTCATTTCTGGACGTTTTTCAATGCAAAAATCAATGAATATTGTAAATGCACAAACAGTAATTTCTCCGCATTGCAAGGTGCAATTCTGAAATTTTTTGCTTTTTCCTGCTCCTCTTAGCATGATAAAGAAGATTCAAAGAGAGTGAGATGCCAGCTCCTTTCATTCAGTCAGTAGCTTCAATCATTTCTGGTATATGAATAACATGATGTTTTTCAATGGCAAAAATCAATGAATATTGTAAATGCACAAACAGTAATTTCTCCGCATTGCAAGGTGCAATTCTGAAATTTTTTGCTTTTTCCTGCTCCTCTTAGCATGATAAAGAAGATTCAAAGAGAGTGAGATGCCAGCTCCTTTCATTCAGTCAGTAGCTTCAATCATTTCTGGATGTTTTTCAATGGCAAAAATCAATGAATATTATAAATGCACAAACAGTAATTTCTCCGCATTGCAAGGTGCAATTCTGAAATTTCTTGCATTTTCCTGCTCCTCTTAGCATGATAAAGAAGATTCAAAGAGAGTGAGATGCCAGCTCCTTTCATTCAGTCAGTAGCTTCAATCATTTCTGGACGTTTTTCAATGGCAAAAATCAATGAATATTGTAAATGCACAAACAGTAATTTCTCCGCATTGCAA
Organism: Phyllobates terribilis; assembly: GCF_046119375.1. Lineage (NCBI taxonomy): Eukaryota > Metazoa > Chordata > Amphibia > Anura > Dendrobatidae > Phyllobates > Phyllobates terribilis. The sequence continues at coordinate 199,711 of NW_027363660.1, read as the reverse complement.
GGTGCAATTCTGAAATTTTTTGCTTTTTCCTGCTCCTCTTAGCATGATAAAGAAGATTCAAAGAGAGTGAGATGCCAGCTCCTTTCATTCAGTCAGTAGCTTCAAACATTTCTGGTATATGAATAACATGATGTTTTTCAATGGCAAAAATCAATGAATATTGTAAATGCACAAACAGTAATTTCTCCGCATTGCAAGGTGCAATTCTGAAATTTTTTGCTTTTTCCTGCTCCTCAGCATGATAAAGAAGATTCAAAGAGAGTGAGATGCCAGCTCCTTTCATTCAGTCAGTAGCTTCAATCATTTCTGGACGTTTTTCAATGGCAAAAATCAATGAATATTGTAAATGCACAAACAGTAATTTCTCCGCATTGCAAGGTGCAATTCTGAAATTTTTTGCTTTTTCCTGCTCCTATTAGCATGATAAAGAAGATTCAAAGAGAGTGAGATGCCAGCTTCTTTCATTGTCAGTAGCTTCAAACATTTCTGGGATATGAATAACATGATGTTTTTCAATGGCAAAAATTAATGAATATTGTAAATGCACAAACAGTAATTTCTCCGCATTGCAAGGTGCAATTCTGAAATTTTTTGCTTTTTCCTGCTCCTCTTAGCATGATAAAGAAGATTCAAAGAGAGTGAGATGCCAGCTCCTTTCATTCAGTCAGTAGCTTCAATCATTTCTGGACGTTTTTCAATGGCAAAAATCAATGAATATTGTAAATGCACAAACAGTAATTTCTCCGCATTGCAAGGTGCAATTCTGAAATTTTTTGCTTTTTCCTGCTCCTCTTAGCATGATAAAGAAGATTCAAAGAGAGTGAGATGCCAGCTCCTTTCATTCAGTCAGTAGCTTCAATCATTTCTGGACGTTTTTCAATGGCAAAAATCAATGAATATTGTAAATGCACAAACAGTAATTTCTCCGCATTGCAAGGTGCAATTCTGAAATTTTTTGCTTTTTCCTGCTCCTCTTAGCATGATAAAGAAGATCCAAAGAGAGTGAGATGCCAGCTCCTTTCATTCAGTCAGTAGCTTCAATCATTTCTGGTATATGAATAACATGATGTTTTTCAATGGCAAAAATCAATGAATATTGTAAATGCACAAACAGTAATTTCTCCGCATTGCAAGTTGCAATTCTGAAATTTTTTGCTTTTTCCTGCTCCTCTTAGCATGATAAAGAAGATTCAAAGAGAGTGAGATTCCGGCTCCTTTCATTCAGTCAGTAGCTTCAATCATTTCTGGACATTTTTCAATGGCAAAAATCAATGAATATTGTAAATGCACAAACAGTAATTTCTCCGCATTGCAAGGTGCAATTCTGAAATTTTTTGCTTTTTCCTGCTCCTCTTAGCATGATAAAGAAGATTCAAAGAGAGTGAGATGCCAGCTCCTTTCATTCAGTCAGTAGCTTCAATCATTTCTGGACGTTTTTCAATGGCAAAAATCAATGAATATTGTAAATGCACAAACAGTAATTTCTCCGCATTGCAAGATGAAATTCTGAAATTTTTTGCTTTTTCCTGCTCCTCTTAGCATGATAAAGAAGATTCAAAGAGAGTGAGATGCCAGCTCCTTTCATTCAGTCAGTAGCTTCAATCATTTCTGGACGTTTTTCAATGGCAAAAATCAATGAATATTGTAAATGCACAAACAGTAATTTCTCCGCATTGCAAGGTGCAATTCTGAAATTTTTTGCTTTTTCCTGCTCCTCTTAGCATGATAAAGAAGATTCAAACAGAGTGAGATGCCAGCTCCTTTCATTCAGTCAGTAGCTTCAATCATTTCTGGTATATGAATAACATGATGTTTTTCAATGGCAAAAATCAATGAATATTGTAAATGCACAAACAGTAATTTCTCCGCATTGCAAGGTGCAATTCTGAAATTTTTTGCTTTTTCCTGCTCCTCTTAGCATGATAAAGAAGATTCAAAGAGAGTGAGATGCCAGCTCCTTTCATTCAGTCAGTAGCTTCAATCATTTCTGGACGTTTTTCAATGGCAAAAATCAATGAATATTGTAAATGCACAAACAGTAATTTCTCCGCATTGCAAGGTGCAATTCTGAAATTTTTTGCTTTTTCCTGCTCCTCTTAGCATGATAAAGAAGATTCAAAGAGAGTGAGATGCCAGCTCCTTTCATTCAGTCAGTAGCTTCAGTCATTTCTGGAAGTTTTTCAATGGCAAAAATCAATGAATATTGTAAATGCACAAACAGTAATTTCTCCGCATTGCAAGGTGCAATTCTGAAATTTTTTTGCTTTTTCCTGCTCCTCTTAGCATGATAAAGAAGATTCAAAGAGAGTGAGATGCCAGCTCCTTTCATTCAGTCAGTAGCTTCAAACATTTCTGGTATATGAATAACATGATGTTTTTCAATGGCAAAAATCAATGAATATTGTAAATGGACAAACAGTAATATCTCCACATTGCAAGGTGCAATTCTGAAATTTTTTGCTTTTTCCTGCTAATCCTAGCATGATAAAGAAGATTCAAAGAGAGTGAGATGCCAGCTCCTTTCATTCAGTCAGTAGCTTCAAACATTTCTGGACGTTTTTCAATGGCAAAAATCAATGAATATTGTAAATGCACAAACAGTAATATCTCCACATTGCAAGGTGCAATTCTGAAATTTTTTGCTTTTTCCTGCTACTCCTAGCATGATAAAGAAGATTCAAAGAGAGTGAGATGCCAGCTCCTTTCATTCAGTCAGTAGCTTCAATCATTTCTGGACGTTTTTCAATGGCAAAAATCAATGAATATTGTAAATGCACAAACAGTAATTTCTCCGCATTGCAAGGTGCAATTCTGAATTTTTTTGCTTTTTCCTGCTCCTCTTAGCATGGTAAAGAAGATTCAAAGAGAGTGAGATGCCAGCTCCTTTCATTCAGTCAGTAGCTTCAGTCATTTCTGGACGTTTTTCAATGGCAAAAATCAATGAATATTGTAAATGCACAAAAAGTAATTTCTCCGCATTGCAAGGTGCAATTCTGAAATTTTTTGCTTTTTCCTGCTCCTCTTAGCATGATAAAGAAGATTCAAAGAGAGTGAGATGCCAGCTCCTTTCATTCAGTCAGTAGCTTCAAACATTTCTGGTATAAACATTTCTGGACGTTTTTCAATGGCAAAAATCAATGAATATTGTAAATGCACAAACAGTAATATCTCCACATTGCAAGGTGCAATTCTGAAATTTTTTGCTTTTTCCTGCTAATCCTAGCATGATAAAGAAGATTCAAATAGAGTGAGATGCCAGCTCCTTTCATTCAGTCAGTAGCTTCAAACATTTCTGGACGTTTTTCAATGGCAAAATTCAATGAATATTGTAAATGCACAAACAGTAATATCTCCACATTGCAAGGTGCAATTCTGAAATTTTTTGCTTTTTCCTGCTAATCCTAGCATGATAAAGAAGATTCAAAGAGAGTGAGATGCCAGCTCCTTTCATTCAGTCAGTAGCTTCAATCATTTCTGGACGTTTTTCAATGGCAAAAATCAATGAATATTGTAAATGCACAAACAGTAATTTCTCCGCATTGCAAGGTGCAATTCTGAAATTTTTTGCTTTTTCCTGCTCCTCTTAGCATGATAAAGAAGATTCAAAGAGAGTGAGATGCCAGCTCCTTTCATTCAGTCAGTAGCTTCAATCATTTCTGGATGTTTTTCAATGGCAAAAATCAATGAATATTGTAAATGCACAAACAGTAATTTCTCCGCATTGCAAGGTGCAATTCTGAAATTTTTTGTTTTTACCTGCTCCTCTTAGCATGATAAAGAAGATTCAAAGAGAGTGAGATGCCAGCTCCTTTCATTCAGTCAGTAGCTTCAATCATTTCTGGTATATGAATAACATGATGTTTTTCAATGGCAAAAATCAATGAATATTGTAAATGCACAAACAGTAATTTCTCCGCATTGCAAGGTGCAATTCTGAAATTTTTTGCTTTTTCCTGCTCCTCTTAGCATGATAAAGAAGATTCAAAGAGAGTGAGATGCCAGCTCCTTTCATTCAGTCAGTAGCTTCAATCATTTCTGGACGTTTTTCAATGGCAAAAATCAATGAATATTGTAAATGCACAAACAGTAATTTCTCCGCATTGCAAGATGCAATTCTGAAATTTTTTGCTTTTTCCTGCTCCTCTTAGCATGATAAAGAAGATTCAAAGAGAGTGAGATGCCAGCTCCTTTCATTCAGTCAGTAGCTTCAGTCATTTCTGGACGTTTTTCAATGGCAAAAATCAATGAATATTGTAAATGCACAAACAGTAATTTCTCCGCATTGCAAAGTGCAATTCTGAAATTTTTTGCTTTTTCCTGCTCCTCTTAGCATGATAAAGAAGATTCAAAGAGAGTGAGATGCCAGCTCCTTTCATTCAGTCAGTAGCTTCAAACATTTCTGGTATAAACATTTCTGGATGTTTTTCAATGGCAAAAATCAATGAATATTGTAAATGCACAAACAGTAATATCTCCACATTGCAAGGTGCAATGCTGAAATTTTTTGCTTTTTCCTGCTAATCCTAGGATGATAAAGAAGATTCAAATAGAGTGAGATGCCAGCTCCTTTCATTCAGTCAGTAGCTTCAAACATTTCTGGACGTTTTTCAATGGCAAAAATCAATGAATATTGTAAATGCACAAACAGTAATATCTCCACATTGCAAGGTGCAATTCTGAAATTTTTTGCTTTTTCCTGCTAATCCTAGCATGATAAAGAAGATTCAAAGAGAGTGAGATGTCAGCTCCTTTCATTCAGTCAGTAGCTTCAATCATTTCTGGTATATGAATAACATGATGTTTTTCAATGGCAAAAATCAATGAATATTGTAAATGCACAAACAGTAATTTCTCCGCATTGCAAGGTGCAATTCTGAAATTTTTTGCTTTTTCCTGCTCCTCTTAGCATGATAAAGAAGATTCAAAGAGAGTGAGATGCCAGCTCCTTTCATTCAGTCAGTAGCTTCAATCATTTCTGGACGTTTTTCAATGGCAAAAATCAATGAATATTGTAAATGCACAAACAGTAATTTCTCCGCATTGCAAGGTGCAATTCTGAAATTTTTTGCTTTTTCCTGCTCCTCTTAGCATGATAAAGAAGATTCAAAGAGAGTGAGATGCCAGCTCCTTTCATTCAGTCAGTAGCTTCAGTCATTTCTGTAAGTTTTTCAATGGCAAAAATCAATGAATATTGTAAATGCACAAACAGTAATTTCTCCGCATTGCAAGGTGCAATTCTGAAATTTTTTGCTTTTTCCTGCTCCTCTTAGCATGATAAAGAAGATTCAAAGAGAGTGAGATGCCAGCTCCTTTCATTCAGTCAGTAGCTTCAAACATTTCTGGTATAAACATTTCTGGACGTTTTTCAATGGCAAAAATCAATGAATATTGTAAATGCACAAACAGTAATTTCTCCGCATTGCAAGGTGCGATTCTGAAATTTTTTGCTTTTTCCTGCTCCTCTTAGCATGATAAAGAAGATTCAAAGAGAGTGAGATGCCAGCTCCTTTCATTCAGTCAGTAGCTTCAATCATTTCTGGTATATGAATAACATGATGTTTTTCAATGGCAAAAATCAATGAATATTGTAAATGCACAAACAGTAATTTCTCCGCATTGCAAGGTGCAATTCTGAAATTTTTTGCTTTTTCCTGCTCCTCTTAGCATGATAAAGAAGATTCAAAGAGAGTGAGATGCCAGCTCCTTTCATTCAGTCAGTAGCTTCAATCATTTCTGGACGTTTTTCAATGGCAAAAATCAATGAATATTGTAAATGCACAAACAGTAATTTCTCCGCATTGCAAGGTGCAATTTTGAAATTTTTTGCTTTTTCCTGCTCCTCTTAGCATGATAAAGAAGATTCAAAGAGAGTGAGATGCCAGCTCCTTTCATTCAGTCAGTAGCTTCAGTCATTTCTGGACGTTTTTCAATGGCAAAAATCAATGAATATTGTAAATGCACAAACAGTAATTTCTCCGCATTGCAAGGTGCAATTCTGAAATTTTTTGCTTTTTCCTGCTCCTCTTAGCATGATAAAGAAGATTCAAAGAGAGTGAGATGCCAGCTCCTTTCATTCAGTCAGTAGCTTCAAACATTTCTGGTATAAACATTTCTGGACGTTTTTCAATGGCAAAAATCAATGAATATTGTAAATGCACAAACAGTAATATCTCCACATTGCAAGGTGCAATTCTGAAATTTTTTGCTTTTTCCTGCTAATCCTAGCATGATAAAGAAGATTCAAATAGAGTGAGATGCCAGCTCCTTTCATTCAGTCAGTAGCTTCAAACATTTCTGGACGTTTTTCAATGGCAAAATTCAATGAATATTGTAAATGCACAAACAGTAATATCTCCACATTGCCAGGTGCAATTCTGAAATTTTTTGCTTTTTCCTGCTAATCCTAGCATGATAAAGAAGATTCAAAGAGAGTGAGATGCCAGCTCCTTTCATTCAGTCAGTAGCTTCAATCATTTCTGGACGTTTTTCAATGGCAAAAATCAATGAATATTGTAAATGCACAAACAGTAATTTCTCCGCATTGCAAGGTGCAATTCTGAAATTTTTTGCTTTTTCCTGCTCCTCTTAGCATGATAAAGAAGATTCAAAGAGAGTGAGATGCCAGCTCCTTTCATTCAGTCAGTAGCTTCAATCATTTCTGGACGTTTTTCAATGGCAAAAATCAATGAATATTGTAAATGCACAAACAGTAATTTCTCCGCATTGCAAGGTGCAATTCTGAAATTTTTTGCTTTTTCCTGCTCCTCTTAGCATGATAAAGAAGATTCAAAGAGAGTGAGATGCCAGCTCCTTTCATTCAGTCAGTAGCTTCAATCATTTCTGGTATATGAATAACATGATGTTTTTCAATGGCAAAAATCAATGAATATTGTAAATGCACAAACAGTAATTTCTCCGCATTGCAAGGTGCAATTCTGAAATTTTTTGCTTTTTCCTGCTCCTCTTAGCATGATAAAGAAGATTCAAAGAGAGTGAGATGCCAGCTCCTTTCATTCAGTCAGTAGCTTCAATCATTTCTGGACGTTTTTCAATGGCAAAAATCAATGAATATTGTAAATGCACAAACAGTAATTTCTCCGCATTGCAAGATGCAATTCTGAAATTTTTTGCTTTTTCCTGCTCCTCTTAGCATGATAAAGAAGATTCAAAGAGAGTGAGATGCCAGCTCCTTTCATTCAGTCAGTAGCTTCAGTCATTTCTGGACGTTTTTCAATGCAAAAATCAATGAATATTGTAAATGCACAAACAGTAATTTCTCCGCATTGCAAGGTGCAATTCTGAAATTTTTTGCTTTTTCCTGCTCCTCTTAGCATGATAAAGAAGATTCAAAGAGAGTGAGATGCCAGCTCCTTTCATTCAGTCAGTAGCTTCAATCATTTCTGGTATATGAATAACATGATGTTTTTCAATGGCAAAAATCAATGAATATTGTAAATGCACAAACAGTAATTTCTCCGCATTGCAAGGTGCAATTCTGAAATTTTTTGCTTTTTCCTGCTCCTCTTAGCATGATAAAGAAGATTCAAAGAGAGTGAGATGCCAGCTCCTTTCATTCAGTCAGTAGCTTCAATCATTTCTGGATGTTTTTCAATGGCAAAAATCAATGAATATTATAAATGCACAAACAGTAATTTCTCCGCATTGCAAGGTGCAATTCTGAAATTTCTTGCATTTTCCTGCTCCTCTTAGCATGATAAAGAAGATTCAAAGAGAGTGAGATGCCAGCTCCTTTCATTCAGTCAGTAGCTTCAATCATTTCTGGACGTTTTTCAATGGCAAAAATCAATGAATATTGTAAATGCACAAACAGTAATTTCTCCGCATTGCAAGGTGCAATTCTGAAATTTTTTGCTTTTTCCTGCTCCTCTTAGCATGATAAAGAAGATTCAAAGAGAGTGAGATGCCAGCTCCTTTCATTCAGTCAGTAGCTTCAAACATTTCTGGTATATGAATAACATGATGTTTTTCAATGGCAAAAATCAATGAATATTGTAAATGCACAAACAGTAATTTCTCCGCATTGCAAGGTGCAATTCTGAAATTTTTTGCTTTTTCCTGCTCCTCAGCATGATAAAGAAGATTCAAAGAGAGTGAGATGCCAGCTCCTTTCATTCAGTCAGTAGCTTCAATCATTTCAGGACGTTTTTCAATGGCAAAAATCAATGAATATTGTAAATGCACAAACAGTAATTTCTCCGCATTGCAAGGTGCAATTCTGAAATTTTTTGCTTTTTCCTGCTCCTATTAGCATGATAAAGAAGATTCAAAGAGAGTGAGATGCCAGCTTCTTTCATTGTCAGTAGCTTCAAACATTTCTGGGATATGAATAACATGATGTTTTTCAATGGCAAAAATTAATGAATATTGTAAATGCACAAACAGTAATTTCTCCGCATTGCAAGGTGCAATTCTGAAATTTTTTGCTTTTTCCTGCTCCTCTTAGCATGATAAAGAAGATTCAAAGAGAGTGAGATGCCAGCTCCTTTCATTCAGTCAGTAGCTTCAATCATTTCTGGACGTTTTTCAATGGCAAAAATCAATGAATATTGTAAATGCACAAACAGTAATTTCTCCGCATTGCAAGGTGCAATTCTGAAATTTTTTGCTTTTTCCTGCTCCTCTTAGCATGATAAAGAAGATTCAAAGAGAGTGAGATGCCAGCTCCTTTCATTCAGTCAGTAGCTTCAATCATTTCTGGTATATGAATAACATGATGTTTTTCAATGGCAAAAATCAATGAATATTGTAAATGCACAAACAGTAATTTCTCCGCATTGCAAGTTGCAATTCTGAAATTTTTTGCTTTTTCCTGCTCCTCTTAGCATGATAAAGAAGATTCAAAGAGAGTGAGATTCCGGCTCCTTTCATTCAGTCAGTAGCTTCAATCATTTCTGGACATTTTTCAATGGCAAAAATCAATGAATATTGTAAATGCACAAACAGTAATTTCTCCGCATTGCAAGGTGCAATTCTGAAATTTTTTGCTTTTTCCTGCTCCTCTTAGCATGATAAAGAAGATTCAAAGAGAGTGAGATGCCAGCTCCTTTCATTCAGTCAGTAGCTTCAATCATTTCTGGACGTTTTTCAATGGCAAAAATCAATGAATATTGTAAATGCACAAACAGTAATTTCTCCGCATTGCAAGATGAAATTCTGAAATTTTTTGCTTTTTCCTGCTCCTCTTAGCATGATAAAGAAGATTCAAAGAGAGTGAGATGCCAGCTCCTTTCATTCAGTCAGTAGCTTCAATCATTTCTGGACGTTTTTCAATGGCAAAAATCAATGAATATTGTAAATGCACAAACAGTAATTTCTCCGCATTGCAAGGTGCAATTCTGAAATTTTTTGCTTTTTCCTGCTCCTCTTAGCATGATAAAGAAGATTCAAACAGAGTGAGATGCCAGCTCCTTTCATTCAGTCAGTAGCTTCAATCATTTCTGGTATATGAATAACATGATGTTTTTCAATGGCAAAAATCAATGAATATTGTAAATGCACAAACAGTAATTTCTCCGCATTGCAAGGTGCAATTCTGAAATTTTTTGCTTTTTCCTGCTCCTCTTAGCATGATAAAGAAGATTCAAAGAGAGTGAGATGCCAGCTCCTTTCATTCAGTCAGTAGCTTCAATCATTTCTGGACGTTTTTCAATGGCAAAAATCAATGAATATTGTAAATGCACAAACAGTAATTTCTCCGCATTGCAAGGTGCAATTCTGAAATTTTTTGCTTTTTCCTGCTCCTCTTAGCATGATAAAGAAGATTCAAAGAGAGTGAGATGCCAGCTCCTTTCATTCAGTCAGTAGCTTCAGTCATTTCTGGAAGTTTTTCAATGGCAAAAATCAATGAATATTGTAAATGCACAAACAGTAATTTCTCCGCATTGCAAGGTGCAATTCTGAAATTTTTTGCTTTTTCCTGCTCCTCTTAGCATGATAAAGAAGATTCAAAGAGAGTGAGATGCCAGCTCCTTTCATTCAGTCAGTAGCTTCAAACATTTCTGGTATATGAATAACATGATGTTTTTCAATGGCAAAAATCAATGAATATTGTAAATGCACAAACAGTAATATCTCCACATTGCAAGGTGCAATTCTGAAATTTTTTGCTTTTTCCTGCTAATCCTAGCATGATAAAGAAGATTCAAAGAGAGTGAGATGCCAGCTCCTTTCATTCAGTCAGTAGCTTCAAACATTTCTGGACGTTTTTCAATGGCAAAAATCAATGAATATTGTAAATGCACAAACAGTAATATCTCCACATTGCAAGGTGCAATTCTGAAATTTTTTGCTTTTTCCTGCTACTCCTAGCATGATAAAGAAGATTCAAAGAGAGTGAGATGCCAGCTCCTTTCATTCAGTCAGTAGCTTCAATCATTTCTGGACGTTTTTCAATGGCAAAAATCAATGAATATTGTAAATGCACAAACAGTAATTTCTCCGCATTGCAAGGTGCAATTCTGAATTTTTTTGCTTTTTCCTGCTCCTCTTAGCATGGTAAAGAAGATTCAAAGAGAGTGAGATGCCAGCTCCTTTCATTCAGTCAGTAGCTTCAGTCATTTCTGGACGTTTTTCAATGGCAAAAATCAATGAATATTGTAAATGCACAAAAAGTAATTTCTCCGCATTGCAAGGTGCAATTCTGAAATTTTTTTCTTTTTCCTGCTCCTCTTAGCATGATAAAGAAGATTCAAAGAGAGTGAGATGCCAGCTCCTTTCATTCAGTCAGTAGCTTCAAACATTTCTGGTATAAACATTTCTGGACGTTTTTCAATGGCAAAAATCAATGAATATTGTAAATGCACAAACAGTAATATCTCCACATTGCAAGGTGCAATTCTGAAATTTTTTGCTTTTTCCTGCTAATCCTAGCATGATAAAGAAGATTCAAATAGAGTGAGATGCCAGCTCCTTTCATTCAGTCAGTAGCTTCAAACATTTCTGGACGTTTTTCAATGGCAAAATTCAATGAATATTGTAAATGCACAAACAGTAATATCTCCACATTGCAAGGTGCAATTCTGAAATTTTTTGCTTTTTCCTGCTAATCCTAGCATGATAAAGAAGATTCAAAGAGAGTGAGATGCCAGCTCCTTTCATTCAGTCAGTAGCTTCAATCATTTCTGGACGTTTTTCAATGGCAAAAATCAATGAATATTGTAAATGCACAAACAGTAATTTCTCCGCATTGCAAGGTGCAATTCTGAAATTTTTTGCTTTTTCCTGCTCCTCTTAGCATGATAAAGAAGATTCAAAGAGAGTGAGATGCCAGCTCCTTTCATTCAGTCAGTAGCTTCAATCATTTCTGGATGTTTTTCAATGGCAAAAATCAATGAATATTGTAAATGCACAAACAGTAATTTCTCCGCATTGCAAGGTGCAATTCTGAAATTTTTTGTTTTTACCTGCTCCTCTTAGCATGATAAAGAAGATTCAAAGAGAGTGAGATGCCAGCTCCTTTCATTCAGTCAGTAGCTTCAATCATTTCTGGTATATGAATAACATGATGTTTTTCAATGGCAAAAATCAATGAATATTGTAAATGCACAAACAGTAATTTCTCCGCATTGCAAGGTGCAATTCTGAAATTTTTTGCTTTTTCCTGCTCCTCTTAGCATGATAAAGAAGATTCAAAGAGAGTGAGATGCCAGCTCCTTTCATTCAGTCAGTAGCTTCAATCATTTCTGGACGTTTTTCAATGGCAAAAATCAATGAATATTGTAAATGCACAAACAGTAATTTCTCCGCATTGCAAGATGCAATTCTGAAATTTTTTGCTTTTTCCTGCTCCTCTTAGCATGATAAAGAAGATTCAAAGAGAGTGAGATGCCAGCTCCTTTCATTCAGTCAGTAGCTTCAGTCATTTCTGGACGTTTTTCAATGGCAAAAATCAATGAATATTGTAAATGCACAAACAGTAATTTCTCCGCATTGCAAAGTGCAATTCTGAAATTTTTTGCTTTTTCCTGCTCCTCTTAGCATGATAAAGAAGATTCAAAGAGAGTGAGATGCCAGCTCCTTTCATTCAGTCAGTAGCTTCAAACATTTCTGGTATAAACATTTCTGGATGTTTTTCAATGGCAAAAATCAATGAATATTGTAAATGCACAAACAGTAATATCTCCACATTGCAAGGTGCAATGCTGAAATTTTTTGCTTTTTCCTGCTAATCCTAGGATGATAAAGAAGATTCAAATAGAGTGAGATGCCAGCTCCTTTCATTCAGTCAGTAGCTTCAAACATTTCTGGACGTTTTTCAATGGCAAAAATCAATGAATATTGTAAATGCACAAACAGTAATATCTCCACATTGCAAGGTGCAATTCTGAAATTTTTTGCTTTTTCCTGCTAATCCTAGCATGATAAAGAAGATTCAAAGAGAGTGAGATGTCAGCTCCTTTCATTCAGTCAGTAGCTTCAATCATTTCTGGTATATGAATAACATGATGTTTTTCAATGGCAAAAATCAATGAATATTGTAAATGCACAAACAGTAATTTCTCCGCATTGCAAGGTGCAATTCTGAAATTTTTTGCTTTTTCCTGCTCCTCTTAGCATGATAAAGAAGATTCAAAGAGAGTGAGATGCCAGCTCCTTTCATTCAGTCAGTAGCTTCAATCATTTCTGGACGTTTTTCAATGGCAAAAATCAATGAATATTGTAAATGCACAAACAGTAATTTCTCCGCATTGCAAGGTGCAATTCTGAAATTTTTTGCTTTTTCCTGCTCCTCTTAGCATGATAAAGAAGATTCAAAAAGAGTGAGATGCCAGCTCCTTTCATTCAGTCAGTAGCTTCAGTCATTTCTGGAAGTTTTTCAATGGCAAAAATCAATGAATATTGTAAATGCACAAACAGTAATTTCTCCGCATTGCAAGGTGCAATTCTGAAATTTTTTGCTTTTTCCTGCTCCTCTTAGCATGATAAAGAAGATTCAAAGAGAGTGAGATGCCAGCTCCTTTCATTCAGTCAGTAGCTTCAAACATTTCTGGTATAAACATTTCTGGACGTTTTTCAATGGCAAAAATCAATGAATATTGTAAATGCACAAACAGTAATATCTCCACATTGCAAGGTGCAATGCTGAAATTTTTTTTGCTTTTTCCTGCTAATCCTAGCATGATAAAGAAGATTCAAATAGAGTGAGATGCCAGCTCCTTTCATTCAGTCAGTAGCTTCAAACATTTCTGGACGTTTTTCAATGGCAAAAATCAATGAATATTGTAAATGCACAAACAGTAATATCTCCACATTGCAAGGTGCAATTCTGAAATTTTTTGCTTTTTCCTGCTAATCCTAGCATGATAAAGAAGATTCAAAGAGAGTGAGATGTCAGCTCCTTTCATTCAGTCAGTAGCTTCAAACATTTCTGGTATATGAATAACATGATGTTTTTCAATGGCAAAAATCAATGAATATTGTAAATGCACAAACAGTAATATCTCCACATTGCAAGGTGCAATTCTGAAATTTTTTGCTTTTTCCTGCTAATCCTAGCATGATAAAGAAGATTCAAAGAGAGTGAGATGCCAGCTCCTTTCATTCAGTCAGTAGCTTCAAACATTTCTGGACGTTTTTCAATGGCAAAAATCAATGAATATTGTAAATGCACAAACAGTAATATCTCCACATTGCAAGGTGCAATTCTGAAATTTTTTGCTTTTTCCTGCTACTCCTAGCATGATAAAGAAGATTCAAAGAGAGTGAGATGCCAGCTCCTTTCATTCAGTCAGTAGCTTCAATCATTTCTGGACGTTTTTCAATGGCAAAAATCAATGAATATTGTAAATGCACAAACAGTAATTTCTCCGCATTGCAAGGTGCAATTCTGAATTTTTTTGCTTTTTCCTGCTCCTCTTAGCATGGTAAAGAAGATTCAAAGAGAGTGAGATGCCAGCTCCTTTCATTCAGTCAGTAGCTTCAGTCATTTCTGGACGTTTTTCAATGGCAAAAATCAATGAATATTGTAAATGCACAAAAAGTAATTTCTCCGCATTGCAAGGTGCAATTCTGAAATTTTTTGCTTTTTCCTGCTCCTCTTAGCATGATAAAGAAGATTCAAAGAGAGTGAGATGCCAGCTCCTTTCATTCAGTCAGTAGCTTCAAACATTTCTGGTATAAACATTTCTGGACGTTTTTCAATGGCAAAAATCAATGAATATTGTAAATGCACAAACAGTAATATCTCCACATTGCAAGGTGCAATTCTGAAATTTTTTGCTTTTTCCTGCTAATCCTAGCATGATAAAGAAGATTCAAATAGAGTGAGATGCCAGCTCCTTTCATTCAGTCAGTAGCTTCAAACATTTCTGGACGTTTTTCAATGGCAAAATTCAATGAATATTGTAAATGCACAAACAGTAATATCTCCACATTGCAAGGTGCAATTCTGAAATTTTTTGCTTTTTCCTGCTAATCCTAGCATGATAAAGAAGATTCAAAGAGAGTGAGATGCCAGCTCCTTTCATTCAGTCAGTAGCTTCAATCATTTCTGGTATATGAATAACATGATGTTATTCAATGGCAAAAATCAATGAATATTGTAAATGCACAAACAGTAATTTCTCCGCATTGCAAGGTGCAATTCTGAAATTTTTTGCTTTTTCCTGCTCTTCTTAGCATGATAAAGAAGATTCAAAGAGAGTGAGATGCCAGCTCCTTTCATTCAGTCAGTAGCTTCAATCATTTCTGGACGTTTTTCAATGGCAAAAATCAATGAATATTGTAAATGCACAAACAGTAATTTCTCCGCATTGCAAGATGCAATTCTGAAATTTTTTGCTTTTTCCTGCTCCTCTTAGCATGATAAAGAAGATTCAAAGAGAGTGAGATGCCAGCTCCTTTCATTCAGTCAGTAGCTTCAGTCATTTCTGGACGTTTTTCAATGGCAAAAATCAATGAATATTGTAAATGCACAAACAGTAATTTCTCCGCATTGCAAAGTGCAATTCTGAAATTTTTTGCTTTTTCCTGCTCCTCTTAGCATGATAAAGAAGATTCAAAGAGTGTGAGATGCCAGCTCCTTTCATTCAGTCAGTAGCTTCAAACATTTCTGGTATAAACATTTCTGGATGTTTTTCAATGGCAAAAATCAATGAATATTGTAAATGCACAAACAGTAATATCTCCACATTGCAAGGTGCAATGCTGAAATTTTTTGCTTTTTCCTGCTAATCCTAGGATGATAAAGAAGATTCAAATAGAGTGAGATGCCAGCTCCTTTCATTCAGTCAGTAGCTTCAAACATTTCTGGACGTTTTTCAATGGCAAAAATCAATGAATATTGTAAATGCACAAACAGTAATATCTCCACATTGCAAGGTGCAATTCTGAAATTTTTTGCTTTTTCCTGCTAATCCTAGCATGATAAAGAAGATTCAAAGAGAGTGAGATGTCAGCTCCTTTCATTCAGTCAGTAGCTTCAAACATTTCTGGTATATGAATAACATGATGTTTTTCAATGGCAAAAATCAATGAATATTGTAAATGCACAAACAGTAATATCTCCACATTGCAAGGTGCAATTCTGAATTTTTTTGCTTTTTCCTGCTAATCCTAGCATGATAAAGAAGATTCAAAGAGAGTGAGATGCCAGCTCCTTTCATTCAGTCAGTAGCTTCAAACATTTCTGGACGTTTTTCAATGGCAAAAATCAATGATTATTGTAAATGCACAAACAGTAATATCTCCACATTGCAAGGTGCAATTCTGAAATTTTTTGCTTTTTCCTGCTACTCCTAGCATGATAAAGAAGATTCAAAGAGAGTGAGATGCCAGCTCCTTTCATTCAGTCAGTAGCTTCAAACATTTCTGGACGTTTTTCAATGGCAAAAATCAATGAATATTGTAAATGCACAAACAGTAATATCTCCACATTGCAAGGTGCAATTCTGAAATTTTTTGCTTTTTACTGCTAATCCTAGCATGATAAAGAAGATTCAAAGAGAGTGAGATGCCAGCTCCTTTCATTCAGTCAGTAGCTTCAAACATTTCTGGACGTTTTTCAATGGCAAAAATCAATGAATATTGTAAATGCACAAACAGTAATTTCTCCGCATTGCAAGGTGCAATTCTGAAATTTTTTGCTTTTTCCTGCTCCTCTTAGCATGATAAAGAAGATTCAAAGAGAGTGAGATGCCAGCTCCTTTCATTCAGTCAGTAGCTTCAATCATTTCTGGACGTTTTTCAATGGCAAAAATCAATGAATATTGTAAATGCACAAACAGTAATTTCTCCACATTGCAAGGTGCAATTCTGAAATTTTTTGCTTTTTCCTGCTCCTCTTAGCATGATAATGAAGATTCAAAGAGAGTGAGATGCCAGCTCCTTTCATTCAGTCAGTAGCTTCAATCATTTCTGGTATATGAATAACATGATGTTTTTCAATGGCAAAAATCAATGAATATTGTAAATGCACAAACAGTAATTTCTCCGCATTGCAAGTTGCAATTCTGAAATTTTTTGCTTTTTCCTGCTCCTCTTAGCATGATAAAGAAGATTCAAAGAGAGTGAGATGCCAGCTCCTTTCATTCAGTCAGTAGCTTCAATCATTTCTGGACGTTTTTCAATGGCAAAAATCAATGAATATTGTAAATGCACAAACAGTAATTTCTCCGCATTGCAAGGTGCAATTCTGAAATTTTTTGCTTTTTCCTGCTCCTCTTAGCATGATAAAGAAGATTCAAAGAGAGTGAGATGCCAGCTCCTTTCATTCAGTCAGTAGCTTCAATCATTTCTGGACGTTTTTCAATGGCAAAAATCAATGAATATTGTAAATGCACAAACAGTAATTTCTCCGCATTGCAAGGTGCAATTCTGAAATTTTTTGCTTTTTCCTGCTCCTCTTAGCATGATAAAGAAGATTCAAAGAGAGTGAGATGCCAGCTCCTTTCATTCAGTCAGTAGCTTCAATCATTTCTGGACGTTTTTCAATGGCAAAAATCAATGAATATTGTAAATGCACAAACAGTAATTTCTCCGCATTGCAAGGTGCAATTCTGAAATTTTTTGCTTTTTCCTGCTCCTCTTAGCATGATAAAGAAGATTCAAAGAGAGTGAGATGCCAGCTCCTTTCATTCAGTCAGTAGCTTCAATCATTTCTGGTATATGAATAACATGATGTTTTTCAATGGCAAAAATCAATGAATATTGTAAATGCACAAACAGTAATTTCTCCGCATTGCAAGGTGCAATTCTGAAATTTTTTGCTTTTTCCTGCTCCTCTTAGCATGATAAAGAAGATTCAAAGAGAGTGAGATGCCAGCTCCTTTCATTCAGTCAGTAGCTTCAGTCATTTCTGGACGTTTTTCAATGGCAAAAATCAATGAATATTGTAAATGCACAAACAGTAATTTCTCCGCATTGCAACGTGCAATTCTGAAATTTTTTGCTTTTTCCTGCTATTCTTAGCATGATAAAGAAGATTCAAAGAGAGTGAGATGCCAGCTCCTTTCATTCAGTCAGTAGCTTCAAACATTTCTGGTATAAACATTTCTGGACGTTTTTCAATGGCAAAAATCAATGAATATTGTAAATGCACAAACAGTAATATCTCCACATTGCAAGGTGCAATTCTGAAATTTTTTGCTTTTTCCTGCTAATCCTAGCATGATAAAGAAGATTCAAATAGAGTGAGATGCCAGCTCCTTTCATTCAGTCAGTAGCTTCAAACATTTCTGGACGTTTTTCAATGGCAAAATTCAATGAATATTGTAAATGCACAAACAGTAATATCTCCACTTTGCAAGGTGCAATTCTGAAATTTTTTGCTTTTTCCTGCTAATCCTAGCATGATAAAGAAGATTCAAAGAGAGTGAGATGCCAGCTCCTTTCATTCAGTCAGTAGCTTCAATCATTTCTGGACGTTTTTCAATGGCAAAAATCAATGAATATTGTAAATGCACAAACTGTAATTTCTCCGCATTGCAAGGTGCAATTCTGAAATTTTTTGCTTTTTCCTGCTCCTCTTAGCATGATAAAGAAGATTCAAAGAGAGTGAGATGCCAGCTCCTTTCATTCAGTCAGTAGCTTCAATCATTTCTGGACGTTTTTCAATGGCAAAAATCAATGAATATTGTAAATGCACAAACAGTAATTTCTCCGCATTGCAAGGTGCAATTCTGAAATTTTTTGCTTTTTCCTGCTCCTCTTAGCATGATAAAGAAGATTCAAAGAGAGTGAGATGCCAGCTCCTTTCATTCAGTCAGTAGCTTCAATCATTTCTGGTATATGAATAACATGATGTTTTTCAATGGCAAAAATCAATGAATATTGTAAATGCACAAACAGTAATTTCTCCGCATTGCAAGGTGCAATTCTGAAATTTTTTGCTTTTTCCTGCTCCTCTTAGCATGATAAAGAAGATTCAAAGAGAGTGAGATGCCAGCTCCTTTCATTCAGTCAGTAGCTTCAATCATTTCTGGACGTTTTTCAATGGCAAAAATCAATGAATATTGTAAATGCACAAACAGTAATTTCTCCGCATTGCAAGGTGCAATTCTGAAATTTTTTGCTTTTTCCTGCTCCTCTTAGCATGATAAAGAAGATTCTAAGAGAGTGAGATGCCAGCTCCTTTCATTCAGTCAGTAGCTTCAATCATTTCTGGACGTTTTTCAATGGCAAAAATCAATGAATATTGTAAATGCACAAACAGTAATTTCTCCGCATTGCAAGGTGCAATTCTGAATTTTTTTGCTTTTTCCTGATCCTCTTAGCATGATAAAGAAGATTCAAAGAGAGTGAGATGCCAGCTCCTTTCATTCAGTCAGTAGCTTCAAACATTTCTGGTATATGAATAACATGATGTTTTTCAATGGCAAAAATCAATGAATATTGTAAATGCACAAACAGTAATATCTCCACATTGCAAGGTGCAATTCTGAATTTTTTTGCTTTTTCCTGCTAATCCTAGCATGATAAAGAAGATTCAAAGAGAGTGAGATGCCAGCTCCTTTCATTCAGTCAGTAGCTTCAAACATTTCTGGACGTTTTTCAATGGCAAAAATCAATGAATATTGTAAATGCACAAACAGTAATATCTCCACATTGCAAGGTGCAATTCTGAAATTTTTTGCTTTTTCCTGCTACTCCTAGCATGATAAAGAAGATTCAAAGAGAGTGAGATGCCAGCTCCTTTCATTCAGTCAGTAGCTTCAAACATTTCTGGACGTTTTTCAATGGCAAAAATCAATGAATATTGTAAATGCACAAACAGTAATATCTCCACATTGCAAGGTGCAATTCTGAAATTTTTTGCTTTTTCCTGCTAATCCTAGCATGATAAAGAAGATTCAAAGAGAGTGAGATGCCAGCTCCTTTCATTCAGTCAGTAGCTTCAAACATTTCTGGACGTTTTTCAATGGCAAAAATCAATGAATATTGTAAATGCACAAACAGTAATTTCTCCGCATTGCAAGGTGCAATTCTGAAATTTTTTGCTTTTTCCTGCTCCTCTTAGCATGATAAAGAAGATTCAAAGAGAGTGAGATGCCAGCTCCTTTCATTCAGTCAGTAGCTTCAATCATTTCTGGACGTTTTTCAATGGCAAAAATCAATGAATATTGTAAATGCACAAACAGTAATTTCTCCGCATTGCAAGGTGCAATTCTGAAATTTTTTGCTTTTTCCTGCTCCTCTTAGCATGATAATGAAGATTCAAAGAGAGTGAGATGCCAGCTCCTTTCATTCAGTCAGTAGCTTCAATCATTTCTGGTATATGAATAACATGATGTTTTTCAATGGCAAAAATCAATGAATATTGTAAATGCACAAAGAGTAATTTCTCCGCATTGCAAGTTGCAATTCTGAAATTTTTTGCTTTTTCCTGCTCCTCTTAGCATGATAAAGAAGATTCAAAGAGAGTGAGATGCCAGCTCCTTTCATTCAGTCAGTAGCTTCAATCATTTCTGGACGTTTTTCAATGGCAAAAATCAATGAATATTGTAAATGCACAAACAGTAATTTCTCCGCATTGCAAGGTGCAATTCTGAAATTTTTTGCTTTTTCCTGCTCCTCTTAGCATGATAAAGAAGATTCAAAGAGAGTGAGATGCCAGCTCCTTTCATTCAGTCAGTAGCTTCAATCATTTCTGGACGTTTTTCAATGGCAAAAATCAATGAATATTGTAAATGCACAAACAGTAATTTCTCCACATTGCAAGGTGCAATTCTGAATTTTTTTGCTTTTTCCTGCTAATCCTAGCATGATAAAGAAGATTCAAAGAGAGTGAGATGCCAGCTCCTTTCATTCAGTCAGTAGCTTCAAACATTTCTGGACGTTTTTCAATGGCAAAAATCAATGAATATTGTAAATGCACAAACAGTAATATCTCCACATTGCAAGGTGCAATTCTGAAATTTTTTGCTTTTTCCTGCTACTCCTAGCATGATAAAGAAGATTCAAAGAGAGTGAGATGCCAGCTCCTTTCATTCAGTCAGTAGCTTCAAACATTTCTGGACGTTTTTCAATGGCAAAAATCAATGAATATTGTAAATGCACAAACAGTAATATCTCCACATTGCAAGGTGCAATTCTGAAATTTTTTGCTTTTTCCTGCTAATCCTAGCATGATAAAGAAGATTCAAAGAGAGTGAGATGCCAGCTCCTTTCATTCAGTCAGTAGCTTCAAACATTTCTGGACGTTTTTCAATGGCAAAAATCAATGAATATTGTAAATGCACAAACAGTAATTTCTCCGCATTGCAAAGTGCAATTCTGAAATTTTTTGCTTTTTCCTGCTCCTCTTAGCATGATAAAGAAGATTCAAAGAGAGTGAGATGCCAGCTCCTTTCATTCAGTCAGTAGCTTCAATCATTTCTGGACGTTTTTCAATGGCAATAATCAATGAATATTGTAAATGCACAAACAGTAATTTCTCCGCATTGCAAGGTGCAATTCTGAAATTTTTTGCTTTTTCCTGCTCCTCTTAGCATGATAAAGAAGATTCTAAGAGAGTGAGATGCCAGCTCCTTTCATTCAGTCAGTAGCTTCAATCATTTCTGGACGTTTTTCAATGGCAAAAATCAATGAATATTGTAAATGCACAAACAGTAATTTCTCCGCATTGCAAGGTGCAATTCTGAATTTTTTTGCTTTTTCCTGATCCTCTTAGCATGATAAAGAAGATTCAAAGAGAGTGAGATGCCAGCTCCTTTCATTCAGTCAGTAGCTTCAAACATTTCTGGTATATGAATAACATGATGTTTTTCAATGGCAAAAATCAATGAATATTGTAAATGCACAAACAGTAATATCTCCACATTGCAAGGTGCAATTCTGAATTTTTTTGCTTTTTCCTGCTAATCCTAGCATGATAAAGAAGATTCAAAGAGAGTGAGATGCCAGCTCCTTTCATTCAGTCAGTAGCTTCAAACATTTCTGGACGTTTTTCAATGGCAAAAATCAATGAATATTGTAAATGCACAAACAGTAATATCTCCACATTGCAAGGTGCAATTCTGAAATTTTTTGCTTTTTCCTGCTACTCCTAGCATGATAAAGAAGATTCAAAGAGAGTGAGATGCCAGCTCCTTTCATTCAGTCAGTAGCTTCAAACATTTCTGGACGTTTTTCAATGGCAAAAATCAATGAATATTGTAAATGCACAAACAGTAATATCTCCACATTGCAAGGTGCAATTCTGAAATTTTTTGCTTTTTCCTGCTAATCCTAGCATGATAAAGAAGATTCAAAGAGAGTGAGATGCCAGCTCCTTTCATTCAGTCAGTAGCTTCAAACATTTCTGGACGTTTTTCAATGGCAAAAATCAATGAATATTGTAAATGCACAAACAGTAATTTCTCCGCATTGCAAGGTGCAATTCTGAAATTTTTTGCTTTTTCCTGCTCCTCTTAGCATGATAAAGAAGATTCAAAGAGAGTGAGATGCCAGCTCCTTTCATTCAGTCAGTAGCTTCAATCATTTCTGGACGTTTTTCAATGGCAAAAATCAATGAATATTGTAAATGCACAAACAGTAATTTCTCCGCATTGCAAGGTGCAATTCTGAAATTTTTTGCTTTTTCCTGCTCCTCTTAGCATGATAATGAAGATTCAAAGAGAGTGAGATGCCAGCTCCTTTCATTCAGTCAGTAGCTTCAATCATTTCTGGTATATGAATAACATGATGTTTTTCAATGGCAAAAATCAATGAATATTGTAAATGCACAAACAGTAATTTCTCCGCATTGCAAGTTGCAATTCTGAAATTTTTTGCTTTTTCCTGCTCCTCTTAGCATGATAAAGAAGATTCAAAGAGAGTGAGATGCCAGCTCCTTTCATTCAGTCAGTAGCTTCAATTATTTCTGGACGTTTTTCAATGGCAAAAATCAATGAATATTGTAAATGCACAAACAGTAATTTCTCCGCATTGCAAGGTGCAATTCTGAAATTTTTTGCTTTTTCCTGCTCCTCTTAGCATGATAAAGAAGATTCAAAGAGAGTGAGATGCCAGCTCCTTTCATTCAGTCAGTAGCTTCAATCATTTCTGGACGTTTTTCAATGGCAAAAATCAATGAATATTGTAAATGCACAAACAGTAATTTCTCCGCATTGCAAGGTGCAATTCTGAAATTTTTTGCTTTTTCCTGCTCCTCTTAGCATGATAAAGAAGATTCAAAGAGAGTGAGATGCCAGCTCCTTTCATTCAGTCAGTAGCTTCAATCATTTCTGGACGTTTTTCAATGGCAAAAATCAATGAATATTGTAAATGCACAAACAGTAATTTCTCCGCATTGCAAGGTGCAATTCTGAATTTTTTTGCTTTTTCCTGATCCTCTTAGCATGATAAAGAAGATTCAAAGAGAGTGAGATGCCAGCTCCTTTCATTCAGTCAGTAGCTTCAAACATTTCTGGTATATGAATAACATGATGTTTTTCAATGGCAAAAATCAATGAATATTGTAAATGCACAAACAGTAATATCTCCACATTGCAAGGTGCAATTCTGAATTTTTTTGCTTTTTCCTGCTAATCCTAGCATGATAAAGAAGATTCAAAGAGAGTGAGATGCCAGCTCCTTTCATTCAGTCAGTAGCTTCAAACATTTCTGGACGTTTTTCAATGGCAAAAATCAATGAATATTGTAAATGCACAAACAGTAATATCTCCACATTGCATGGTGCAATTCTGAAATTTTTTGCTTTTTCCTGCTACTCCTAGCATGATAAAGAAGATTCAAAGAGAGTGAGATGCCAGCTCCTTTCATTCAGTCAGTAGCTTCAAACATTTCTGGACGTTTTTCAATGGCAAAAATCAATGAATATTGTAAATGCACAAACAGTAATATCTCCACATTGCAAGGTGCAATTCTGAAATTTTTTGCTTTTTCCTGCTAATCCTAGCATGATAAAGAAGATTCAAAGAGAGTGAGATGCCAGCTCCTTTCATTCAGTCAGTAGCTTCAAACATTTCTGGACGTTTTTCAATGGCAAAAATCAATGAATATTGTAAATGCACAAACAGTAATTTCTCCGCATTGCAAGGTGCAATTCTGAAATTTTTTGCTTTTTCCTGCTCCTCTTAGCATGATAAAGAAGATTCAAAGAGAGTGAGATGCCAGCTCCTTTCATTCAGTCAGTAGCTTCAATCATTTCTGGACGTTTTTCAATGGCAAAAATCAATGAATATTGTAAATGCACAAACAGTAATTTCTCCGCATTGCAAGGTGCAATTCTGAAATTTTTTGCTTTTTCCTGCTCCTCTTAGCATGATAATGAAGATTCAAAGAGAGTGAGATGCCAGCTCCTTTCATTCAGTCAGTAGCTTCAATCATTTCTGGTATATGAATAACATGATGTTTTTCAATGGCAAAAATCAATGAATATTGTAAATGCACAAACAGTAATTTCTCCGCATTGCAAGGTGCAATTCTGAAATTTTTTGCTTTTTCCTGCTCCTCTTAGCATGATAAAGAAGATTCAAAGAGAGTGAGATGCCAGCTCCTTTCATTCAGTCAGTAGCTTCAATCATTTCTGGACGTTTTTCAATGGCAAAAATCAATGAATATTGTAAATGCACAAACAGTAATTTCTCCGCATTGCAAGGTGCAATTCTGAAATTTTTTGCTTTTTCCTGCTCCTCTTAGCATGATAAAGAAGATTCAAAGAGAGTGAGATGCCAGCTCCTTTCATTCAGTCAGTAGCTTCAATCATTTCTGGACGTTTTTCAATGGCAAAAATCAATGAATATTGTAAATGCACAAACAGTAATTTCTCCGCATTGCAAGGTGCAATTCTGAAATTTTTTGCTTTTTCCTGCTCCTCTTAGCATGATAAAGAAGATTCAAAGAGAGTGAGATGCCAGCTCCTTTCATTCAGTCAGTAGCTTCAATCATTTCTGGTATATGAATAACATGATGTTTTTCAATGGCAAAAATCAATGAATATTGTAAATGCACAAACAGTAATTTCTCCGCATTGCAAGGTGCAATTCTGAAATTTTTTGCTTTTTCCTGCTCCTCTTAGCATGATAAAGAAGATTCAAAGAGAGTGAGATGCCAGCTCCTTTCATTCAGTCAGTAGCTTCAATCATTTCTGGATGTTTTTCAATGGCAAAAATCAATGAATATTGTAAATGCACAAACAGTAATTTCTCCGCATTGCAAGGTGCAATTCTGAAATTTTTTGCTTTTTCCTGCTCCTCTTAGCATGATAAAGAAGATTCAAAGAGAGTGAGATGCCAGCTCCTTTCATTCAGTCAGTAGCTTCAAACATTTCTGGTATATGAATAACATGATGTTTTTCAATGGCAAAAATCAATGAATATTGTAAATGCACAAACAGTAATATCTCCACATTGCAAGGTGCAATTCTGAATTTTTTTGCTTTTTCCTGCTAATCCTAGCATGATAAAGAAGATTCAAAGAGAGTGAGATGCCAGCTCCTTTCATTCAGTCAGTAGCTTCAAACATTTCTGGACGTTTTTCAATGGCAAAAATCAATGAATATTGTAAATGCACAAACAGTAATATCTCCACATTGCATGGTGCAATTCTGAAATTTTTTGCTTTTTCCTGCTACTCCTAGCATGATAAAGAAGATTCAAAGAGAGTGAGATGCCAGCTCCTTTCATTCAGTCAGTAGCTTCAAACATTTCTGGACGTTTTTCAATGGCAAAAATCAATGAATATTGTAAATGCACAAACAGTAATATCTCCACATTGCAAGGTGCAATTCTGAAATTTTTTGCTTTTTCCTGCTAATCCTAGCATGATAAAGAAGATTCAAAGAGAGTGAGATGCCAGCTCCTTTCATTCAGTCAGTAGCTTCAAACATTTCTGGACGTTTTTCAATGGCAAAAATCAATGAATATTGTAAATGCACAAACAGTAATTTCTCCGCATTGCAAGGTGCAATTCTGAAATTTTTTGCTTTTTCCTGCTCCTCTTAGCATGATAAAGAAGATTCAAAGAGAGTGAGATGCCAGCTCCTTTCATTCAGTCAGTAGCTTCAATCATTTCTGGACGTTTTTCAATGGCAAAAATCAATGAATATTGTAAATGCACAAACAGTAATTTCTCCGCATTGCAAGGTGCAATTCTGAAATTTTTTGCTTTTTCCTGCTCCTCTTAGCATGATAATGAAGATTCAAAGAGAGTGAGATGCCAGCTCCTTTCATTCAGTCAGTAGCTTCAATCATTTCTGGTATATGAATAACATGATGTTTTTCAATGGCAAAAATCAATGAATATTGTAAATGCACAAACAGTAATTTCTCCGCATTGCAAGGTGCAATTCTGAAATTTTTTGCTTTTTCCTGCTCCTCTTAGCATGATAAAGAAGATTCAAAGAGAGTGAGATGCCAGCTCCTTTCATTCAGTCAGTAGCTTCAATCATTTCTGGACGTTTTTCAATGGCAAAAATCAATGAATATTGTAAATGCACAAACAGTAATTTCTCCGCATTGCAAGGTGCAATTCTGAAATTTTTTGCTTTTTCCTGCTCCTCTTAGCATGATAAAGAAGATTCAAAGAGAGTGAGATGCCAGCTCCTTTCATTCAGTCAGTAGCTTCAATCATTTCTGGACGTTTTTCAATGGCAAAAATCAATGAATATTGTAAATGCACAAACAGTAATTTCTCCGCATTGCAAGGTGCAATTCTGAAATTTTTTGCTTTTTCCTGCTCCTCTTAGCATGATAAAGAAGATTCAAAGAGAGTGAGATGCCAGCTCCTTTCATTCAGTCAGTAGCTTCAATCATTTCTGGTATATGAATAACATGATGTTTTTCAATGGCAAAAATCAATGAATATTGTAAATGCACAAACAGTAATTTCTCCGCATTGCAAGGTGCAATTCTGAAATTTTTTGCTTTTTCCTGCTCCTCTTAGCATGATAAAGAAGATTCAAAGAGCGTGAGATGCCAGCTCCTTTCATTCAGTCAGTAGCTTCAATCATTTCTGGATGTTTTTCAATGGCAAAAATCAATGAATATTGTAAATGCACAAACAGTAATTTCTCCGCATTGCAAGGTGCAATTCTGAAATTTTTTGCTTTTTCCTGCTCCTCTTAGCATGATAAAGAAGATTCAAAGAGAGTGAGATGCCAGCTCCTTTCATTCAGTCAGTAGCTTCAGTCATTTCTGGACGTTTTTCAATGGCAAAAATCAATGAATATTGTAAATGCACAAACAGTAATTTCTCCGCATTGCAACGTGCAATTCTGAAATTTTTTGCTTTTTCCTGCTATTCTTAGCATGATAAAGAAGATTCAAAGAGAGTGAGATGCCAGCTCCTTTCATTCAGTCAGTAGCTTCAAACATTTCTGGTATAAACATTTCTGGACGTTTTTCAATGGCAAAAATCAATGAATATTGTAAATGCACAAACAGTAATATCTCCACATTGCAAGGTGCAATTCTGAAATTTTTTGCTTTTTCCTGCTAATCCTAGCATGATAAAGAAGATTCAAATAGAGTGAGATGCCAGCTCCTTTCATTCAGTCAGTAGCTTCAAACATTTCTGGACGTTTTTCAATGGCAAAATTCAATGAATATTGTAAATGCACAAACAGTAATATCTCCACTTTGCAAGGTGCAATTCTGAAATTTTTTGCTTTTTCCTGCTAATCCTAGCATGATAAAGAAGATTCAAAGAGAGTGAGATGCCAGCTCCTTTCATTCAGTCAGTAGCTTCAATCATTTCTGGACGTTTTTCAATGGCAAAAATCAATGAATATTGTAAATGCACAAACAGTAATTTCTCCGCATTGCAAGGTGCAATTCTGAAATTTTTTGCTTTTTCCTGCTCCTCTTAGCATGATAAAGAAGATTCAAAGAGAGTGAGATGCCAGCTCCTTTCATTCAGTCAGCAGCTTCAATCATTTCTGGACGTTTTTCAATGGCAAAAATCAATGAATATTGTAAATGCACAAACAGTAATTTCTCCGCATTGCAAGGTGCAATTCTGAAATTTTTTGCTTTTTCCTGCTCCTCTTAGCATGATAAAGAAGATTCAAAGAGAGTGAGATGCCAGCTCCTTTCATTCAGTCAGTAGCTTCAATCATTTCTGGTATATGAATAACATGATGTTTTTCAATGGCAAAAATCAATGAATATTGTAAATGCACAAACAGTAATTTCTCCGCATTGCAAGGTGCAATTCTGAAATTTTTTGCTTTTTCCTGCTCCTCTTAGCATGATAAAGAAGATTCAAAGAGAGTGAGATGCCAGCTCCTTTCATTCAGTCAGTAGCTTCAATCATTTCTGGACGTTTTTCAATGGCAAAAATCAATGAATATTGTAAATGCACAAACAGTAATTTCTCCGCATTGCAAGGTGCAATTCTGAAATTTTTTGCTTTTTCCTGCTCCTCTTAGCATGATAAAGAAGATTCTAAGAGAGTGAGATGCCAGCTCCTTTCATTCAGTCAGTAGCTTCAATCATTTCTGGACGTTTTTCAATGGCAAAAATCAATGAATATTGTAAATGCACAAACAGTAATTTCTCCGCATTGCAAGGTGCAATTCTGAATTTTTTTGCTTTTTCCTGATCCTCTTAGCATGATAAAGAAGATTCAAAGAGAGTGAGATGCCAGTTCCTTTCATTCAGTCAGTAGCTTCAATCATTTCTGGTATATGAATAACATGATGTTTTTCAATGGCAAAAATCAATGAATATTGTAAATGCACAAACAGTAATTTCTCCGCATTGCAAGGTGCAATTCTGAAATTTTTTGCTTTTTCCTGCTCCTCTTAGCATGATAAAGAAGATTCAAAGAGAGTGAGATGCCAGCTCCTTTCATTCAGTCAGTAGCTTCAATCATTTCTGGATGTTTTTCAATGGCAAAAATCAATGAATATTGTAAATGCACAAACAGTAATTTCTCCGCATTGCAAGGTGCAATTCTGAAATTTTTTGCTTTTTCCTGCTCCTCTTAGCATGATAAAGAAGATTCAAAGAGAGTGAGATGCCAGCTCCTTTCATTCAGTCAGTAGCTTCAGTCATTTCTGGACGTTTTTCAATGGCAAAAATCAAAGAATATTGTAAATGCACAAACAGTAATTTCTCCGCATTGCAAGGTGCAATTCTGAAATTTTTTGCTTTTTCCTGCTCCTCTTAGCATGATAAAGAAGATTCAAAGAGAGTGAGATGCCAGCTCCTTTCATTCAGTCAGTAGCTTCAAACATTTCTGGTATAAACATTTCTGGACGTTTTTCAATGGCAAAAATCAATGAATATTGTAAATGCACAAACAGTAATATCTCCACATTGCAAGGTGCAATTCTGAAATTTTTTGCTTTTTCCTGCTAATCCTAGCATGATAAAGAAGATTCAAATAGAGTGAGATGCCAGCTCCTTTCATTCAGTCAGTAGCTTCAAACATTTCTGGACGTTTTTCAATGGCAAAATTCAATGAATATTGTAAATGCACAAACAGTAATATCTCCACATTGCAAGGTGCAATTCTGAAATTTTTTGCTTTTTCCTGCTAAACCTAGCATGATAAAGAAGATTCAAAGAGAGTGAGATGCCAGCTCCTTTCATTCAGTCAGTAGCTTCAATCATTTCTGGACGTTTTTCAATGGCAAAAATCAATGAATATTGTAAATGCACAAACAGTAATTTCTCCGCATTGCAAGGTGCAATTCTGAAATTTTTTGCTTTTTCCTGCTCCTCTTAGCATGATAAAGAAGATTCAAAGAGAGTGAGATGCCAGCTCCTTTCATTCAGTCAGTAGCTTCAATCATTTCTGGACGTTTTTCAATGGCAAAAATCAATGAATATTGTAAATGCACAAACAGTAATTTCTCCGCATTGCAAGGTGCAATTCTGAAATTTTTTGCTTTTTCCTGCTCCTCTTAGCATGATAAAGAAGATTCAAAGAGAGTGAGATGCCAGCTCCTTTCATTCAGTCAGTAGCTTCAATCATTTCTGGTATATGAATAACATGATGTTTTTCAATGGCAAAAATCAATGAATATTGTAAATGCACAAACAGTAATTTCTCCGCATTGCAAGGTGCAATTCTGAAATTTTTTGCTTTTTCCTGCTCCTCTTAGCATGATAAAGAAGATTCAAAGAGAGTGAGATGCCAGCTCCTTTCATTCAGTCAGTAGCTTCAATCATTTCTGGACGTTTTTCAATGGCAAAAATCAATGAATATTGTAAATGCACAAACAGTAATTTCTCCGCATTGCAAGGTGCAATTCTGAAATTTTTTGCTTTTTCCTGCTCCTCTTAGCATGATAAAGAAGATTCAAATTGAGTGAGATGCCAGCTCCTTTCTTTCAGTCAGTAGCTTCAGTCATTTCTGGACGTTTTTCAATGGCAAAAATCAATGAATATTGTAAATGCACAAACAGTAATTTCTCCGCATTGCAAGGTGCAATTCTGAAATTTTTTGCTTTTTCCTGCTCCTCTTAGCATGATAAAGAAGATTCAAAGAGAGTGAGATGCCAGCTCCTTTCATTCAGTCAGTAGCTTCAATCATTTCTGGACGTTTTTCAATGGCAAAAATCAATGAATATTGTAAATGCACAAACAGTAATTTCTCCGCATTGCAAGGTGCAATTCTGAAATTTTTTGCTTTTTCCTGCTCCTCTTAGCATGATAAAGAAGATTCAAAGAGAGTGAGATGCCAGCTCCTTTCATTCAGTCAGTAGCTTCAATCATTTCTGGACGTTTTTCAATGGCAAAAATCAATGAATATTGTAAATGCACAAACAGTAATTTCTCCGCATTGCAAATTGCAATTCTGAAATTTTTTGCTTTTTCCTGCTCCTCTTAGCATGATAAAGAAGATTCAAAGAGAGTGAGATGCCAGCTCCTTTCATTCAGTCAGTAGCTTCAATCATTTCTGGACGTTTTTCAATGGCAAAAATCAATGAATATTGTAAATGCACAAACAGTAATTTCTCCGCATTGCAAGGTGCAATTCTGAAATTTTTTGCTTTTTCCTGCTCCTCTTAGCATGATAAAGAAGATTCAAAGAGAATGAGATGCCAGCTCCTTTCATTCAGTCAGTAGCTTCAATCATTTCTGGTATATGAATAACATGATGTTTTTCAATGGCAAAAATCAATGAATATTGTAAATGCACAAACAGTAATTTCTCCGCATTGCAAGGTGCAATTCTGAAATTTTTTGCTTTTTCCTGCTCCTCTTAGCATGATAAAGAAGATTCAAAGAGAGTGAGATGCCAGCTCCTTTCATTCAGTCAGTAGCTTCAATCATTTCTGGATGTTTTTCAATGGCAAAAATCAATGAATATTGTAAATGCACAAACAGTAATTTCTCCGCATTGCAAGGTGCAATTCTGAAATTTTTTGCTTTTTCCTGCTCCTCTTAGCATGATAAAGAAGATTCAGAGAGTGAGATGCCAGCTCCTTTCATTCAGTCAGTAGCTTCAGTCATTTCTGGACGTTTTTCAATGGCAAAAATCAATGAATATTGTAAATGCACAAACAGTAATTTCTCCGCATTGCAAGGTGCAATTCTGAAATTTTTTGCTTTTTCCTGCTCCTCTTAGCATGATAAAGAAGATTCAAAGAGAGTGAGATGCCAGCTCCTTTCATTCAGTCAGTAGCTTCAAACATTTCTGGTATAAACATTTCTGGACGTTTTTCAATGGCAAAAATCAATGAATATTGTAAATGCACAAACAGTAATATCTCCACATTGCAAGGTGCAATTCTGAAATTTTTTGCTTTTTCCTGCTCCTCTTAGCATGATAAAGAAGATTCAAAGAGAGTGAGATGCCAGCTCCTTTCATTCAGTCAGTAGCTTCAATCATTTCTGGACGTTTTTCAATGGCAAAAATCAATGAATATTGTAAATGCACAAACAGTAATTTCTCCGCATTGCAAGGTGCAATTCTGAAATTTTTTGCTTTTTCCTGCTCCTCTTAGCATGATAATGAAGATTCAAAGAGAGTGAGATGCCAGCTCCTTTCATTCAGTCAGTAGCTTCAATCATTTCTGGTATATGAATAACATGATGTTTTTCAATGGCAAAAATCAATGAATATTGTAAATGCACAAACAGTAATTTCTCCGCATTGCAAGGTGCAATTCTGAAATTTTTTGCTTTTTCCTGCTCCTCTTAGCATGATAAAGAAGATTCAAAGAGAGTGAGATGCCAGCTCCTTTCATTCAGTCAGTAGCTTCAATCATTTCTGGACGTTTTTCAATAGCAAAAATCAATGAATATTGTAAATGCACAAACAGTAATTTCTCCGCATTGCAAGGTGCAATTCTGAAATTTTTTGCTTTTTCCTGCTCCTCTTAGCATGATAAAGAAGATTCAAAGAGAGTGAGATGCCAGCTCCTTTCATTCAGTCAGTAGCTTCAATCATTTCTGGACGTTTTTCAATGGCAAAAATCAATGAATATTGTAAATGCACAAACAGTAATTTCTCCGCATTGCAAGGTGCAATTCTGAAATTTTTTGCTTTTTCCTGCTCCTCTTAGCATGATAAAGAAGATTCAAAGAGAGTGAGATGCCAGCTCCTTTCATTCAGTCAGTAGCTTCAATCATTTCTGGTATATGAATAACATGATGTTTTTCAATGGCAAAAATCAATGAATATTGTAAATGCACAAACAGTAATTTCTCCGCATTGCAAGGTGCAATTCTGAAATTTTTTGCTTTTTCCTGCTCCTCTTAGCATGATAAAGAAGATTCAAAGAGCGTGAGATGCCAGCTCCTTTCATTCAGTCAGTAGCTTCAATCATTTCTGGATGTTTTTCAATGGCAAAAATCAATGAATATTGTAAATGCACAAACAGTAATTTCTCCGCATTGCAAGGTGCAATTCTGAAATTTTTTGCTTTTTCCTGCTCCTCTTAGCATGATAAAGAAGATTCAAAGAGAGTGAGATGCCAGCTCCTTTCATTCAGTCAGTAGCTTCAGTCATTTCTGGACGTTTTTCAATGGCAAAAATCAATGAATATTGTAAATGCACAAACAGTAATTTCTCCGCATTGCAACGTGCAATTCTGAAATTTTTTGCTTTTTCCTGCTATTCTTAGCATGATAAAGAAGATTCAAAGAGAGTGAGATGCCAGCTCCTTTCATTCAGTCAGTAGCTTCAAACATTTCTGGTATAAACATTTCTGGACGTTTTTCAATGGCAAAAATCAATGAATATTGTAAATGCACAAACAGTAATATCTCCACATTGCAAGGTGCAATTCTGAAATTTTTTGCTTTTTCCTGCTAATCCTAGCATGATAAAGAAGATTCAAATAGAGTGAGATGCCAGCTCCTTTCATTCAGTCAGTAGCTTCAAACATTTCTGGACGTTTTTCAATGGCAAAATTCATTGAATATTGTAAATGCACAAACAGTAATATCTCCACTTTGCAAGGTGCAATTCTGAAATTTTTTGCTTTTTCCTGCTAATCCTAGCATGATAAAGAAGATTCAAAGAGAGTGAGATGCCAGCTCCTTTCATTCAGTCAGTAGCTTCAATCATTTCTGGACGTTTTTCAATGGCAAAAATCAATGAATATTGTAAATGCACAAACAGTAATTTCTCCGCATTGCAAGGTGCAATTCTGAAATTTTTTGCTTTTTCCTGCTCCTCTTAGCATGATAAAAGAAGATTCAAAGAGAGTGAGATGCCAGCTCCTTTCATTCAGTCAGTAGCTTCAATCATTTCTGGACGTTTTTCAATGGCAAAAATCAATGAATATTGTAAATGCACAAACAGTAATTTCTCCGCATTGCAAGGTGCAATTCTGAAATTTTTTGCTTTTTCCTGCTCCTCTTAGCATGATAAAGAAGATTCAAAGAGAGTGAGATGCCAGCTCCTTTCATTCAGTCAGTAGCTTCAATCATTTCTGGTATATGAATAACATGATGTTTTTCAATGGCAAAAATCAATGAATATTGTAAATGCACAAACAGTAATTTCTCCGCATTGCAAGGTGCAATTCTGAAATTTTTTGCTTTTTCCTGCTCCTCTTAGCATGATAAAGAAGATTCAAAGAGAGTGAGATGCCAGCTCCTTTCATTCAGTCAGTAGCTTCAATCATTTCTGGACGTTTTTCAATGGCAAAAATCAATGAATATTGTAAATGCACAAACAGTAATTTCTCCGCATTGCAAGGTGCAATTCTGAAATTTTTTGCTTTTTCCTGCTCCTCTTAGCATGATAAAGAAGATTCTAAGAGAGTGAGATGCCAGCTCCTTTCATTCAGTCAGTAGCTTCAATCATTTCTGGACGTTTTTCAATGGCAAAAATCAATGAATATTGTAAATGCACAAACAGTAATTTCTCCGCATTGCAAGGTGCAATTCTGAATTTTTTTGCTTTTTCCTGATCCTCTTAGCATGATAAAGAAGATTCAAAGAGAGTGAGATGCCAGTTCCTTTCATTCAGTCAGTAGCTTCAATCATTTCTGGTATATGAATAACATGATGTTTTTCAATGGCAAAAATCAATGAATATTGTAAATGCACAAACAGTAATTTCTCCGCATTGCAAGGTGCAATTCTGAAATTTTTTGCTTTTTCCTGCTCCTCTTAGCATGATAAAGAAGATTCAAAGAGAGTGAGATGCCAGCTCCTTTCATTCAGTCAGTAGCTTCAATCATTTCTGGATGTTTTTCAATGGCAAAAATCAATGAATATTGTAAATGCACAAACAGTAATTTCTCCGCATTGCAAGGTGCAATTCTGAAATTTTTTGCTTTTTCCTGCTCCTCTTAGCATGATAAAGAAGATTCAAAGAGAGTGAGATGCCAGCTCCTTTCATTCAGTCAGTAGCTTCAGTCATTTCTGGACGTTTTTCAATGGCAAAAATCAATGAATATTGTAAATGCACAAACAGTAATTTCTCCGCATTGCAAGGTGCAATTCTGAAATTTTTTGCTTTTTCCTGCTCCTCTTAGCATGATAAAGAAGATTCAAAGAGAGTGAGATGCCAGCTCCTTTCATTCAGTCAGTAGCTTCAAACATTTCTGGTATAAACATTTCTGGACGTTTTTCAATGGCAAAAATCAATGAATATTGTAAATGCACAAACAGTAATATCTCCACATTGCAAGGTGCAATTCTGAAATTTTTTGCTTTTTCCTGCTAATCCTAGCATGATAAAGAAGATTCAAATAGAGTGAGATGCCAGCTCCTTTCATTCAGTCAGTAGCTTCAAACATTTCTGGACGTTTTTCAATGGCAAAATTCAATGAATATTGTAAATGCACAAACAGTAATATCTCCACATTGCAAGGTGCAATTCTGAAATTTTTTGCTTTTTCCTGCTAAACCTAGCATGATAAAGAAGATTCAAAGAGAGTGAGATGCCAGCTCCTTTCATTCAGTCAGTAGCTTCAATCATTTCTGGACGTTTTTCAATGGCAAAAATCAATGAATATTGTAAATGCACAAACAGTAATTTCTCCGCATTGCAAGGTGCAATTCTGAAATTTTTTGCTTTTTCCTGCTCCTCTTAGCATGATAAAGAAGATTCAAAGAGAGTGAGATGCCAGCTCCTTTCATTCAGTCAGTAGCTTCAATCATTTCTGGACATTTTTCAATGGCAAAAATCAATGAATATTGTAAATGCACAAACAGTAATTTCTCCGCATTGCAAGGTGCAATTCTGAAATTTTTTGCTTTTTCCTGCTCCTCTTAGCATGATAAAGAAGATTCAAAGAGAGTGAGATGCCAGCTCCTTTCATTCAGTCAGTAGCTTCAATCATTTCTGGTATATGAATAACATGATGTTTTTCAATGGCAAAAATCAATGAATATTGTAAATGCACAAACAGTAATTTCTCCGCATTGCAAGGTGCAATTCTGAAATTTTTTGCTTTTTCCTGCTCCTCTTAGCATGATAAAGAAGATTCAAAGAGAGTGAGATGCCAGCTCCTTTCTTTCAGTCAGTAGCTTCAATCATTTCTGGACGTTTTTCAATGGCAAAAATCAATGAATATTGTAAATGCACAAACAGTAATTTCTCCGCATTGCAAGGTGCAATTCTGAAATTTTTTGCTTTTTCCTGCTCCTCTTAGCATGATAAAGAAGATTCAAAGAGAATGAGATGCCAGCTCCTTTCATTCAGTCAGTAGCTTCAGTCATTTCTGGACGTTTTTCAATGGCAAAAATCAATGAATATTGTAAATGCACAAACAGTAATTTCTCCGCATTGCAAGGTGCAATTCTGAAATTTTTTGCTTTTTCCTGCTCCTCTTAGCATGATAAAGAAGATTCAAAGAGAGTGAGATGCCAGCTCCTTTCATTCAGTCAGTAGCTTCAATCATTTCTGGACGTTTTTCAATGGCAAAAATCAATGAATATTGTAAATGCACAAACAGTAATTTCTCCGCATTGCAAGGTGCAATTCTGAAATTTTTTGCTTTTTCCTGCTCCTCTTAGCATGATAAAGAAGATTCAAAGAGAGTGAGATGCCAGCTCCTTTCATTCAGTCAGTAGCTTCAATCATTTCTGGACGTTTTTCAATGGCAAAAATCAATGAATATTGTAAATGCACAAACAGTAATTTCTCCGCATTGCAAATTGCAATTCTGAAATTTTTTGCTTTTTCCTGCTCCTCTTAGCATGATAAAGAAGATTCAAAGAGAGTGAGATGCCAGCTCCTTTCATTCAGTCAGTAGCTTCAATCATTTCTGGACGTTTTTCAATGGCAAAATCAATGAATATTGTAAATGGACAAACAGTAATTTCTCCGCATTGCAAGGTGCAATTCTGAAATTTTTTGCTTTTTCCTGCTCCTCTTAGCATGATAAAGAAGATTCAAAGAGAATGAGATGCCAGCTCCTTTCATTCAGTCAGTAGCTTCAATCATTTCTGGTATATGAATAACATGATGTTTTTCAATGGCAAAAATCAATGAATATTGTAAATGCACAAACAGTAATTTCTCCGCATTGCAAGGTGCAATTCTGAAATTTTTTGCTTTTTCCTGCTCCTCTTAGCATGATAAAGAAGATTCAAAGAGAGTGAGATGCCAGCTCCTTTCATTCAGTCAGTAGCTTCAATCATTTCTGGATGTTTTTCAATGGCAAAAATCAATGAATATTGTAAATGCACAAACAGTAATTTCTCCGCATTGCAAGGTGCAATTCTGAAATTTTTTGCTTTTTCCTGCTCCTCTTAGCATGATAAAGAAGATTCAGAGAGTGAGATGCCAGCTCCTTTCATTCAGTCAGTAGCTTCAGTCATTTCTGGACGTTTTTCAATGGCAAAAATCAATGAATATTGTAAATGCACAAACAGTAATTTCTCCGCATTGCAAGGTGCAATTCTGAAATTTTTTGCTTTTTCCTGCTCCTCTTAGCATGATAAAGAAGATTCAAAGAGAGTGAGATGCCAGCTCCTTTCATTCAGTCAGTAGCTTCAAACATTTCTGGTATAAACATTTCTGGACGTTTTTCAATGGCAAAAATCAATGAATATTGTAAATGCACAAACAGTAATATCTCCACATTGCAAGGTGCAATTCTGAAATTTTTTGCTTTTTCCTGCTCCTCTTAGCATGATAAAGAAGATTCAAAGAGAGTGAGATGCCAGCTCCTTTCATTCAGTCAGTAGCTTCAATCATTTCTGGACGTTTTTCAATGGCAAAAATCAATGAATATTGTAAATGCACAAACAGTAATTTCTCCGCATTGCAAGGTGCAATTCTGAAATTTTTTGCTTTTTCCTGCTCCTCTTAGCATGATAAAGAAGATTCAAAGAGAGTGAGATGCCAGCTCCTTTCATTCAGTCAGTAGCTTCAATCATTTCTGGTATATGAATAACATGATGTTTTTCAATGGCAAAAATCAATGAATATTGTAAATGCACAAACAGTAATTTCTCCGCATTGCAAGGTGCAATTCTGAAATTTTTTGCTTTTTCCTGCTCCTCTTAGCATGATAAAGAAGATTCAAAGAGAGTGAGATGCCAGCTCTTTTCATTCAGTCAGTAGCTTCAATCATTTCTGGACGTTTTTCAATGGCAAAAATCAATGAATATTGTAAATGCACAAACAGTAATTTCTCCGCATTGCAAGGTGCAATTCTGAAATTTTTTGCTTTTTCCTGCTCCTCTTAGCATGATAAAGAAGATTCAAAGAGAGTGAGATGCCAGCTCCTTTCATTCAGTCAGTAGCTTCAGTCATTTCTGGACGTTTTTCAATGGCAAAAATCAATGAATATTGTAAATGCACAAACAGTAATTTCTCCGCATTGCAAGGTGCAATTCTGAAATTCTTTGCTTTTTCCTGCTCCTCTTAGCATGATAAAGAAGATTCAAAGAGAGTGAGATGCCAGCTCCTTTCATTCAGTCAGTAGCTTCAAACATTTCTGGTATAAACATTTCTGGACGTTTTTCAATGGCAAAAATCAATGAATATTGTAAATGCACAAACAGTAATATCTCCACATTGCAAGGTGCAATTCTGAAATTTTTTGCTTTTTCCTGCTAATCCTAGCATGATAAAGAAGATTCAAAGAGAGTGAGATGCCAGCTCCTTTCATTCAGTCAGTAGCTTCAAGCATTTCTGGACGTTTTTCAATGGCAAAAATCAATGAATATTGTAAATGCACAAACAGTAATTTCTCCGCATTGCAAGGTGCAATTCTGAAATTTTTTGCTTTTTCCTGCTCCTCTTAGCATGATAAAGAAGATTCAAAGAGAGTGAGATGCCAGCTCCTTTCATTCAGTCAGTAGCTTCAATCATTTCTGGACGTTTTTCAATGGCAAAAATCAATGAATATTGTAAATGCACAAACAGTAATTTCTCCGCATTGCAAATTGCAATTCTGAAATTTTTTGCTTTTTCCTGCTCCTCTTAGCATGATAAAGAAGATTCAAAGAGAGTGAGATGACAGCTCCTTTCATTCAGTCAGTAGCTTCAATCATTTCTGGACGTTTTTCAATTGCAAAAATCAATGAATATTGTAAATGCACAAACAGTAATTTCTCCGCATTGCAAGGTGCAATTCTGAAATTTTTTGCTTTTTCCTGCTCCTCTTAGCATGATAAAGAAGATTCAAAGAGAATGAGATGCCAGCTCCTTTCATTCAGTCAGTAGCTTCAATCATTTCTGGTATATGAATAACATGATGTTTTTCAATGGCAAAAATCAATGAATATTGTAAATGCACAAACAGTAATTTCTCCGCATTGCAAGGTGCAATTCTGAAATTTTTTGCTTTTTCCTGCTCCTCTTAGCATGATAAAGAAGATTCAAAGAGAGTGAGATGCCAGCTCCTTTCATTCAGTCAGTAGCTTCAATCATTTCTGGATGTTTTTCAATGGCAAAAATCAATGAATATTGTAAATGCACAAACAGTAATTTCTCCGCATTGCAAGGTGCAATTCTGAAATTTTTTGCTTTTTCCTGCTCCTCTTAGCATGATAAAGAAGATTCAGAGAGTGAGATGCCAGCTCCTTTCATTCAGTCAGTAGCTTCAGTCATTTCTGGACGTTTTTCAATGGCAAAAATCAATGAATATTGTAAATGCACAAACAGTAATTTCTCCGCATTGCAAGGTGCAATTCTGAAATTTTTTGCTTTTTCCTGCTCCTCTTAGCATGATAAAGAAGATTCAAAGAGAGTGAGATGCCAGCTCCTTTCATTCAGTCAGTAGCTTCAAACATTTCTGGTATAAACATTTCTGGACGTTTTTCAATGGCAAAAATCAATGAATATTGTAAATGCACAAACAGTAATATCTCCACATTGCAAGGTGCAATTCTGAAATTTTTTGCTTTTTCCTGCTCCTCTTAGCATGATAAAGAAGATTCAAAGAGAGTGAGATGCCAGCTCCTTTCATTCAGTCAGTAGCTTCAATCATTTCTGGACGTTTTTCAATGGCAAAAATCAATGAATATTGTAAATGCACAAACAGTAATTTCTCCGCATTGCAAGGTGCAATTCTGAAATTTTTTGCTTTTTCCTGCTCCTCTTAGCATGATAAAGAAGATTCAAAGAGAGTGAGATGCCAGCTCCTTTCATTCAGTCAGTAGCTTCAATCATTTCTGGTATATGAATAACATGATGTTTTTCAATGGCAAAAATCAATGAATATTGTAAATGCACAAACAGTAATTTCTCCGCATTGCAAGGTGCAATTCTGAAATTTTTTGCTTTTTCCTGCTCCTCTTAGCATGATAAAGAAGATTCAAAGAGAGTGAGATGCCAGCTCTTTTCATTCAGTCAGTAGCTTCAATCATTTCTGGACGTTTTTCAATGGCAAAAATCAATGAATATTGTAAATGCACAAACAGTAATTTCTCCGCATTGCAAGGTGCAATTCTGAAATTTTTTGCTTTTTCCTGCTCCTCTTAGCATGATAAAGAAGATTCAAAGAGAGTGAGATGCCAGCTCCTTTCATTCAGTCAGTAGCTTCAGTCATTTCTGGACGTTTTTCAATGGCAAAAATCAATGAATATTGTAAATGCACAAACAGTAATTTCTCCGCATTGCAAGGTGCAATTCTGAAATTCTTTGCTTTTTCCTGCTAATCCTAGCATGATAAAGAAGATTCAAATAGAGTGAGATGCCAGCTCCTTTCATTCAGTCAGTAGCTTCAAACATTTCTGGACGTTTTTCAATGGCAAAAATCAATGAATATTGTAAATGCACAAACAGTAATATCTCCACATTGCAAGGTTCAATTCTGAAATTTTTTGCTTTTTCCTGCTAATCCTAGCATGATAAAGAAGATTCAAAGAGAATGAGATGCCAGCTCATTTCATTCAGTCAGTAGCTTCAAACATTTCTGGTATATGAATAACATGATGTTTTTCAATGGCAAAAATCAATGAATTTTGTAAATGCACAAACAGTAATATCTCCATATTGCAAGGTGCAATTCTGAAATTTTTTGCTTTTTCCTGCTAATCCTAGCATGATAAAGAAGATTCAAAGAGAGTGAGATGCCAGCTCCTTTCATTCAGTCAGTAGCTTCAAACATTTCTGGACGTTTTTCAATGGCAAAAATCAATGAATATTGTAAATGCACAAACAGTAATATCTCCACATTGCAAGGTGCAATTCTGAAATTTTTTGCTTTTTCCTGCTACTCCTAGCATGATAAAGAAGATTCAAAGAGAGTGAGATGCCAGCTCCTTTCATTCAGTCAGTAGCTTCAAACATATCTGGACGTTTTTCAATGGCAAAAATCAATGAATATTGTAAATGCACAAACAGTAATATCTCCACATTGCAAGGTGCAATTCTGAAATTTTTTGCTTTTTCCTGCTAATCCTAGCATGATAAAGAAGATTCAAAGAGAGTGAGATGCCAGCTCCTTTCATTCAGTCAGTAGCTTCAAACATTTCTGGACGTTTTTCAATGGCAAAAATCTATGAATATTGTAAATGCACAAACAGTAATTTCTCCGCATTGCAAGGTGCAATTCTGAAATTTTTTGCTTTTTCCTGCTCCTCTTAGCATGATAAAGAT
Source organism: Phyllobates terribilis (assembly GCF_046119375.1). NCBI lineage: Eukaryota > Metazoa > Chordata > Amphibia > Anura > Dendrobatidae > Phyllobates > Phyllobates terribilis. Next base: position 158,836 of record NW_027363660.1, on the reverse strand, counting down.
TCAAAGAGAGTGAGATGCCAGCTCCTTTCATTCAGTCAGTAGCTTCAATCATTTCTGGACGTTTTTCAATGGCAAAAATCAATGAATATTGTAAATGCACAAACAGTAATTTCTCCGCATTGCAAGGTGCAATTCTGAAATTTTTTGCTTTTTCCTGCTCCTCTTAGCATGAAAAAGAAGATTCAAAGAGAATGAGATGCCTGCTCCTTTCATTCAGTCAGTAGCTTCAATCATTTCTGGTATATGAATAACATGATGTTTTTCAATGGCAAAAATCAATGAATATTGTAAATGCACAAACAGTAATTTCTCCGCATTGCAAGGTGCAATTCTGAATTTTTTTGCTTTTTCCTGCTCCTCTTAGCATGATAAAGAAGATTCAAAGAGAGTGAGATGCCAGCTCCTTTCATTCAGTCAGTAGCTTCAATCATTTCTGGACGTTTTTCAATGGCAAAAATCAATGAATATTGTAAATGCACAAACAGTAATTTCTCCGCATTGCAAGGTGCAATTCTGAAATTTTTTGCTTTTTCCTGCTCCTCTTAGCATGATAAAGAAGATTCAAAGAGAGTGAGATGCCAGCTCCTTTCATTCAGTCAGTAGCTTCAAACATTTCTGGTATATGAATAACATGATGTTTTTCAATGGCAAAAATCAATGAATATTGTAAATGCACAAACAGTAATTTCTCCGCATTGCAAGGTGCAATTCTGAAATTTTTTGCTTTTTCCTGCTCCTCTTAGCATGATAAAGAAGATTCAAAGAGAGTGAGATGCCAGCTCCTTTCATTCAGTCAGTAGCTTCAATCTTTTCTGGACGTTTTTCAATGGCAAAAATCAATGAATATTGTAAATGCACAAACAGTAATTTCTCCGCATTGCAAGGTGCAATTCTGAAATTTTTTGCTTTTTCCTGCTCCTCTTAGCATGATAAAGAAGATTCAAAGAGAGTGAGATGCCAGCTCCTTTCATTCAGTCAGTAGCTTCAATCATTTCTGGTATATGAATAACATGATGTTTTTCAATGGCAAAAATCAATGAATATTGTAAATGCACAAACAGTAATTTCTCCGCATTGCAAGGTGCAATTCTGAAATTTTTTGCTTTTTCCTGCTCCTCTTAGCATGGTAAAGAAGATTCAAAGAGAGTGAGATGCCAGCTCCTTTCATTCAGTCAGTAGCTTCAATCATTTCTGGACGTTTTTCAATGGCAAAAATCAATGAATATTGTAAATGCACAAACAGTAATTTCTCCGCATTGCAAGGTGCAATTCTGAAATTTTTTGCTTTTTCCTGCTCCTCTTAGCATGATAAAGAAGATTCAAAGAGAGTGAGATGCCAGCTCCTTTCATTCAGTCAGTAGCTTCAATCATTTCTGGGTATGAATAACATGATGTTTTTCAATGGCAAAAATCAATGAATATTGTAAATGCACAAACAGTAATTTCTCCGCATTGCAAGGTGCAATTCTGAAATTTTTTGCTTTTTCCTGCTCCTCTTAGCATGATAAAGAAGATTCAAAGAGAGTGAGATGCCAGCTCCTTTCATTCAGTCAGTAGCTTCAATCATTTCTGGACGTTTTTCAATGGCAAAAATCAATGAATATAGTAAATGCACAAACAGTAATTTCTCCGCATTGCAAGGTGCAATTCTGAAATTTTTTGCTTTTTCCTGCTCCTCTTAGCATGATAAAGAAGATTCAAAGAGAGTGAGATGCCAGCTCCTTTCATTCAGTCAGTAGCTTCAATCATTTCTGGACGTTTTTCAATGGCAAAAATCAATGAATATTGAAAATGCACAAACAGTAATTTCTCCGCATTGCAAGGTGCAATTCTGAATTTTTTTGCTTTTTCCTGCTCCTCTTAGCATGATAAAGAAGATTCAAAGAGAGTGAGATGCCAGCTCCTTTCATTCAGTCAGTAACTTCAAACATTTCTGGTATAAACATTTCTGGACGTTTTTCAATGGCAAAAATCAATGAATATTGTAAATGCACAAACAGTAATATCTCCACATTGCAAGGTGCAATTCTGAAATTTTTTGCTTTTTCCTGCTAATCCTAGCATGATAAAGAATATTCAAATAGAGTGAGATGCCAGCTCCTTTCATTCAGTCAGTAGCTTCAAACATTTCTGGACGTTTTTCAATGGCAAAAATCAATGAATATTGTAAATGCACAAACAGTAATATCTCCACATTGCAAGGTGCAATTCTGAAATTTTTTGCTTTTTCCTGCTAATCCTAGCATGATAAAGAAGATTCAAAGAGAGTGAGATGCCAGGTCCTTTCATTCAGTCAGTAGCCTCAAACATTTCTGGTATATGAATAACATGATGTTTTTTAATGGCAAAAATCAATGAATATTGTAAATGCACAAACAGTAATATCTCCACATTGCAAGGTGCAATTCTGAAATTTTTTGCTTTTTCCTGCTAATCCTAGCATGATAAAGAAGATTCAAAGAGAGTGAGATGCCAGCTCCTTTCATTCAGTCAGTAGCTTCAAACATTTCTGGACGTTTTTCAATGGCAAAAATCAATGAATATTGTAAATGCACAAACAGTAATATCTCCACATTGCAAGGTGCAATTCTGAAATTTTTTGCTTTTTCCTGCTACTCCTAGCATGATAAAGAAGATTCAAAGAGAGTGAGATGCCAGCTCCTTTCATTCAGTCAGTAGCTTCAAACATTTCTGTACGTTTTTCAATGGCAAAAATCAATGAATATTGTAAATGCACAAACAGTAATATCTCCACATTGCAAGGTGCAATTCTGAAATTTTTTGCTTTTTCCTGCTAATCCTAGCATGATAAAGAAGATTCAAAGAGAGTGAGATGCCAGCTCCTTTCATTCAGTCAGTAGCTTCAAACATTTCTGGACGTTTTTCAATGGCAAAAATCAATGAATATTGTAAATGCACAAACAGTAATATCTCCACATTGCAAGGTGCAATTCTGAAATTTTTTGCTTTTTCCTGCTAATCCTAGCATGATAAAGAAGATTCAAAGAGAGTGAGATGCCAGCTCCTTTCATTCAGTCAGTAGCTTCAATCATTTCTGGACGTTTTTCAATGGCAAAAATCAATGAATATTGTAAATGCACAAACAGTAATTTCTCCGCATTGCAACGTGCAATTCTGAAATTTTTTGCTTTTTCCTGCTCCTCTTAGCATGATAAAGAAGATTCAAAGAGAGTGAGATGCCCGCTCCTTTCATTCAGTCAGTAGCTTCAATCATTTCTGGTATATGAATAACATGATGTTTTTCAATGGCAAAAATCAATGAATATTGTAAATGCACAAACAGTAATTTCTCCGCATTGCAAGGTGCAATTCTGAATTTTTTTGCTTTTTCCTGCTCCTCTTAGCATGATAAAGAAGATTCAAAGAGAGTGAGATGCCAGCTCCTTTCATTCAGTCAGTAGCTTCAATCATTTCTGGACGTTTTTCAATGGCAAAAATCAATGAATATTGTAAATGCACAAACAGTAATTTCTCCGCATTGCAAGGTGCAATTCTGAAATTTTTTGCTTTTTCCTGCTCCTCTTAGCATGATAAAGAAGATTCAAAGAGAGTGAGATGCCAGCTCCTTTCATTCAGTCAGTAGCTTCAAACATTTCTGGTATATGAATAACATGATGTTTTTCAATGGCAAAAATCAATGAATATTGTAAATGCACAAACAGTAATTTCTCCGCATTGCAAGGTGCAATTCTGAAATTTTTTGCTTTTTCCTGCTCCTCTTAGCATGATAAAGAAGATTCAAAGAGAGTGAGATGCCAGCTCCTTTCATTCAGTCAGTAGCTTCAATCTTTTCTGGACGTTTTTCAATGGCAAAAATCAATGAATATTGTATATGCACAAACAGTAATTTCTCCGCATTGTAAGGTGGAATTCTGAAATTTTTTGCTTTTTCCTGCTCCTCTTAGCATGATAAAAAAGATTCAAAGATAGTGAGATGCCAGCTTCTTTCATTCAGTCAGTAGCTTCAAACATTTCTGGTAAATGAATAACATGATGTTTTTCAATGGCAAAAATCAATGAATATTGTAAATGCACAAAGAGTAATTTCTCCGCATTGCAAGGTGCAATTCTGAAATTTTTTGCTTTTTCCTGCTCCTCTTAGCATGATAAAGAAGACTCAAAGAGAGTTACATGCCAGCTCCTTTCATTCAGTCAGTAGCTTCAATCATTTCTGGACGTTTTTCAATGGCAAAAATCAATGAATATTGTAAATGCACAAACAGTAATTTCTCCGCATTGCAAGGTGCAATTCTGAAATTTTTTGCTTTTTCCTGCTCCTCTTAGCATGATAAAGAAGATTCAAAGAGAGTGAGATGCCAGCTCCTTTCATTCAGTCAGTAGCTTCAATCATTTCTGGATGTTTTTCAATGGCAAAAATCAATGAATATTGTAAATGCACAAACAGTAATTTCTCCGCATTGCAAGGTGCAATTCTGAAATTTTTTGCTTTTTCCTGCTCCTCTTAGCATGATAAAGAAGATTCAAAGAGAGTGAGATGCCAGCTCCTTTCATTCAGTCAGTAGCTTCAATCATTTCTGGTATATGAATAACATGATGTTTTTCAATGGCAAAAATCAATGAATATTGTAACTGCACAAACAGTAATTTCTCCGCATTGCAAGGTGCAATTCTGAAATTTTTTGCTTTTTCCTGCTCCTCTTAGCATGGTAAAGAAGATTCAAAGAGAGTGAGATGCCAGCTCCTTTCATTCAGTCAGTAGCTTCAATCATTTCTGGACGTTTTTCAATGGCAAAAATCAATGAATATTGTAAATGCACAAACAGTAATTTCTCCGCATTGCAAGGTGCAATTCTGAAATTTTTTGCTTTTTCCTGCTCCTCTTAGCATGATAAAGAAGATTCAAAGAGATTGAGATGCCAGCTCCTTTCATTCAGTCAGTAGCTTCAATCATTTCTGGACGTTTTTCAATGGCAATAATCAATGAATATTGTAAATGCACAAACAGTAATTTCTCCGCATTGCAAGGTGCAATTCTGAAATTTTTTGCTTTTTCCTGCTCCTCTTAGCATGATAAAGAAGATTCAAAGAGAGTGAGATGCCAGCTCCTTTCATTCAGTCAGTAGCTTCAATCATTTCTGGTATATGAATAACATGATGTTTTTCAATGGCAAAAATCAATGAATATTGTAAATGCACAAACAGTAATTTCTCGCATTGCAAGGGGCAATTCTGAAATTTTTTGCTTTTTCCTGCTCCTCTTAGCATGGTAAAGAAGATTCAAAGAGAGTGAGATGCCAGCTCCTTTCATTCAGTCAGTAGCTTCAATCATTTCTGGACGTTTTTCAATGGCAAAAATCAATGAATATTGTAAATGCACAAACAGTAATTTCTCCGCATTGCAAGGTGCAATTCTGAAATTTTTTGCTTTTTCCTGCTCCTCTTAGCATGATAAAGAAGATTCAAAGAGAGTGAGATGCCAGCTCCTTTCATTCAGTCAGTAGCTTCAATCATTTCTGGACGTTTTTCAATGGCAAAAATCAATGAATATTGTAAATGCACAAACAGTAATTTCTCCGCATTGCAAGGTGCAATTCTGAAATGTTTTGCTTTTTCCTGCTCCTCTTAGCATGATAAAGAAGATTCAAAGAGAGTGAGATGCCAGCTCCTTTCATTCAGTCAGTAGCTTCAATCATTTCTGAACGTTTTTCAATGGCAAAAATCAATGAATATTGTAAATGCACAAACAGTAATTTCTCCGCATTGCAAATTGCAATTCTGAAATTTTTTGCTTTTTCCTGCTCCTCTTAGCATGATAAAGAAGATTCAAAGAGAGTGAGATGCCAGCTCCTTTCATTCAGTCAGTAGCTTCAATCATTTCTGGACGTTTTTCAATGGCAAAAATCAATGAATATTGTAAATGCACAAACAGTAATTTCTCCGCATTGCAAGGTGCAATTCTGAAATTTTTTGCTTTTTCCTGCTCCTCTTAGCATGATAAAGAAGATTCAAAGAGAATGAGATGCCAGCTCCTTTCATTCAGTCAGTAGCTTCAATCATTTCTGGTATATGAATAACATGATGTTTTTCAATGGCAAAAATCAATGAATATTGTAAATGCACAAACAGTAATTTCTCCGCATTGCAAGGTGCAATTCTGAAATTTTTTGCTTTTTCCTGCTCCTCTTAGCATGATAAAGAAGATTCAAAGAGAGTGAGATGCCAGCTCCTTTCATTCAGTCAGTAGCTTCAATCATTTCTGGATGTTTTTCAATGGCAAAAATCAATGAATATTGTAAATGCACAAACAGTAATTTCTCCGCATTGCAAGGTGCAATTCTGAAATTTTTTGCTTTTTCCTGCTCCTCTTAGCATGATAAAGAAGATTCAGAGAGTGAGATGCCAGCTCCTTTCATTCAGTCAGTAGCTTCAGTCATTTCTGGACGTTTTTCAATGGCAAAAATCAATGAATATTGTAAATGCACAAACAGTAATTTCTCCGCATTGCAAGGTGCAATTCTGAAATTTTTTGCTTTTTCCTGCTCCTCTTAGCATGATAAAGAAGATTCAAAGAGAGTGAGATGCCAGCTCCTTTCATTCAGTCAGTAGCTTCAAACATTTCTGGTATAAACATTTCTGGACGTTTTTCAATGGCAAAAATCAATGAATATTGTAAATGCACAAACAGTAATATCTCCACATTGCAAGGTGCAATTCTGAAATTTTTTGCTTTTTCCTGCTCCTCTTAGCATGATAAAGAAGATTCAAAGAGAGTGAGATGCCAGCTCCTTTCATTCAGTCAGTAGCTTCAATCATTTCTGGACGTTTTTCAATGGCAAAAATCAATGAATATTGTAAATGCACAAACAGTAATTTCTCCGCATTGCAAGGTGCAATTCTGAAATTTTTTGCTTTTTCCTGCTCCTCTTAGCATGATAATGAAGATTCAAAGAGAGTGAGATGCCAGCTCCTTTCATTCAGTCAGTAGCTTCAATCATTTCTGGTATATGAATAACATGATGTTTTTCAATGGCAAAAATCAATGAATATTGTAAATGCATAAACAGTAATTTCTCCGCATTGCAAGGTGCAATTCTGAAATTTTTTGCTTTTTCCTGCTCCTCTTAGCATGATAAAGAAGATTCAAAGAGAGTGAGATGCCAGCTCCTTTCATTCAGTCAGTAGCTTCAATCATTTCTGGACGTTTTTCAATGGCAAAAATCAATGAATATTGTAAATGCACAAACAGTAATTTCTCCGCATTGCAAGGTGCAATTCTGAAATTTTTTGCTTTTTCCTGCTCCTCTTAGCATGATAAAGAAGATTCAAAGAGAGTGAGATGCCAGCTCCTTTCATTCAGTCAGTAGCTTCAATCATTTCTGGACGTTTTTCAATGGCAAAAATCAATGAATATTGTAAATGCACAAACAGTAATTTCTCCGCATTGCAAGGTGCAATTCTGAAATTTTTTGCTTTTTCCTGCTCCTCTTAGCATGATAAAGAAGATTCAAAGAGAGTGAGATGCCAGCTCCTTTCATTCAGTCAGTAGCTTCAATCATTTCTGGTATATGAATAACATGATGTTTTTCAATGGCAAAAATCAATGAATATTGTAAATGCACAAACAGTAATTTCTCCGCATTGCAAGGTGCAATTCTGAAATTTTTTGCTTTTTCCTGCTCCTCTTAGCATGATAAAGAAGATTCAAAGAGCGTGAGATGCCAGCTCCTTTCATTCAGTCAGTAGCTTCAATCATTTCTGGATGTTTTTCAATGGCAAAAATCAATGAATATTGTAAATGCACAAACAGTAATTTCTCCGCATTGCAAGGTGCAATTCTGAAATTTTTTGCTTATTCCTGCTCCTCTTAGCATGATAAAGAAGATTCAAAGAGAGTGAGATGCCAGCTCCTTTCATTCAGTCAGTAGCTTCAGTCATTTCTGGACGTTTTTCAATGGCAAAAATCAATGAATATTGTAAATGCACAAACAGTAATTTCTCCGCATTGCAACGTGCAATTCTGAAATTTTTTGCTTTTTCCTGCTATTCTTAGCATGATAAAGAAGATTCAAAGAGAGTGAGATGCCAGCTCCTTTCATTCAGTCAGTAGCTTCAAACATTTCTGGTATAAACATTTCTGGACGTTTTTCAATGGCAAAAATCAATGAATATTGTAAATGCACAAACAGTAATATCTCCACATTGCAAGGTGCAATTCTGAAATTTTTTGCTTTTTCCTGCTAATCCTAGCATGATAAAGAAGATTCAAATAGAGTGAGATGCCAGCTCCTTTCATTCAGTCAGTAGCTTCAAACATTTCTGGACGTTTTTCAATGGCAAAATTCAATGAATATTGTAAATGCACAAACAGTAATATCTCCACTTTGCAAGGTGCAATTCTGAAATTTTTTGCTTTTTCCTGCTAATCCTAGCATGATAAAGAAGATTCAAAGAGAGTGAGATGCCAGCTCCTTTCATTCAGTCAGTAGCTTCAATCATTTCTGGACGTTTTTCAATGGCAAAAATCAATGAATATTGTAAATGCACAAACAGTAATTTCTCCGCATTGCAAGGTGCAATTCTGAAATTTTTTGCTTTTTCCTGCTCCTCTTAGCATGATAAAGAAGATTCAAAGAGAGTGAGATGCCAGCTCCTTTCATTCAGTCAGTAGCTTCAATCATTTCTGGACGTTTTTCAATGGCAAAAATCAATGAATATTGTAAATGCACAAACAGTAATTTCTCCGCATTGCAAGGTGCAATTCTGAAATTTTTTGCTTTTTCCTGCTCCTCTTAGCATGATAAAGAAGATTCAAAGAGAGTGAGATGCCAGCTCCTTTCATTCAGTCAGTAGCTTCAATCATTTCTGGTATATGAATAACATGATGTTTTTCAATGGCAAAAATCAATGAATATTGTAAATGCACAAACAGTAATTTCTCCGCATTGCAAGGTGCAATTCTGAAATTTTTTGCTTTTTCCTGCTCCTCTTAGCATGATAAAGAAGATTCAAAGAGAGTGAGATGCCAGCTCCTTTCATTCAGTCAGTAGCTTCAATCATTTCTGGACGTTTTTCAATGGCAAAAATCAATGAATATTGTAAATGCACAAACAGTAATTTCTCCGCATTGCAAGGTGCAATTCTGAAATTTTTTGCTTTTTCCTGCTCCTCTTAGCATGATAAAGAAGATTCTAAGAGAGTGAGATGCCAGCTCCTTTCATTCAGTCAGTAGCTTCAATCATTTCTGGACGTTTTTCAATGGCAAAAATCAATGAATATTGTAAATGCACAAACAGTAATTTCTCCGCATTGCAAGGTGCAATTCTGAATTTTTTTGCTTTTTCCTGATCCTCTTAGCATGATAAAGAAGATTCAAAGAGAGTGAGATGCCAGTTCCTTTCATTCAGTCAGTAGCTTCAATCATTTCTGGTATATGAATAACATGATGTTTTTCAATGGCAAAAATCAATGAATATTGTAAATGCACAAACAGTAATTTCTCCGCATTGCAAGGTGCAATTCTGAAATTTTTTGCTTTTTCCTGCTCCTCTTAGCATGATAAAGAAGATTCTAAGAGAGTGAGATGCCAGCTCCTTTCATTCAGTCAGTAGCTTCAATCATTTCTGGACGTTTTTCAATGGCAAAAATCAATGAATATTGTAAATGCACAAACAGTAATTTCTCCGCATTGCAAGGTGCAATTCTGAATTTTTTTGCTTTTTCCTGATCCTCTTAGCATGATAAAGAAGATTCAAAGAGAGTGAGATGCCAGTTCCTTTCATTCAGTCAGTAGCTTCAATCATTTCTGGTATATGAATAACATGATGTTTTTCAATGGCAAAAATCAATGAATATTGTAAATGCACAAACAGTAATTTCTCCGCATTGCAAGGTGCAATTCTGAAATTTTTTGCTTTTTCCTGCTCCTCTTAGCATGATAAAGAAGATTCAAAGAGAGTGAGATGCCAGCTCCTTTCATTCAGTCAGTAGCTTCAATCATTTCTGGATGTTTTTCAATGGCAAAAATCAATGAATATTGTAAATGCACAAACAGTAATTTCTCCGCATTGCAAGGTGCAATTCTGAAATTTTTTGCTTTTTCCTGCTCCTCTTAGCATGATAAAGAAGATTCTAAGAGAGTGAGATGCCAGCTCCTTTCATTCAGTCAGTAGCTTCAATCATTTCTGGACGTTTTTCAATGGCAAAAATCAATGAATATTGTAAATGCACAAACAGTAATTTCTCCGCATTGCAAGGTGCAATTCTGAATTTTTTTGCTTTTTCCTGATCCTCTTAGCATGATAAAGAAGATTCAAAGAGAGTGAGATGCCAGTTCCTTTCATTCAGTCAGTAGCTTCAATCATTTCTGGTATATGAATAACATGATGTTTTTCAATGGCAAAAATCAATGAATATTGTAAATGCACAAACAGTAATTTCTCCGCATTGCAAGGTGCAATTCTGAAATTTTTTGCTTTTTCCTGCTCCTCTTAGCATGATAAAGAAGATTCAAAGAGAGTGAGATGCCAGCTCCTTTCATTCAGTCAGTAGCTTCAATCATTTCTGGATGTTTTTCAATGGCAAAAATCAATGAATATTGTAAATGCACAAACAGTAATTTCTCCGCATTGCAAGGTGCAATTCTGAAATTTTTTGCTTTTTCCTGCTCCTCTTAGCATGATAAAGAAGATTCAAAGAGAGTGAGATGCCAGCTCCTTTCATTCAGTCAGTAGCTTCAGTCATTTCTGGACGTTTTTCAATGGCAAAAATCAATGAATATTGTAAATGCACAAACAGTAATTTCTCCGCATTGCAAGGTGCAATTCTGAAATTTTTTGCTTTTTCCTGCTCCTCTTAGCATGATAAAGAAGATTCAAAGAGAGTGAGATGCCAGCTCCTTTCATTCAGTCAGTAGCTTCAAACATTTCTGGTATAAACATTTCTGGACGTTTTTCAATGGCAAAAATCAATGAATATTGTAAATGCACAAACAGTAATATCTCCACATTGCAAGGTGCAATTCTGAAATTTTTTGCTTTTTCCTGCTAATCCTAGCATGATAAAGAAGATTCAAATAGAGTGAGATGCCAGCTCCTTTCATTCAGTCAGTAGCTTCAAACATTTCTGGACGTTTTTCAATGGCAAAATTCAATGAATATTGTAAATGCACAAACAGTAATATCTCCACATTGCAAGGTGCAATTCTGAAATTTTTTGCTTTTTCCTGCTAAACCTAGCATGATAAAGAAGATTCAAAGAGAGTGAGATGCCAGCTCCTTTCATTCAGTCAGTAGCTTCAATCATTTCTGGACGTTTTTCAATGGCAAAAATCAATGAATATTGTAAATGCACAAACAGTAATTTCTCCGCATTGCAAGGTGCAATTCTGAAATTTTTTGCTTTTTCCTGCTCCTCTTAGCATGATAAAGAAGATTCAAAGAGAGTGAGATGCCAGCTCCTTTCATTCAGTCAGTAGCTTCAATCATTTCTGGACGTTTTTCAATGGCAAAAATCAATGAATATTGTAAATGCACAAACAGTAATTTCTCCGCATTGCAAGGTGCAATTCTGAAATTTTTTGCTTTTTCCTGCTCCTCTTAGCATGATAAAGAAGATTCAAAGAGAGTGAGATGCCAGCTCCTTTCATTCAGTCAGTAGCTTCAATCATTTCTGGTATATGAATAACATGATGTTTTTCAATGGCAAAAATCAATGAATATTGTAAATGCACAAACAGTAATTTCTCCGCATTGCAAGGTGCAATTCTGAAATTTTTTGCTTTTTCCTGCTCCTCTTAGCATGATAAAGAAGATTCAAAGAGAGTGAGATGCCAGCTCCTTTCATTCAGTCAGTAGCTTCAATCATTTCTGGACGTTTTTCAATGGCAAAAATCAATGAATATTGTAAATGCACAAACAGTAATTTCTCCGCATTGCAAGGTGCAATTCTGAAATTTTTTGCTTTTTCCTGCTCCTCTTAGCATGATAAAGAAGATTCAAAGAGAGTGAGATGCCAGCTCCTTTCATTCAGTCAGTAGCTTCAGTCATTTCTGGACGTTTTTCAATGGCAAAAATCAATGAATATTGTAAATGCACAAACAGTAATTTCTCCGCATTGCAAGGTGCAATTCTGAAATTTTTTGCTTTTTCCTGCTCCTCTTAGCATGATAAAGAAGATTCAAAGAGAGTGAGATGCCAGCTCCTTTCATTCAGTCAGTAGCTTCAATCATTTCTGGACGTTTTTCAATGGCAAAAATCAATGAATATTGTAAATGCACAAACAGTAATTTCTCCGCATTGCAAGGTGCAATTCTGAAATTTTTTGCTTTTTCCTGCTCCTCTTAGCATGATAAAGAAGATTCAAAGAGAGTGAGATGCCAGCTCCTTTCATTCAGTCAGTAGCTTCAATCATTTCTGGACGTTTTTCAATGGCAAAAATCAATGAATATTGTAAATGCACAAACAGTAATTTCTCCGCATTGCAAATTGCAATTCTGAAATTTTTTGCTTTTTCCTGCTCCTCTTAGCATGATAAAGAAGATTCAAAGAGAGTGAGATGCCAGCTCCTTTCATTCAGTCAGTAGCTTCAATCATTTCTGGACGTTTTTCAATGGCAAAAATCAATGAATATTGTAAATGCACAAACAGTAATTTCTCCGCATTGCAAGGTGCAATTCTGAAATTTTTTGCTTTTTCCTGCTCCTCTTAGCATGATAAAGAAGATTCAAAGAGAATGAGATGCCAGCTCCTTTCATTCAGTCAGTAGCTTCAATCATTTCTGGTATATGAATAACATGATGTTTTTCAATGGCAAAAATCAATGAATATTGTAAATGCACAAACAGTAATTTCTCCGCATTGCAAGGTGCAATTCTGAAATTTTTTGCTTTTTCCTGCTCCTCTTAGCATGATAAAGAAGATTCAAAGAGAGTGAGATGCCAGCTCCTTTCATTCAGTCAGTAGCTTCAATCATTTCTGGATGTTTTTCAATGGCAAAAATCAATGAATATTGTAAATGCACAAACAGTAATTTCTCCGCATTGCAAGGTGCAATTCTGAAATTTTTTGCTTTTTCCTGCTCCTCTTAGCATGATAAAGAAGATTCAGAGAGTGAGATGCCAGCTCCTTTCATTCAGTCAGTAGCTTCAGTCATTTCTGGACGTTTTTCAATGGCAAAAATCAATGAATATTGTAAATGCACAAACAGTAATTTCTCCGCATTGCAAGGTGCAATTCTGAAATTTTTTGCTTTTTCCTGCTCCTCTTAGCATGATAAAGAAGATTCAAAGAGAGTGAGATGCCAGCTCCTTTCATTCAGTCAGTAGCTTCAAACATTTCTGGTATAAACATTTCTGGACGTTTTTCAATGGCAAAAATCAATGAATATTGTAAATGCACAAACAGTAATATCTCCACATTGCAAGGTGCAATTCTGAAATTTTTTGCTTTTTCCTACTCCTCTTAGCATGATAAAGAAGATTCAAAGAGAGTGAGATGCCAGCTCCTTTCATTCAGTCAGTAGCTTCAATCATTTCTGGACGTTTTTCAATGGCAAAAATCAATGAATATTGTAAATGCACAAACAGTAATTTCTCCGCATTGCAAGGTGCAATTCTGAAATTTTTTGCTTTTTCCTGCTCCTCTTAGCATGATAAAGAAGATTCAAAGAGAGTGAGATGCCAGCTCCTTTCATTCAGTCAGTAGCTTCAATCATTTCTGGTATATGAATAACATGATGTTTTTCAATGGCAAAAATCAATGAATATTGTAAATGCACAAACAGTAATTTCTCCGCATTGCAAGGTGCAATTCTGAAATTTTTTGCTTTTTCCTGCTCCTCTTAGCATGATAAAGAAGATTCAAAGAGAGTGAGATGCCAGCTCTTTTCATTCAGTCAGTAGCTTCAATCATTTCTGGACGTTTTTCAATGGCAAAAATCAATGAATATTGTAAATGCACAAACAGTAATTTCTCCGCATTGCAAGGTGCAATTCTGAAATTTTTTGCTTTTTCCTGCTCCTCTTAGCATGATAAAGAAGATTCAAAGAGAGTGAGATGCCAGCTCCTTTCATTCAGTCAGTAGCTTCAGTCATTTCTGGACGTTTTTCAATGGCAAAAATCAATGAATATTGTAAATGCACAAACAGTAATTTCTCCGCATTGCAAGGTGCAATTCTGAAATTCTTTGCTTTTTCCTGCTCCTCTTAGCATGATAAAGAAGATTCAAAGAGAGTGAGATGCCAGCTCCTTTCATTCAGTCAGTAGCTTCAAACATTTCTGGTATAAACATTTCTGGACGTTTTTCAATGGCAAAAATCAATGAATATTGTAAATGCACAAACAGTAATATCTCCACATTGCAAGGTGCAATTCTGAAATTTTTTGCTTTTTCCTGCTAATCCTAGCATGATAAAGAAGATTCAAAGAGAGTGAGATGCCAGCTCCTTTCATTCAGTCAGTAGCTTCAAGCATTTCTGGACGTTTTTCAATGGCAAAAATCAATGAATATTGTAAATGCACAAACAGTAATTTCTCCGCATTGCAAGGTGCAATTCTGAAATTTTTTGCTTTTTCCTGCTCCTCTTAGCATGATAAAGAAGATTCAAAGAGAGTGAGATGCCAGCTCCTTTCATTCAGTCAGTAGCTTCAATCATTTCTGGACGTTTTTCAATGGCAAAAATCAATGAATATTGTAAATGCACAAACAGTAATTTCTCCGCATTGCAAATTGCAATTCTGAAATTTTTTGCTTTTTCCTGCTCCTCTTAGCATGATAAAGAAGATTCAAAGAGAGTGAGATGCCAGCTCCTTTCATTCAGTCAGTAGCTTCAATCATTTCTGGACGTTTTTCAATTGCAAAAATCAATGAATATTGTAAATGCACAAACAGTAATTTCTTCGCATTGCAAGGTGCAATTCTGAAATTTTTTGCTTTTTCCTGCTCCTCTTAGCATGATAAAGAAGATTCAAAGAGAATGAGATGCCAGCTCCTTTCATTCAGTCAGTAGCTTCAATCATTTCTGGTATATGAATAACATGATGTTTTTCAATGGCAAAAATCAATGAATATTGTAAATGCACAAACAGTAATTTCTCCGCATTGCAAGGTGCAATTCTGAAATTTTTTGCTTTTTCCTGCTCCTCTTAGCATGATAAAGAAGATTCAAAGAGAGTGAGATGCCAGCTCCTTTCATTCAGTCAGTAGCTTCAATCATTTCTGGATGTTTTTCAATGGCAAAAATCAATGAATATTGTAAATGCACAAACAGTAATTTCTCCGCATTGCAAGGTGCAATTCTGAAATTTTTTGCTTTTTCCTGCTCCTCTTAGCATGATAAAGAAGATTCAGAGAGTGAGATGCCAGCTCCTTTCATTCAGTCAGTAGCTTCAGTCATTTCTGGACGTTTTTCAATGGCAAAAATCAATGAATATTGTAAATGCACAAACAGTAATTTCTCCGCATTGCAAGGTGCAATTCTGAAATTTTTTGCTTTTTCCTGCTCCTCTTAGCATGATAAAGAAGATTCAAAGAGAGTGAGATGCCAGCTCCTTTCATTCAGTCAGTAGCTTCAAACATTTCTGGTATAAACATTTCTGGACGTTTTTCAATGGCAAAAATCAATGAATATTGTAAATGCACAAACAGTAATATCTCCACATTGCAAGGTGCAATTCTGAAATTTTTTGCTTTTTCCTGCTCCTCTTAGCATGATAAAGAAGATTCAAAGAGAGTGAGATGCCAGCTCCTTTCATTCAGTCAGTAGCTTCAATCATTTCTGGACGTTTTTCAATGGCAAAAATCAATGAATATTGTAAATGCACAAACAGTAATTTCTCCGCATTGCAAGGTGCAATTCTGAAATTTTTTGCTTTTTCCTGCTCCTCTTAGCATGATAAAGAAGATTCAAAGAGAGTGAGATGCCAGCTCCTTTCATTCAGTCAGTAGCTTCAATCATTTCTGGTATATGAATAACATGATGTTTTTCAATGGCAAAAATCAATGAATATTGTAAATGCACAAACAGTAATTTCTCCGCATTGCAAGGTGCAATTCTGAAATTTTTTGCTTTTTCCTGCTCCTCTTAGCATGATAAAGAAGATTCAAAGAGAGTGAGATGCCAGCTCTTTTCATTCAGTCAGTAGCTTCAATCATTTCTGGACGTTTTTCAATGGCAAAAATCAATGAATATTGTAAATGCACAAACAGTAATTTCTCCGCATTGCAAGGTGCAATTCTGAAATTTTTTGCTTTTTCCTGCTCCTCTTAGCATGATAAAGAAGATTCAAAGAGAGTGAGATGCCAGCTCCTTTCATTCAGTCAGTAGCTTCAGTCATTTCTGGACGTTTTTCAATGGCAAAAATCAATGAATATTGTAAATGCACAAACAGTAATTTCTCCGCATTGCAAGGTGCAATTCTGAAATTCTTTGCTTTTTCCTGCTAATCCTAGCATGATAAAGAAGATTCAAATAGAGTGAGATGCCAGCTCCTTTCATTCAGTCAGTAGCTTCAAACATTTCTGGACGTTTTTCAATGGCAAAAATCAATGAATATTGTAAATGCACAAACAGTAATATCTCCACATTGCAAGGTTCAATTCTGAAATTTTTTGCTTTTTCCTGCTAATCCTAGCATGATAAAGAAGATTCAAAGAGAATGAGATGCCAGCTCATTTCATTCAGTCAGTAGCTTCAAACATTTCTGGTATATGAATAACATGATGTTTTTCAATGGCAAAAATCAATGAATTTTGTAAATGCACAAACAGTAATATCTCCATATTGCAAGGTGCAATTCTGAAATTTTTTGCTTTTTCCTGCTAATCCTAGCATGATAAAGAAGATTCAAAGAGAGTGAGATGCCAGCTCCTTTCATTCAGTCAGTAGCTTCAAACATTTCTGGACGTTTTTCAATGGCAAAAATCAATGAATATTGTAAATGCACAAACAGTAATATCTCCACATTGCAAGGTGCAATTCTGAAATTTTTTGCTTTTTCCTGCTACTCCTAGCATGATAAAGAAGATTCAAAGAGAGTGAGATGCCAGCTCCTTTCATTCAGTCAGTAGCTTCAAACATTTCTGGACGTTTTTCAATGGCAAAAATCAATGAATATTGTAAATGCACAAACAGTAATATCTCCACATTGCAAGGTGCAATTCTGAAATTTTTTGCTTTTTCCTGCTAATCCTAGCATGATAAAGAAGATTCAAAGAGAGTGAGATGCCAGCTCCTTTCATTCAGTCAGTAGCTTCAAACATTTCTGGACGTTTTTCAATGGCAAAAATCTATGAATATTGTAAATGCACAAACAGTAATTTCTCCGCATTGCAAGGTGCAATTCTGAAATTTTTTGCTTTTTCCTGCTCCTCTTAGCATGATAAAGATTCAAAGAGAGTGAGATGCCAGCTCCTTTCATTCAGTCAGTAGCTTCAATCATTTCTGGACGTTTTTCAATGGCAAAAATCAATGAATATTGTAAATGCACAAACAGTAATTTCTCCGCATTGCAAGGTGCAATTCTGAAATTTTTTGCTTTTTCCTGCTCCTCTTAGCATGAAAAAGAAGATTCAAAGAGAATGAGATGCCTGCTCCTTTCATTCAGTCAGTAGCTTCAATCATTTCTGGTATATGAATAACATGATGTTTTTCAATGGCAAAAATCAATGAATATTGTAAATGCACAAACAGTAATTTCTCCGCATTGCAAGGTGCAATTCTGAATTTTTTTGCTTTTTCCTGCTCCTCTTAGCATGATAAAGAAGATTCAAAGAGAGTGAGATGCCAGCTCCTTTCATTCAGTCAGTAGCTTCAATCATTTCTGGACGTTTTTCAATGGCAAAAATCAATGAATATTGTAAATGCACAAACAGTAATTTCTCCGCATTGCAAGGTGCAATTCTGAAATTTTTTGCTTTTTCCTGCTCCTCTTAGCATGATAAAGAAGATTCAAAGAGAGTGAGATGCCAGCTCCTTTCATTCAGTCAGTAGCTTCAAACATTTCTGGTATATGAATAACATGATGTTTTTCAATGGCAAAAATCAATGAATATTGTAAATGCACAAACAGTAATTTCTCCGCATTGCAAGGTGCAATTCTGAAATTTTTTGCTTTTTCCTGCTCCTCTTAGCATGATAAAGAAGATTCAAAGAGAGTGAGATGCCAGCTCCTTTCATTCAGTCAGTAGCTTCAATCTTTTCTGGACGTTTTTCAATGGCAAAAATCAATGAATATTGTAAATGCACAAACAGTAATTTCTCCGCATTGCAAGGTGCAATTCTGAAATTTTTTGCTTTTTCCTGCTCCTCTTAGCATGATAAAGAAGATTCAAAGAGAGTGAGATGCCAGCTCCTTTCATTCAGTCAGTAGCTTCAATCATTTCTGGTATATGAATAACATGATGTTTTTCAATGGCAAAAATCAATGAATATTGTAAATGCACAAACAGTAATTTCTCCGCATTGCAAGGTGCAATTCTGAAATTTTTTGCTTTTTCCTGCTCCTCTTAGCATGGTAAAGAAGATTCAAAGAGAGTGAGATGCCAGCTCCTTTCATTCAGTCAGTAGCTTCAATCATTTCTGGACGTTTTTCAATGGCAAAAATCAATGAATATTGTAAATGCACAAACAGTAATTTCTCCGCATTGCAAGGTGCAATTCTGAAATTTTTTGCTTTTTCCTGCTCCTCTTAGCATGATAAAGAAGATTCAAAGAGAGTGAGATGCCAGCTCCTTTCATTCAGTCAGTAGCTTCAATCATTTCTGGGTATGAATAACATGATGTTTTTCAATGGCAAAAATCAATGAATATTGTAAATGCACAAACAGTAATTTCTCCACATTGCAAGGTGCAATTCTGAAATTTTTTGCTTTTTCCTGCTCCTCTTAGCATGATAAAGAAGATTCAAAGAGAGTGAGATGCCAGCTCCTTTCATTCAGTCAGTAGCTTCAATCATTTCTGGACGTTTTTCAATGGCAAAAATCAATGAATATAGTAAATGCACAAACAGTAATTTCTCCGCATTGCAAGGTGCAATTCTGAAATTTTTTGCTTTTTCCTGCTCCTCTTAGCATGATAAAGAAGATTCAAAGAGAGTGAGATGCCAGCTCCTTTCATTCAGTCAGTAGCTTCAATCATTTCTGGACGTTTTTCAATGGCAAAAATCAATGAATATTGAAAATGCACAAACAGTAATTTCTCCGCATTGCAAGGTGCAATTCTGAATTTTTTTGCTTTTTCCTGCTCCTCTTAGCATGATAAAGAAGATTCAAAGAGAGTGAGATGCCAGCTCCTTTCATTCAGTCAGTAACTTCAAACATTTCTGGTATAAACATTTCTGGACGTTTTTCAATGGCAAAAATCAATGAATATTGTAAATGCACAAACAGTAATATCTCCACATTGCAAGGTGCAATTCTGAAATTTTTTGCTTTTTCCTGCTAATCCTAGCATGATAAAGAATATTCAAATAGAGTGAGATGCCAGCTCCTTTCATTCAGTCAGTAGCTTCAAACATTTCTGGACGTTTTTCAATGGCAAAAATCAATGAATATTGTAAATGCACAAACAGTAATATCTCCACATTGCAAGGTGCAATTCTGAAATTTTTTGCTTTTTCCTGCTAATCCTAGCATGATAAAGAAGATTCAAAGAGAGTGAGATGCCAGGTCCTTTCATTCAGTCAGTAGCCTCAAACATTTCTGGTATATGAATAACATGATGTTTTTTAATGGCAAAAATCAATGAATATTGTAAATGCACAAACAGTAATATCTCCACATTGCAAGGTGCAATTCTGAAATTTTTTGCTTTTTCCTGCTAATCCTAGCATGATAAAGAAGATTCAAAGAGAGTGAGATGCCAGCTCCTTTCATTCAGTCAGTAGCTTCAAACATTTCTGGACGTTTTTCAATGGCAAAAATCAATGAATATTGTAAATGCACAAACAGTAATATCTCCACATTGCAAGGTGCAATTCTGAAATTTTTTGCTTTTTCCTGCTACTCCTAGCATGATAAAGAAGATTCAAAGAGAGTGAGATGCCAGCTCCTTTCATTCAGTCAGTAGCTTCAAACATTTCTGTACGTTTTTCAATGGCAAAAATCAATGAATATTGTAAATGCACAAACAGTAATATCTCCACATTGCAAGGTGCAATTCTGAAATTTTTTGCTTTTTCCTGCTAATCCTAGCATGATAAAGAAGATTCAAAGAGAGTGAGATGCCAGCTCCTTTCATTCAGTCAGTAGCTTCAAACATTTCTGGACGTTTTTCAATGGCAAAAATCAATGAATATTGTAAATGCACAAACAGTAATATCTCCACATTGCAAGGTGCAATTCTGAAATTTTTTGCTTTTTCCTGCTAATCCTAGCATGATAAAGAAGATTCAAAGAGAGTGAGATGCCAGCTCCTTTCATTCAGTCAGTAGCTTCAATCATTTCTGGACGTTTTTCAATGGCAAAAATCAATGAATATTGTAAATGCAAAAACAGTAATTTCTCCGCATTGCAACGTGCAATTCTGAAATTTTTTGCTTTTTCCTGCTCCTCTTAGCATGATAAAGAAGATTCAAAGAGAGTGAGATGCCCGCTCCTTTCATTCAGTCAGTAGCTTCAATCATTTCTGGTATATGAATAACATGATGTTTTTCAATGGCAAAAATCAATGAATATTGTAAATGCACAAACAGTAATTTCTCCGCATTGCAAGGTGCAATTCTGAATTTTTTTGCTTTTTCCTGCTCCTCTTAGCATGATAAAGAAGATTCAAAGAGAGTGAGATGCCAGCTCCTTTCATTCAGTCAGTAGCTTCAATCATTTCTGGACGTTTTTCAATGGCAAAAATCAATGAATATTGTAAATGCACAAACAGTAATTTCTCCGCATTGCAAGGTGCAATTCTGAAATTTTTTGCTTTTTCCTGCTCCTCTTAGCATGATAAAGAAGATTCAAAGAGAGTGAGATGCCAGCTCCTTTCATTCAGTCAGTAGCTTCAAACATTTCTGGTATATGAATAACATGATGTTTTTCAATGGCAAAAATCAATGAATATTGTAAATGCACAAACAGTAATTTCTCCGCATTGCAAGGTGCAATTCTGAAATTTTTTGCTTTTTCCTGCTCCTCTTAGCATGATAAAGAAGATTCAAAGAGAGTGAGATGCCAGCTCCTTTCATTCAGTCAGTAGCTTCAATCTTTTCTGGACGTTTTTCAATGGCAAAAATCAATGAATATTGTATATGCACAAACAGTAATTTCTCCGCATTGTAAGGTGGAATTCTGAAATTTTTTGCTTTTTCCTGCTCCTCTTAGCATGATAAAAAAGATTCAAAGATAGTGAGATGCCAGCTTCTTTCATTCAGTCAGTAGCTTCAAACATTTCTGGTAAATGAATAACATGATGTTTTTCAATGGCAAAAATCAATGAATATTGTAAATGCACAAAGAGTAATTTCTCCGCATTGCAAGGTGCAATTCTGAAATTTTTTGCTTTTTCCTGCTCCTCTTAGCATGATAAAGAAGACTCAAAGAGAGTTACATGCCAGCTCCTTTCATTCAGTCAGTAGCTTCAATCATTTCTGGACGTTTTTCAATGGCAAAAATCAATGAATATTGTAAATGCACAAACAGTAATTTCTCCGCATTGCAAGGTGCAATTCTGAAATTTTTTGCTTTTTCCTGCTCCTCTTAGCATGATAAAGAAGATTCAAAGAGAGTGAGATGCCAGCTCCTTTCATTCAGTCAGTAGCTTCAATCATTTCTGGATGTTTTTCAATGGCAAAAATCAATGAATATTGTAAATGCACAAACAGTAATTTCTCCGCATTGCAAGGTGCAATTCTGAAATTTTTTGCTTTTTCCTGCTCCTCTTAGCATGATAAAGAAGATTCAAAGAGCGTGAGATGCCAGCTCCTTTCATTCAGTCAGTAGCTTCAATCATTTCTGGTATATGAATAACATGATGTTTTTCAATGGCAAAAATCAATGAATATTGTAACTGCACAAACAGTAATTTCTCCGCATTGCAAGGTGCAATTCTGAAATTTTTTGCTTTTTCCTGCTCCTCTTAGCATGGTAAAGAAGATTCAAAGAGAGTGAGATGCCAGCTCCTTTCATTCAGTCAGTAGCTTCAATCATTTCTGGACGTTTTTCAATGGCAAAAATCAATGAATATTGTAAATGCACAAACAGTAATTTCTCCGCATTGCAAGGTGCAATTCTGAAATTTTTTGCTTTTTCCTGCTCCTCTTAGCATGATAAAGAAGATTCAAAGAGATTGAGATGCCAGCTCCTTTCATTCAGTCAGTAGCTTCAATCATTTCTGGACGTTTTTCAATGGCAATAATCAATGAATATTGTAAATGCACAAACAGTAATTTCTCCGCATTGCAAGGTGCAATTCTGAAATTTTTTGCTTTTTCCTGCTCCTCTTAGCATGATAAAGAAGATTCAAAGAGAGTGAGATGCCAGCTCCTTTCATTCAGTCAGTAGCTTCAATCATTTCTGGTATATGAATAACATGATGTTTTTCAATGGCAAAAATCAATGAATATTGTAAATGCACAAACAGTAATTTCTCGCATTGCAAGGGGCAATTCTGAAATTTTTTGCTTTTTCCTGCTCCTCTTAGCATGGTAAAGAAGATTCAAAGAGAGTGAGATGCCAGCTCCTTTCATTCAGTCAGTAGCTTCAATCATTTCTGGACGTTTTTCAATGGCAAAAATCAATGAATATTGTAAATGCACAAACAGTAATTTCTCCGCATTGCAAGGTGCAATTCTGAAATTTTTTGCTTTTTCCTGCTCCTCTTAGCATGATAAAGAAGATTCAAAGAGAGTGAGATGCCAGCTCCTTTCATTCAGTCAGTAGCTTCAATCATTTCTGGACGTTTTTCAATGGCAAAAATCAATGAATATTGTAAATGCACAAACAGTAATTTCTCCGCATTGCAAGGTGCAATTCTGAAATGTTTTGCTTTTTCCTGCTCCTCTTAGCATGATAAAGAAGATTCAAAGAGAGTGAGATGCCAGCTCCTTTCATTCAGTCAGTAGCTTCAATCATTTCTGGGTATGAATAACATGATGTTTTTCAATGGCAAAAATCAATGAATATTGTAAATGCACAAACAGTAATTTCTCCACATTGCAAGGTGCAATTCTGAAATTTTTTGCTTTTTCCTGCTCCTCTTAGCATGATAAAGAAGATTCAAAGAGAGTGAGATGCCAGCTCCTTTCATTCAGTCAGTAGCTTCAATCATTTCTGGACGTTTTTCAATGGCAAAAATCAATGAATATTGTAAATGCACAAACAGTAATTTCTCCGCATTGCAAGGTGCAATTCTGAATTTTTTTGCTTTTTCCTGCTCCTCTTAGCATGATAAAGAAGATTCAAAGAGAGTGAGATGCCAGCTACTTTCATTCAGTCAGTAGCTTCAAACATTTCTGGTATAAACATTTCTGGACGTTTTTCAATGGCAAAAATCAATGAATATTGTAAATGCACAAACAGTAATATCTCCACATTGCAAGGTGCAATTCTGAAATTTTTTGCTTTTTCCTGCTAATCCTAGCATGATAAAGAAGATTCAAAGAGAGTGAGATGCCAGCTCCTTTCATTCAGTCAGTAGCTTCAATCATTTCTGGTATATGAATAACATGATGTTTTTCAATGGCAAAAATCAATGAATATTGTAAATGCACAAACAGTAATTTCTCCGCATTGCAAGGTGCAATTCTGAAATTTTTTGCTTTTTCCTGCTCCTCTTAGCATGATAAAGAAGATTCAAAGAGAGTGAGATGCCAGCTCCTTTCATTCAGTCAGTAGCTTCAATCATTTCTGGACGTTTTTCAATGGCAAAAATCAATGAATATTGTAAATGCACAAACAGTAATTTCCCCGCATTGCAAGGTGCAATTCTGAAATGTTTTGCTTTTTCCTGCTCCTCTTAGCATGATAAAGAAGATTCAAAGAGAGTGAGATGCCAGCTCCTTTCATTCAGTCAGTAGCTTCAATCATTTCTGGGTATGAATAACATGATGTTTTTCAATGGCAAAAATCAATGAATATTGTAAATGCACAAACAGTAATTTCTCCACATTGCAAGGTGCAATTCTGAAATTTTTTGCTTTTTCCTGCTCCTCTTAGCATGATAAAGAAGATTCAAAGAGAGTGAGATGCCAGCTCCTTTCATTCAGTCAGTAGCTTCAATCATTTCTGGACGTTTTTCAATGGCAAAAATCAATGAATATTGTAAATGCACAAACAGTAATTTCTCCGCATTGCAAGGTGCAATTCTGAAATTTTTTGCTTTTTCCTGCTCCTCTTAGCATGATAAAGAAGATTCAAAGTGAGTGAGATGCCAGCTCCTTTCATTCAGTCAGTAGCTTCAATCATCTCTGGACATTTTTCAATGGCAAAAATCAATGAATATTGTAAATGCACAAACAGTAATTTCTCCGCATTGCAAGGTGCAATTCTGAATTTTTTTGCTTTTTCCTGCTCCTCTTAGCATGATAAAGAAGATTCAAAGAGAGTGAGATGCCAGCTCCTTTCATTCAGTCAGTAGCTTCAAACATTTCTGGTATAAACATTTCTGGACGTTTTTCAATGGCAAAAATCAATGAATATTGTAAATGCACAAACAGTAATATCTCCACATTGCAAGGTGCAATTCTGAAATTTTTTGCTTTTTCCTGCTAATCCTAGCATGATAAAGAATATTCAAATAGAGTGAGATGCCAGCTCCTTTCATTCAGTCAGTAGCTTCAAACATTTCTGGACGTTTTTCAATGGCAAAAATCAATGAATATTGTAAATGCACAAACAGTAATATCTCCACATTGCAAGGTGCAATTCCGAAATTTTTTGCTTTTTCCTGCTAATCCTAGCATGATAAAGAAGATTCAAAGAGAGTGAGATGCCAGGTCCTTTCATTCAGTCAGTAGCCTCAAACATTTCTGGTATATGAATAACATGATGTTTTTCAATGGCAAAAATCAATGAATATTGTAAGTGCACAAACAGTAATATCTCCACATTGCAAGGTGCAATTCTGAAATTTTTTGCTTTTTCCTGCTAATCCTAGCATGATAAAGAAGATTCAAAGAGAGTGAGATGCCAGCTCCTTTCATTCAGTCAGTAGCTTCAAACATTTCTGGACGTTTTTCAATGGCAAAAATCAATGAATATTGTAAATGCACAAACAGTAATATCTCCACATTGCAAGGTGCAATTCTGAAATTTTTTGCTTTTTCCTGCTACTCCTAGCATGATAAAGAAGATTCAAAGAGAGTGAGATGCCAGCTCCTTTCATTCAGTCAGTAGCTTCAAACATTTCTGGATTTTTTTCAATGGCAAAAATCAATGAATATTGTAAATGCACAAACAGTAATATCTCCACATTGCAAGGTGCAATTCTGAAATTTTTTGCTTTTTCCTGCTAATCCTAGCATGATAAAGAAGATTCAAATAGAGTGAGATGCCAGCTCCTTTCATTCAGTCAGTAGCTTCAAACATTTCTGGACGTTTTTCAATGGCAAAAATCAATGAATATTGTAAATGCACAAACAGTAATATCTAAACATTGCAAGGTGCAATTCTGAAATTTTTTGCTTTTTCCTGCTAATTCTAGCATGATAAAGAAGATTCAAAGATAGTGAGATGCCAGATCCTTTCATTCAGTCAGTAGCTTCAAACATTTCTGGTATATGAATAACATGATGTTTTTCAATGGCAAAAATCAATGAATATTGTAAATGCACAAACAGTAATATCTCCACATTGCAAGGTGCAATTCTGAAATTTTTTGCTTTTTCCTGCTAATCCTAGCATGATAAAGAACATTCAAAGTGAGTGAGATGCCAGCTCCCTTCATTCAGTCAGTAGCTTCAAACATTTCTGGACGTTTTTCAATGGCAAAAATCAATGAATACTGTAAATGCACAAACAGTAAGATCTCCACATTGCAAGGTGCAATTCTGAAACCTTGCAATGCGGAGAAATTACTGTTTGTGCATTTACAATATTCATTGATTTTTGCCATTGAAAAACGTCCAGAAATGATTGAAGCTACTGACTGAATGAAAGGAGCTGGCATCTCACTCTCTTTGAATCTTCTTTATCATGCTAAGAGGAGCAGGAAAAAGCAAAAAATTTCAGAATTGCACCTTGCAATGCGGAGAAATTACTGTTTGTGCATTTACAATATTCATTGATTTTTGCCATTGAAAAACATCATGTTATTCATATACCAGAAATGTTTGAAGCTACTGACTGAATGAAAGGAGCTGGCATCTCACTCTCTTTCAATCTTCTTTATCATGCTAAGAGGAGCAGGAAAAAGCAAAAAATTTCAGAATTGCACCTTGCAATGCGGAGAAATTACTGTTTGTGCATTTACAATATTCATTGATTTTTGCCATTGAAAAACGTCCAGAAATGATTGAAGCTACTGACTGAATGAAAGGAGCTGGCATCTCACTCTCTTTGAATCTTCTTTATCATGCTAAGAGGAGCAGGAAAAAGCAAAAAATTTCAGAATTGCACCTTGCAATGCGGAGAAATTACTGTTTGTGCATTTACAATATTCATTGATTTTTGCCATTGAAAAACGTCCAGAAATGATTGAAGCTACTGACTGAATGAAAGGAGCTGGCATCTCACTCTCTTTGAATCTTCTTTATCATGCTAAGAGGAGCAGGAAAAAGCAAAAAAATTCAGAATTGCACCTTGCAATGCGGAGAAATTACTGTTTGTGCATTTACAATATTCATTGATTTTTGCCATTGAAAAACATCATGTTATTCATATACCAGAAATGATTGAAGCTACTGACTGAATGAAAGGAGCTGGCATCTCACTCTCTTTGAATCTTCTTTTTCATGCTAAGAGGAGCAGGAAAAAGCAAAAAATTTCAGAATTGCATCTTGCAATGCGGAGAAATTACTGTTTGTGCATTTACAATATTCATTGATTTTTGCCATTGAAAAACATCCAGAAATGATTGAAGCCACTGACTGAATGAAAGGAGCTGGCATCTCACTCTCTTTGAATCTTCTTTATCATGCTAAGAGGAGCAGGAAAAAGCAAAAAATTTCAGAATTGCACCTTGCAATGAGGAGAAATTACTGCTTGTGCATTTACAATATTCATTGATTTTTGCCATTGAAAAACGTCCAGAAATGATTGAAGCTACTGACTGAATGAAAGGAGCTGGCATCTCACTCTCTTTGAATCTTCTTTATCATGCTAAGAGGAGCAGGAAAAAGCAAAAAATTTCAGAATTGCATCTTGCAATGCGGAGAAATTACTGTTTGTGCATTTACAATATTTATTGATTTTTGCCATTGAAACACGTCCAGAAATGTTTGAAGCTACTGACTGAATGAAAGGAGCTGGCATCTCACTCTCTTTGAATCTTCTTTATCATGATAGGATTAGCAGGAAAAAGCAAAAAATTTCAGAATTGCACCTTGCAATGTGGAGATATTACTGTTTGTGCATTTACAATATTCATTGATTTTTGCCATTGAAAAACGTCCAGAAATGTTTGAAGCTACTGACTGAATGAAAGGAGCTGGCATCTCACTCTCTTTGAATCTTCTTTATCATGCTAGGGTTAGCAGGAAAAAGCAAAAAATTTCAGAATTGCACCTTGCAATGTGGAGATATTACTGTTTGTGCATTTACAATATTCATTGATTTTTGCCATTGAAAAACGTCCAGAAATGTTTATACCAGAAATGTTTGAAGCTACTGACTGAATGAAAGGAGCTGGCATCTCACTCTCTTTGAATCTTATTTATCATGCTAAGAGGAGCAGGAAAAAGCAAAAAATTTCAGAATTGCACCTTGCAATGCGGAGAAATTACTGTTTGTGCATTTACAATATTCATTGATTTTTGCCATTGAAAAACATCATGTTATTCATATACCAGAAATGATTGAAGCTACTGACTGAATGAAAGGAGCTGGCATCTCACTCTCTTTGAATCTTCTTTATCATGCTAGGATTAGCAGGAAAAAGCAAAAAATTTCAGAATTGCACCTTGAAATGTGGAGATATTACTGTTTGTGCATTTACAATATTCATTGATTTTTGCCATTGAAAAACGTCCAGAAATGTTTGAAGCTACTGACTGAATGAAAGGAGCTGGCATCTCACTCTCTTTGAATCTTCTTTATCATGCTAGAATTAGCAGGAAAAAGCAAAAAATTTCAGAATTGCACCTTGCAATGTGGAGATATTACTGTTTGTGCATTTACAATATTCATTGATTTTTGCCATTGAAAAACGTCCAGAAATGTTTGAAGCTACTGACTGAATGAAAGGAGCTGGCATCTCACTCTCTTTGAATCTTCTTTATCATGCTAGGAGTAGCAGGAAAAAGCAAAAAATTTCAGAATTGCACCTTGCAATGTGGAGATATTACAGTTTGTGCATTTACAATATTCATTGATTTTTTCCATTGAAAAACGTCCAGAAATGTTTGAAGCTACTGACTGAATGAAAGGAGCTGGCATCTCACTCTCTTTGAATCTTCTTTATCATGCTAGGATTAGCAGGAAAAAGCAAAAAATTTCAGAATTGCACCTTGCAATGTGGAGATATTACTGTTTGTGCATTTACAATATTCATTGATTTTTGCCATTGAAAAACATCATGTTATTCATATACCAGAAATGTTTGAAGCTACTGACTGAATGAAAGGAGCTGGCATCTCACTCTCTTTGAATCTTCTTTATCATGCTAGGATTAGCAGGAAAAAGCAAAAAATTTCAGAATTGCACCTTGCAATGTGGAGATATTACTGTTTGTGCATTTACAATATTCATTGATTTTTGCCATTGAAAAACGTCCAGAAATGTTTGAAGCTACTGACTGAATGAAAGGAGCTGGCATCTCACTCTATTTGAATCTTCTTTATCATGCTAGGATTAGCAGGAAAAAGCAAAAAATTTCAGAATTGCACCTTGCAATGTGGAGATATTACTGTTTGTGCATTTACAATATTCATTGATTTTTGCCATTGAAAAACGTCCAGAAATGTTTATATCAGAAATGTTTGAAGCTACTGACTGAATGAAAGGAGCTGGCATCTCACTCTCTTTGAATCTTCTTTATTATGCTAAGAGGAGCAGGAAAAAGCAAAAAAATTCAGAATTGCACCTTGCAATGCGGAGAAATTACTGTTTGTGCATTTACAATATTCATTGATTTTTGCCATTGAAACACGTCCAGAAATGTTTGAAGCTACTGACTGAATGAAAGGAGCTGGCATCTCACTCTCTTTGAATCTTCTTTATCATGATAGGATTAGCAGGAAAAAGCAAAAAATTTCAGAATTGCACCTTGCAATGTGGAGATATTACTGTTTGTGCATTTACAATATTCATTGATTTTTGCCATTGAAAAACGTCCAGAAATGTTTATACCAGAAATGTTTGAAGCTACTGACTGAATGAAAGGAGCTGGCATCTCACTCTCTTTGAATCTTCTTTATCATGCTAAGAGGAGCAGGAAAAAGCAAAAAAATTCAGAATTGCACCTTGCAATGCGGAGAAATTACTGTTTGTGCATTTACAATATTCATTGATTTTTGCCATTGAAAAACATCATGTTATTCATATACCAGAAATGATTGAAGCTACTGACTGAATGAAAGGAGCTGGCATCTCACTCTCTTTGAATCTTCTTTATCATGCTAGGATTAGCAGGAAAAAGCAAAAAATTTCAGAATTGCACCTTGCAATGTGGAGATATTACTGTTTGTGCATTTACAATATTCATTGATTTTTGCCATTGAAAAACGTCCAGAAATGTTTGAAGCTACTGACTGAATGAAAGGAGCTGGCATATCACTCTCTTTGAATCTTCTTTATCATGCTAGGATTAGCAGGAAAAAGCAAAAAATTTCAGAATTGCACCTTGCAATGTGGAGATATTACTGTTTGTGCATTTACAATATTCATTGATTTTTGCCATTGAAAAACGTCCAGAAATGTTTGAAGCTACTGACTGAATGAAAGGAGCTGGCATATCACTCTCTTTGAATCTTCTTTATCATGCTAGGAGTAGCAGGAAAAAGCAAAAAATTTCAGAATTGCACCTTGCAATGTGGAGATATTACTGTTTGTGCATTTACAATATTCATTGATTTTTTCCATTGAAAAACGTCCAGAAATATTTGAAGCTACTGACTGAATGAAATGAGCTGGCATCTCACTCTCTTTGAATCTTCTTTATCATGCTAGGATTAGCAGGAAAAAGCAAAAAATTTCAGAATTGCACCTTGCAATGTGGAGATATTACTGTTTGTGCCTTTACAATATTCATTGATTTTTGCCATTGAAAAACATCATGTTATTCATATACCAGAAATGTTTGAAGCTACTGACTGAATGAAAGGAGCTGGCATTTCACTCTCTTTGAATCTTCTTTATCATGCTAGGATTAGCAGGAAAAAGCAAAAAATTTCAGAATTGCACCTTGCAATGTGGAGATATTACTGTTTGATTTTTGCCATTGAAAAACGTCCAGAAATGTTTGAAGCTATTGACTGAATGAAAGGAGCTGGCATCTCACTCTATTTGAATCTTCTTTATCATGCTAGGATTAGCAGGAAAAAGCAAAAAATTTCAGAATTACACCTTGCAATGTGGAGATATTACTGTTTGTGCATTTACAATATTCATTGATTTTTGCCATTGAAAAACGTCCAGAAATGTTTATACCAGAAATGTTTGAAGCTACTGACTGAATGAAAGGAGCTGGCATCTCACTCTCTTTGAATCTTCTTTATCATGCTAAGAGGAGCAGGAAAAAGCAAAAAAATTCAGAATTGCACCTTGCAATGCGGAGAAATTACTGTTTGTGCATTTACAATATTCTTTGATTTTTGCCATTGAAAAACGTCCAGAAATGATTGAAACTACTGACTGAATGAAAGGAGCTGGCATCTCACTCTCTTTGAATCTTCTTTATCATGCTAAGAGGAGCAGGAAAAAGCAAAAAATTTCAGAATTGCACCTTGCAATGCGGAGAAATTACTGTTTGTGCATTTACAATATTCATTGATTTTTGCCATTGAAAAACGTCCAGAAATGATTGAAGCTACTGACTGAATGAAAGGAGCTGGCATCTCACTCTCTTTGAATCTTCTTTATCATGCTAAGAGGAGCAGGAAAAAGCAAAAAATTTCAGAATTGCACCTTGCAATGCGGAGAAATTACTGTTTGTGCATTTACAATATTCATTGATTTTTGCCATTGAAAAACGTCCAGAAATGATTGAAGCTACTGACTGAATGAAAGGAGTTGGCATCTCACTCTCTTTGAATCTTCTTTACCATGCTAAGAGGAGCAGGAAAAAGCAAAAAATTTCAGAATTGCACCTTGCAATGCGGAGAAATTACTGTTTGTGCATTTACAATATTCATTGATTTTTGACATTGAAAAACATCATGTTATTCATATACCAGAAATAATTGAAGCTACTGACTGAATGAAAGGAGCTGGCATCTCACTCTCTTTGAATCTTCTTTATCATGCTAAGAGGAGCAGGAAAAAGCAAAAAATTTCAGAATTGCACCTTGCAATGCGGAGAAATTACTGTTTGTGCATTTACAATATTCATTGATTTTTGCCATTGAAAAACGTCCAGAAATTATTGAAGCTACTGACTGAATGAAAGGAGCTGGCATCTCACTCTCTTTGAATCTTCTTTATGATGCTAAGAGGAGCAGGAAAAAGCAAAAAATTTCAGAATTGCACCTTGCAATGCGGAGAAATTACTGTTTGTGCATTTACAATATTCATTGATTTTTGCCATTGAAAAACGTCCAGAAATGATTGAAGCTACTGACTGAATGAAAGGAGCTGGCATCTCACTCTCTTTGAATCTTCTTTATCATGCTAAGAGGAGCAGGAAAAAGCAAAAAATTTCAGAATTGCACCTTGCAATGCGGAGAAATTACTGTTTGTGCATTTACAATATTCATTGATTTTTGCCATTGAAAAACATCATGTTATTCATATACCAGAAATGATTGAAGCTACTGACTGAATTAAAGGAGCTGGCATCTCACTCTCTTTGAATCTTCTTTATCATGCTAAGAGGAGCAGGAAAAAGCAAAAAATTTCAGAATTGCACCTTGCAATGCGGAGAAATTACTGTTTGTGCATTTACAATATTCATTGATTTTTGCCAATGAAAAACGTCCAGAAATGATTGAAGCTACTGACTGAATGAAAGGAGCTGGCATCTCACTCTTTTTGAATCTTCTTTATCATGCTAAGAGGAGCAGGAAAAAGCAAAAAATTTCAGAATTGCACCTTGCAATGCGGAGAAATTACTGTTTGTGCATTTACAATATTCATTGATTTTTGCCATTGAAAAACGTCCAGAAATGATTGAAGCTACTGACTGAATGAAAGGAGCTGGCATCTCACTCTCTTTGAATCTTCTTTATCATGGTAAGAGGAGCAGGAAAAAGCAAAAAATTTCAGAATTGCAACTTGCAATGCGGAGAAATTACTGTTTGTGCATTTACAATATTCATTGATTTTTGCCATTGAAAAACGTCCAGAAATGATTGAAGCTACTGACTGAATGAAAGGAGCTGGCATCTCACTCTCTTTGAATCTTCTTTATCATGCTAAGAGGAGCAGGAAAAAGCAAAAAATTTCAGAATTGCACCTTGCAATGCGGAGAAATTACTGTTTGTGCATTTACAATATTCATTGATTTTTGCCATTGAAAAACGTCCAGAAATGATTGAAGCTACTGACTGAATGAAAGGAGCTGGCATCTCACTCTCTTTGAATCTTCTTTATCATGCTAAGAGGAGCAGGAAAAAGCAAAAAATTTCAGAATTGCAACTTGCAATGCGGAGAAATTACTGTTTGTGCATTTACAATATTCATTGATTTTTGCCATTGAAAAACATCATGTTATTCATATACCAGAAATGTTTGAAGCTACTGACTGAATGAAAGAAGCTGGCATCTCACTATCTTTGAATCTTCTTTATCATGCTAAGAGGAGCAGGAAAAAGCAAAAAATTTCAGAATTGCACCTTACAATGCGGAGAAATTACTGTTTGTGCATTTACAATATTCATTGATTTTTGCCATTGAAAAACGTCCAGAAATGATTGAAGCTACTGACTGAATGAAAGGAGCTGGCATCTCACTCTCTTTGAATCTTCTTTATCATGCTAAGAGGAGCAGGAAAAAGCAAAAAATTTCAGAATTGCACCTTGCAATGCGGAGAAATTACTGTTTGTGCATTTACAATATTCATTGATTTTTGCCATTGAAAAACGTCCAGAAATGTTTGAAGCTACTGACTGAATGAAAGGAGCTGGCATCTTACTCTCTTTGAATCTTCTTTATCATGCTAGGATTAGCAGGAAAAAGCAAAAAATTTCAGAATTGCACCTTGCAATGTGGAGATATTACTGTTTGTGCATTTACAATATTCATTGATTTTTGCCATTGAAAAACGTCCAGAAATGTTTGAAGCTACTGACTGAATGAAAGGAGCAGGCATCTCACTCTCTTTGAATCTTCTTTATCATGCTAGGAGTAGCAGGAAAAAGCAAAAAATTTCAGAATTGCACCTTGCAATGTGGAGATATTACTGTTTGTGCATTTACAATATTCATTGATTTATGCCATTGAAAAACGTCCAGAAATGTTTGAAGCTACTGACTGAATGAAAGGAGCTGGCATCTCACTCTCTTTGAATCTTCTTTACCATGCTAGGATTAGCAGGAAAAAGCAAAAAATTTCAGAATTGCACCTTGCAATGTGGAGATATTACTGTTTGTGCATTTACAATATTCATTGATTTTTGCCATTGAAAAACGTCCAGAAATGTTTGAAGCTACTGACTGAATGAAAGGAGCTGGCATCTCACTCTATTTGAATCTTCTTTATCATGCTAGGATTAGCAGGAAAAAGCAAAAAATTTCAGAATTGCACCTTGCAATGTGGAGATATTACTGTTTGTGCATTTACAATATTCATTGATTTTTGCCATTGAAAAACGTCCAGAAATGTTTATACCAGAAATGTTTGAAGCTACTGACTGAATGAAAGGAGCTGGCATCTCACTCTCTTTGAATCTTCTTTATCATGCTAAGAGGAGCAGGAAAAAGCAAAAAATTTCAGAATTGCACCTTGCAATGCGGAGAAATTACTGTTTGTGCATTTACAATATTCATTGATTTTTGCCATTGAAAAACGCCCAGAAATGATTGAAGCTACTGACTGAATGAAAGGAGCTGGCATCTCACTCTCTTTGAATCTTCTTTATCATGCTAAGAGGAGCAGGAAAAAGCAAAAAATTTCAGAATTGCACCTTGCAATGCGGAGAAATTACAAGCATTTACAATATTCATTGATTTTTGCCATTGAAAAACATCATGTTATTCATATACCAGAAATGATTGAAGCTACTGACTGAATGAAAGGAGTTGGCATCTCACTCTCTTTGAATCTGCTTTATCATGCTAAGAGGAGCAGGAAAAAGCAAAAAATTTCAGAATTGCACCTTGCAATGCGGAGAAATTACTGTTTGTGCATTTACAATATTCATTGATTTTTGCCATTGAAAAACGTCCAGAAATGATTGAAGCTACTGACTGAATGAAAGGAGCTGGCATCTCACTCTCTTTGAATCTTCTTTATCATGCTAGGATTAGCAGGAAAAAGCAAAAAATTTCAGAATTGCACCTTGCAATGTGGAGATATTGCTGTTTGATTTTTGCCATTGAAAAACGTCCAGAAATGTTTGAAGCTACTGACTGAATGAAAGGAGCTGGCATCTCACTCTATTTGAATCTTCTTTATCATGCTAGGATTAGCAGGAAAAAGCAAAAAATTTCAGAATTGCACCTTGCAATGTGGAGATATTACTGTTTGTGCATTTACAATATTCATTGATTTTTGCCATTGAAAAACGTCCAGAAATGTTTATACCAGAAATGTTTGAAGCTACTGACTGAATGAAAGGAGCTGGCATCTCACTCTCTTTGAATCTTCTTTATCATGCTAAGAGGAGCAGGAAAAAGCAAAAAAATTCAGAATTGCACCTTGCAATGCGGAGAAATTACTGTTTGTGCATTTACAATATTCATTGATTTTTGCCATTGAAAAACGTCCAGAAATGATTGAAGCTACTGACTGAATGAAAGGAGCTGGCATCTAACTCTCTTTGAATCTTCTTTATCATGCTAAGAGGAGCAGGAAAAAGCAAAAAATTTCAGAATTGCACCTTGCAATGCGGAGAAATTACTGTTTGTGCATTTACAATATTCATTGATTTTTGCCATTGAAAAACGTCCAGAAATGATTGAAGCTACTGACTGAATGAAAGGAGCTGGCATCTCACTCTCTTTTTATCTTCTTTATCATGCTAAGAGGAGCAGGAAAAAGCAAAAAATTTCAGAATTGCACCTTGCAATGCGGAGAAATTACTGTTTGTGCATTTACAATATTCATTGATTTTTGCCATTGAAAAACATCATGTTATTCATACCCAGAAATGATTGAAGCTACTGACTGAATGAAAGGAGCTGGCATCTCACTCTCTTTGAATCTTCTTTATCATGCTAAGAGGAGCAGGAAAAAGCAAAAAATTTCAGAATTGCACCTTGCAATGCGGAGAAATTACTGTTTGTGCATTTACAATATTCATTGATTTTTGCCATTGAAAAACGTCCAGAAATGATTGAAGCTACTGACTGAATGAAAGGAGCTGGCATCTCACTCTCTTTGAATCTTCTTTATCATGCTAAGAGGAGCAGGAAAAAGCAAAAAATTTCAGAATTGCACCTTGCAATGCGGAGAAATTACTGTTTGTGCATTTACAATATTCATTGATTTTTGCCATTGAAAAACGTCCAGAAATGATTGAAGCTACTGACTGAATGAAAGGAGTTGGCATCTCACTCTCTTTGAATCTTCTTTACCATGCTAAGAGGAGCAGGAAAATTCAAAAAATTTCAGAATTGCACCTTGCAATGCGGAGAAATTACTGTTTGTGCATTTACAATATTCATTGATTTTTGACATTGAAAAACATCATGTTATTCATATACCAGAAATAATTGAAGCTACTGACTGAATGAAAGGAGCTGGCATCTCACTCTCTTTGAATCTTCTTTATCATGCTAAGAGGAGCAGGAAAAAGCAAAAAATTTCAGAATTGCACCTTGCAATGCGGAGAAATTACTGTTTGTGCATTTACAATATTCATTGATTTTTGCCATTGAAAAACGTCCAGAAATTATTGAAGCTACTGACTGAATGACAGGAGCTGGCATCTCACTCTCTTTGAATCTTCTTTATGATGCTAAGAGGAGCAGGAAAAAGCAAAAAATTTCAGAATTGCACCTTGCAATGCGGAGAAATTACTGTTTGTGCATTTACAATATTCATTGATTTTTGCCATTGAAAAACGTCCAGAAATGATTGAAGCTACTGACTGAATGAAAGGAGCTGGCATCTCACTCTCTTTGAATCTTCTTTATCATGCTAAGAGGAGCAGGAAAAAGCAAAAAATTTCAGAATTGCACCTTGCAATGCGGAGAAATTACTGTTTGTGCATTTACAATATTCATTGATTTTTGCCATTGAAAAACATCATGTTATTCATATACCAGAAATGATTGAAGCTACTGACTGAATGAAAGGAGCTGGCATCTCACTCTCTTTGAATCTTCTTTATCATGCTAAGAGGAGCAGGAAAAAGCAAAAAATTTCAGAATTGCACCTTGCAATGCGGAGAAATTACTGTTTGTGCATTTACAATATTCATTGATTTTTGCCAATGAAAAACGTCCAGAAATGATTGAAGCTACTGACTGAATGAAAGGAGCTGGCATCTCACTCTTTTTGAATCTTCTTTATCATGCTAAGAGGAGCAGGAAAAAGCAAAAAATTTCAGAATTGCACCTTGCAATGCGGAGAAATTACTGTTTGTGCATTTACAATATTCATTGATTTTTGCCATTGAAAAACGTCCAGAAATGATTGAAGCTACTGACTGAATGAAAGGAGCTGGCATCTCACTCTCTTTGAATCTTCTTTATCATGGTAAGAGGAGCAGGAAAAAGCAAAAAATTTCAGAATTGCAACTTGCAATGCGGAGAAATTACTGTTTGTGCATTTACAATATTCATTGATTTTTGCCATTGAAAAACGTCCAGAAATGATTGAAGCTACTGACTGAATGAAAGGAGCTGGCATCTCACTCTCTTTGAATCTTCTTTATCATGCTAAGAGGAGCAGGAAAAAGCAAAAAATTTCAGAATTGCACCTTGCAATGCGGAGAAATTACTGTTTGTGCATTTACAATATTCATTGATTTTTGCCATTGAAAAACGTCCAGAAATGATTGAAGCTACTGACTGAATGAAAGGAGCTGGCATCTCACTCTCTTTGAATCTTCTTTATCATGCTAAGAGGAGCAGGAAAAAGCAAAAAATTTCAGAATTGCAACTTGCAATGCGGAGAAATTACTGTTTGTGCATTTACAATATTCATTGATTTTTGCCATTGAAAAACATCATGTTATTCATATACCCGAAATGTTTGAAGCTACTGACTGAATGAAAGAAGCTGGCATCTCACTATCTTTGAATCTTCTTTATCATGCTAAGAGGAGCAGGAAAAAGCAAAAAATTTCAGAATTGCACCTTACAATGCGGAGAAATTACTGTTTGTGCATTTACAATATTCATTGATTTTTGCCATTGAAAAACGTCCAGAAATGATTGAAGCTACTGACTGAATGAAAGGAGCTGGCATCTCACTCTCTTTGAATCTTCTTTATCATGCTAAGAGGAGCAGGAAAAAGCAAAAAATTTCAGAATTGCACCTTGCAATGCGGAGAAATTACTGTTTGTGCATTTACAATATTCATTGATTTTTGCCATTGAAAAACGTCCAGAAATGTTTGAAGCTACTGACTGAATGAAAGGAGCTGGCATCTTACTCTCTTTGAATCTTCTTTATCATGCTAGGATTAGCAGGAAAAAGCAAAAAATTTCAGAATTGCACCTTGCAATGTGGAGATATTACTGTTTGTGCATTTACAATATTCATTGATTTTTGCCATTGAAAAACGTCCAGAAATGTTTGAAGCTACTGACTGAATGAAAGGAGCAGGCATCTCACTCTCTTTGAATCTTCTTTATCATGCTAGGAGTAGCAGGAAAAAGCAAAAAATTTCAGAATTGCACCTTGCAATGTGGAGATATTACTGTTTGTGCATTTACAATATTCATTGATTTATGCCATTGAAAAACGTCCAGAAATGTTTGAAGCTACTGACTGAATGAAAGGAGCTGGCATCTCACTCTCTTTGAATCTTCTTTATCATGCTAGGATTAGCAGGAAAAAGCAAAAAATTTCAGAATTGCACCTTGCAATGTGGAGATATTACTGTTTGTGCATTTACAATATTCATTGATTTTTGCCATTGAAAAACGTCCAGAAATGTTTGAAGCTACTGACTGAATGAAAGGAGCTGGCATCTCACTCTATTTGAATCTTCTTTATCATGCTAGGATTAGCAGGAAAAAGCAAAAAATTTCAGAATTGCACCTTGCAATGTGGAGATATTACTGTTTGTGCATTTACAATATTCATTGATTTTTGCCATTGAAAAACGTCCAGAAATGTTTATACCAGAAATGTTTGAAGCTACTGACTGAATGAAAGGAGCTGGCATCTCACTCTCTTTGAATCTTCTTTATCATGCTAAGAGGAGCAGGAAAAAGCAAAAAATTTCAGAATTGCACCTTGCAATGCGGAGAAATTACTGTTTGTGCATTTACAATATTCATTGATTTTTGCCATTGAAAAACGTCCAGAAATGATTGAAGCTACTGACTGAATGAAAGGAGCTGGCATCTCACTCTCTTTGAATCTTCTTTATCATGCTAAGAGCAGCAGGAAAAAGCAAAAAATTTCAGAATTGCACCCTGCAATGCGGAGAAATTACAAGCATTTACAATATTCATTGATTTTTGCCATTGAAAAACATCATGTTATTCATATACCAGAAATGATTGAAGCTACTGACTGAATGAAAGGAGCTGGCATCTCACTCTCTTTGAATCTGCTTTATCATGCTAAGAGGAGCAGGAAAAAGCAAAAAATTTCAGAATTGCACCTTGCAATGCGGAGAAATTACTGTTTGTGCATTTACAATATTCATTGATTTTTGCCATTGAAAAACGTCCAGAAATGATTGAAGCTACTGACTGAATGAAAGGAGCTGGCATCTCACTCTCTTTGAATCTTCTTTATCATGCTAAGAGGAGCAGGAAAAAGCAAAAAATTTCAGAATTGCACCTTGCAATGCGGAGAAATTACTGTTTGTGCATTTACAATAGTCATTGATTTTTGCCATTGAAAAACGTCCAGAAATGATTGAAGCTACTGACTGAATGAAAGGAGCTGGCATCTCACTCTCTTTGAATCTTCTTTATCATGCTAAGAGGAGCAGGAAAAAGCAAAAAATTTCAGAATTGCAACTTGCAATGCGGAGAAATTACTGTTTGTGCATTTACAATATTCATTGATTTTTGCCATTGAAAAACATCATGTTATTCATATACCAGAAATGATTGAAGCTACTGACTGAATGAAAGGAGCTGGCATCTCACTCTCTTTGAATCTTCTTTATCATGCTAAGAGGAGCAGGAAAAAGCAAAAAATTTCAGAATTGCACCTTGCAATGCGGAGAAATTACTGTTTGTGCATTTACAATATTCATTGATTTTTGCCATTGAAAAACGTCCAGAAATGATTGAAGCTACTGACTGAATGAAAGGAGCTGGCATCTCACTCTCTTTGAATCTTCTTTATCATGCTAAGAGGAGCAGGAAAAAGCAAAAAATTTCAGAATTGCACCTTGCAATGCGGAGAAATTACTGTTTGTGCATTTACAATATTCATTGATTTTTGCCATTGAAAAACGTCCAGAAATGATTGAAGCTACTGACTGAATGAAAGGAGCTGGCATCTCACTCTCTT
Source organism: Phyllobates terribilis (assembly GCF_046119375.1). Taxonomy (NCBI): domain Eukaryota; kingdom Metazoa; phylum Chordata; class Amphibia; order Anura; family Dendrobatidae; genus Phyllobates; species Phyllobates terribilis. Next base: position 118,807 of record NW_027363660.1, on the reverse strand, counting down.
TGAATCTTCTTTATCATGCTAAGAGGAGCAGGAAAAAGCAAAAAATTTCAGAATTGCACCTTGCAATGCGGAGAAATTACTGTTTGTGCATTTACAATATTCATTGATTTTTGCCATTGAAAAACATCATGTTATTCATATCCCAGAAATGTTTGAAGCTACTGACTGAATGAAAGAAGCTGGCAACTCACTCTCTTTGAATCTTCTTTATCATGCTAAGAGGAGCAGGAAAAAGCAAAAAATTTCAGAATTGCACCTTGCAATGCGGAGAAATTACTGTTTGTGCATTTACAATATTCATTGATTTTTGCAATTGAAAAACGTCCAGAAATGATTGAAGCTACTGACTGAATGAAAGGAGCTGGCATCTCACTCTCTTTGAATCTTCTTTATCATGTTAAGAGGAGCAGGAAAAAGCAAAAAATTTCAGAATTGCACCTTGCAATGCGGAGAAATTACTGTTTGTGCATTTACAATATTCATTGATTTTTGCCATTGAAAAACGTCCAGAAATGATTGAAGCTACTGACTGAATGAAAGGAGCTGTTATCTCACTCTCTTTGAATCTTGTTTATCATGCTAAGAGGAGCAGGAAAAAGCAAAAAATTTCAGAATTGCACCTTGCAATGCGGAGAAATTACTGTTTGTGCATTTAAAATATTCATTGATTTTTGCCATTGAAAAACATCATGTTATTCATATACCAGAAATGATTGAAGCTACTGACTGAATGAAAGGAGCTGGCATCTCACACTCTTTGAATCTTCTTTATCATGCTAAGAGGAGCAGGAAAAAGTAAAAAATTTCAGAATTGCACCTTGCAATGCGGAGAAATTACTGTTTGTGCATTTACAATATTCATTGATTTTTGCCATTGAAAAATATCATGTTATTCATATACCAGAAATGTTTGAAGCTACTGACTGAATGAAAGGAGCTGGCATCTCACTCTCTTTGAATCTTCTTTATCATGCTAAGAGGAGCAGGAAAAAGCAAAAAATTTCAGAATTGCACCTTGCAATGCGGATAAATTACTGTTTGTGCATTTACAATATTCATTGATTTTTGCCATTGAAAAATGTCCAGAAATGATTGAAGCTACTGACTGAATGAAAGGAGCTGGCATCTCACTCTCTTTGAATCTTGTTTATCATGCTAAGAGGAGCAGGAAAAAGCAAAAAATTTCAGAATTGCACCTTGCAATGCGGAGAAATTACTGTTTGTGCATTTACAATATTCATTGATTTTTGCCATTGAAAAACGTCCAGAAATTATTGAAGCTACTGACTGAATGAAAGGAGCTGGCATCTCACTCTCTTTGAAACTTCTTTATCATGCTAAGAGGAGCAGGAAAAAGCAAAAATTTTCAGAATTGCACCTTGCAATGCGGAGAAATTACTGTTTGTGCATTTACAATATTCATTGATTTTTGCCATTGAAAAACGTCCAGAAATGATTGAAGCTACTGACTGAATGAAAGGAGCTGGCATCTCACTCTCTTTGAATCTTCTTTATCATGCTAAGAGGAGCAGGAAAAAGCAAAAAATTTCAGAATTGCACCTTGCAATGCGGAGAAATTACTGTTTGTGCATTTACAATATTCATTGATTTTTGCCATTGAAAAACATCATGTTATTCATATACCAGAAATGTTTGAAGCTACTGACTGAATGAAAGGAGCTGGCATCTCACTCTCTTTGAATCTTCTTTATCATGCTAAGAGGAGCAGGAAAAAGCAAAAAATTTCAGAATTGCACCTTGCAATGCGGAGAAATTACTGTTTGTGCATTTACAATATTCATTGATTTTTGCCATTGAAAAACATCATGTTATTCATATACCAGAAATGTTTGAAGCTACTGACTGAATGAAAGGAGCTGGCATCTCACTCTCTTTGAATCTTCTTTATCATGCTAAGAGGAGCAGGAAAAAGCAAAAAATTTCAGAATTGCACCTTGCCATGCGGATAAATTACTGTTTGTGCATTTACAATATTCATTGATTTTTGCCATTGAAAAATGTCCAGAAATGATTGAAGCTACTGACTGAATGAAAGGAGCTGGCATCTCACTCTCTTTGAATCTTGTTTATCATGCTAAGAGGAGCAGGAAAAAGCAAAAAATTTCAGAATTGCACCTTGCAATGCGGAGAAATTACTGTTTGTGCATTTACAATATTCATTGATTTTTGCCATTGAAAAACGTCCAGAAATTATTGAAGCTACTGACTGAATGAAAGGAGCTGGCATCTCACTCTCTTTGAAACTTCTTTATCATGCTAAGAGGAGCAGGAAAAAGCAAAAATTTTCAGAATTGCACCTTGCAATGCGGAGAAATTACTGTTTGTGCATTTACAATATTCATTGATTTTTGCCATTGAAAAACGTCCAGAAATGATTGAAGCTACTGACTGAATGAAAGGAGCTGGCATCTCACTCTCTTTGAATCTTCTTTATCATGCTAAGAGGAGCAGGAAAAAGCAAAAAATTTCAGAATTGCACCTTGCAATGCGGAGAAATTACTGTTTGTGCATTTACAATATTCATTGATTTTTGCCATTGAAAAACATCATGTTATTCATATACCAGAAATGTTTGAAGCTACTGACTGAATGAAAGGAGCTGGCATCTCACTCTCTTTGAATCTTCTTTATCATGCTAAGAGGAGCAGGAAAAAGCAAAAAATTTCAGAATTGCACCTTGCAATGCGGATAAATTACTGTTTGTGCATTTACAATATTCATTGATTTTTGCCATTGAAAAATGTCCAGAAATGATTGAAGCTACTGACTGAATGAAAGGAGCTGGCATCTCACTCTCTTTGAATCTTGTTTATCATGCTAAGAGGAGCAGGAAAAAGCAAAAAATTTCAGAATTGCACCTTGCAATGCGGAGAAATTACTGTTTGTGCATTTACAATATTCATTGATTTTTGCCATTGAAAAACGTCCAGAAATTATTGAAGCTACTGACTGAATGAAAGGAGCTGGCATCTCACTCTCTTTGAATCTTCTTTATCATGCTAAGAGGAGCAGGAAAAAGCAAAAAATTTCAGAATTGCACCTTGCAATGCGGAGAAATTACTGTTTGTGCATTTACAATATTCATTCATTTTTGCCATTGAAAAACATCATGTTATTCATATACCAGAAATGTTTGAAGCTACTGACTGAATGAAAGGAGCTGGCATCTCACTCTCTTTGAATCTTCTTTATCATGCTAAGAGGAGCAGGAAAAAGCAAAAAATTTCAGAATTGCACCTTGCAATGCGGAGAAATTACTGTTTGTGCATTTACAATATTCATTGATTTTTGCCATTGAAAAACATCATGTTATTCATATACCAGAAATGTTTGAAGCTACTGACTGAATGAAAGGAGCTGGCATCTCACTCTCTTTGAATCTTCTTTATCATGCTAAGAGGAGCAGGAAAAAGCAAAAAATTTCAGAATTGCACCTTGCAATGCGGATAAATTACTGTTTGTGCATTTACAATATTCATTGATTTTTGCCATTGAAAAATGTCCAGAAATGATTGAAGCTACTGACTGAATGAAAGGAGCTGGCATCTCACTCTCTTTGAATCTTGTTTATCATGCTAAGAGGAGCAGGAAAATGCAAAAAATTTCAGAATTGCACCTTGCAATGCGGAGAAATTACTGTTTGTGCATTTACAATATTCATTGATTTTTGCCATTGAAAAACGTCCAGAAATTATTGAAGCTACTGACTGAATGAAAGGAGCTGGCATCTCACTCTCTTTGAAACTTCTTTATCATGCTAAGAGGAGCAGGAAAAAGCAAAAATTTTCAGAATTGCACCTTGCAATGCGGAGAAATTACTGTTTGTGCATTTACAATATTCATTGATTTTTGCCATTGAAAAACGTCCAGAAATGATTGAAGCTACTGACTGAATGAAAGGAGCTGGCATCTCACTCTCTTTGAATCTTCTTTATCATGCTAAGAGGAGCAGGAAAAAGCAAAAAATTTCAGAATTGCACCTTGCAATGTGGAGAAATTACTGTTTGTGCATTTACAATATTCATTTATTTTTGCCATTGAAAAACATCATGTTATTCATATACCAGAAATGTTTGAAGCTACTGACTGAATGAAAGGAGCTGGCATCTCACTCTCTTTGAATCTTCTTTATCATGCTAAGAGGAGCAGGAAAAAGCAAAAAATTTCAGAATTGCACCTTGCAATGCGGAGAAATTACTCTTTGTGCATTTACAATATTCATTGATTTTTGCCATTGAAAAACATCATGTTATTCATATACCAGAAATGATTGAAGCTACTGACTGAATGAAAGGAGCTGGCATCTCACTCTCTTTGAATCTTCTTTATCATGCTAAGAGGAGCAGGATAAAGCAAAAAATTTCAGACTTGCACCTTGCAATGCGGAGAAATTACTGTTTGTGCATTTACAATATTCATTGATTTTTGCCATTGAAAAACATCATGTTATTCATATACCAGAAATGTTTGAAGCTACTGACTGAATGAAAGGAGCTGGCATCTCACTCTCTTTGAATCTTCTTTATCATGCTAAGAGGAGCAGGAAAAAGCAAAAAATTTCAGACTTGCACCTTGCAATGCGGAGAAATTACTGTTTGTGCATTTACAATATTCATTGATTTTTGCCATTGAAAAACATCATGTTATTCATATACCAGAAATGTTTGAAGCTACTGACTGAATGAAAGGAGCTGGCATCTCACTCTCTTTGAATATTCTTTATCATGCTAAGAGGAGCAGGAAAAAGCAAAAAATTTCAGAATTGCACCTTGCAATGCGGAGAAATTACTGTTTGTGCATTTACAATATTCATTGATTTTTGCCATTGAAAAACGTCCAGAAATGATTGAAGGTACTGACTGAATGAAAGGAGCTGGCATCTCACTCTCTTTGAATCTTCTTTATCATGCTAAGAGGAGCAGGAAAAAGCAAAAAATTTCAGAATTGCACCTTGCAATGCGGAGAAATTACTGTTTGTGCATTTACAATATTCATTGATTTTTGCCATTGAAAAACGTCCAGAAATGATTGAAGCTACTGACTGAATGAAAGGAGCTGGCATCTCACTCTCTTTGAATCTTCTTTATCATGCTAAGAGGAGCAGGAAAAAGCAAAAAATTTCAGAATTGCACCTTGCAATGCAGAGAAATTACAGTTTGTGCATTTACAATATTCATTGATTTTTGCCATTGAAAAACGTCCAGAAATGATTGAAGCTACTGACTGAATGAAAGGAGCTGGCATCTCACTCTCTTTGAATCTTCTTTATCATGCTAAGAGGAGCAGGAAAAAGCAAAAAATTTCAGAATTGCACCTTGCAATGCGGAGAAATTACTGTTTGTGCATTTACAATATTCGTTGATTTTTGCCATTGAAAAACGTCCAGAAATGATTGAAGCTACTGACTGAATGAAAGGAGCTGGCATCTCACTCTCTTTGAATCTTCTTTATCATGCTAAGAGGAGCAGGAAAAAGCAAAAAATTTCAGAATTGCACCTTGCAATGCGGAGAAATTACAGTTTGTGCATTTACAATATTCATTGATTTTTGCCATTGAAAAACGTCCAGAAATGATTGAAGCTACTGACTGAATGAAAGGAGCTGGCATCTCACTCTCTTTGAATCTTCTTTATCATGCTAAGAGGAGCAGGAAAAAGCAAAAAATTTCAGAATTGCACCTTGCAATGCGGAGAAATTACTGTTTGTGCATTTACAATATTCATTGATTTTTGCCATTGAAAAACATGTTATTCATATACCAGAAATGTTTGAAGCTCCTGACTGAATGAAAGGAGCTGGCACCTCACTCTCTTTGAATCTTCTTTATCATGCTAAGAGGAGCAGGAAAAAGCAAAAAATTTCAGAATTGCACCTTGCAATGCGGAGAAATTACTGTTTGTGCATTTACAATATTCATTGATTTTTGCCATTGAAAAACGTCCAGAAATGATTGAAGCTACTGACTGAATGAAAGGAGCTGGCATCTCACTCTCTTTGAATCTTCTTTATCATGCTAAGAGGAGCAGGAAAAAGCAAAAAATTTCAGAATTGCACCTTGCAATGCGGAGAAATTACTGTTTGTGCATTTACAATATTCATTGATTTTTGCCATTGAAAAATGTCCAGAAATGATTGAAGCTACTGACTGAATGAAAGGAGCTGGCATCTCACTCTCTTTGAATCTTCTTTATCATGCTAAGAGGAGCAGGAAAAAGCAAAAAATTTCAGAATTGCGCCTTGCAATGCGGAGAAATTCCTGTTTGTGCATTTACAAAATTCATTGATTTTTGCCATTGAAAAACATCATGTTATTCATATACCAGAAATGATTGAAGCTACTGACTGAAGGAAAGGAGCTGGCATCTCACTCTCTTTGAATCTTCTTTATCATGCTAAGAGGAGCAGGAAAAAGCAAAAAATTTCAGAATTGCACCTTGCAATGCGGAGAAATTACTGTTTGTGCATTTACAATATTCATTGATTTTTGCCATTGAAAAACGTCCAGAAATGATTGAAGCTACTGACTGAATGAAAGGAGCTGGCATCTCACTCTCTTTGAATCTTGTTTATCATGCTAAGAGGAGCAGGAAAAAGCAAAAAATTTCAGAATTGCACCTTGCAATGTGGAGAAATTACTGTTTGTGCATTTACAATATTCATTGATTTTTGCCATTGAAAAACGTCCAGAAATGATTGAAGCTACTGACTGAATGAAAGGAGCTGGCATCTCACTCTCTTTGAATCTTCTTTATCATGCTAAGAGGAGCAGGAAAAAGCAAAAAATTTCAGAATTGCACCTTGCAATGCGGAGAAATTACTGTTTGTGCATTTACAATATTCATTGATTTTTGCTATTGAAAAACATCATGTTATTCATATACCAGAAATGATTGAAGCTACTGACTGAATGAAAGGAGCTGGCATCTCACTCTCTTTGAATCTTCTTTATCATGCTAAGAGGAGCAGGAAAAAGCAAAAAATTTCAGAATTGCACCTTGCAATGCGGAGAAATTACAGTTTGTGCATTTACAATATTCATTGATTTTTGCCATTGAAAAACGTCCAGAAATGATTGAAGCTACTGACTGAATGAAAGGAGCTGGCATCTCACTCTCTTTGAATCTTCTTTATCATGCTAGGAGGAGCAGGAAAAAGCAAAAAATTTCAGAATTGCACCTTGCAATGCGGAGAAATTACTGTTTGTGCATTTACAATATTCATTGATTTTTGCCATTGAAAAACGTCCAGAAATGATTGAAGGTACTGACTGAATGAAAGGAGCTGGCATCTCACTCTCTTTGAATCTTCTTTATCATGCTAAGAGGAGCAGGAAAAAGCAAAAAATTTCAGAATTGCACCTTGCAATGCGGAGAAATTACTGTTTGTGCATTTACAATATTCATTGATTTTTGCCATTGAAAAACGTCCAGAAATGATTGAAGCTACTGACTGAATGAAAGGAGCTGGCATCTCACTCTCTTTCAATCTTCTTTATCATGCTAAGAGGAGCAGGAAAAAGCAAAAAATTTCAGAATTGCACCTTGCAATGCGGAGAAATTACTGTTTGTGCATTTACAATATTCATTGATTTTTGCCATTGAAAAATGTCCAGAAATGATTGAAGCTACTGACTGAATGAAAGGAGCTGGCATCTCACTCTCTTTGAATCTTCTTTATCATGCTAAGAGGAGCAGGAAAAAGCAAAAAATTTCAGAATTGCGCCTTGCAATGCGGAGAAATTACTGTTTGTGCATTTACAAAATTCATTGATTTTTGCCATTGAAAAACATCATGTTATTCATATACCAGAAATGATTGAAGCTACTGACTGAAGGAAAGGAGCTGGCATCTCACTCTCTTTGAATCTTCTTTATCATGCTAAGAGGAGCAGGAAAAAGCAAAAAATTTCAGAATTGCACCTTGCAATGCGGAGAAATTACTGTTTGTGCATTTACAATATTCATTGATTTTTGCCATTGAAAAACATCCAGAAATGATTGAAGCTACTGACTGAATGAAAGGAGCTGGCATCTCACTCTCTTTGAATCTTCTTTATCATGCTAAGAGGAGCAGGAAAAAGCAAAAAATTTCAGAATTGCACCTTGCAATGCGGAGAAATTACTGTTTGTGCATTTACAATATTCATTGATTTTTGCGAATGAAAAACATCATGTTATTCATATACCAGAAATGATTGAAGCTACTGACTGAATGAAAGGAGCTGGCATCTCACTCTCTTTGAATCTTCTTTATCATGCTAAGAGGAGCAGGAAAAAGTAAAAAATTTCAGAATTGCACCTTGCAATGCGGAGAAATTACTGTTTGTGCATTTACAATATTCAATGATTTTTGCCATTGAAAAACGTCCAGAAATGATTGAAGCTACTGACTGAATGAAAGGAGCTGGCATCTCACTCTCTTTGAATCTTGTTTATCATGCTAAGAGGAGCAGGAAAAAGCAAAAAATTTCAGAATTGCACCTTGCAATGCGGAGAAATTACTGTTTGTGCATTTACAATATTCATTGATTTTTGCCATTGAAAAACGTCCAGAAATGATTGAAGCTACTGACTGAATGAAAGGAGCTGGCATCTCACTCTCTTTGAATCTTCTTTATCATGCTAAGAGGAGCAGGAAAAAGCAAAAAATTTCAGAATTGCACCTTGCAATGCGGAGAAATTACTGTTTGTGCATTTACAATATTCATTGATTTTTGCCATTGAAAAACATGTTATTCATATACCAGAAATGATTGAAGCTCCTGACTGAATGAAAGGAGCTGGCACCTCACTCTCTTTGAATCTTCTTTATCATGCTAAGAGGAGCAGGAAAAAGCAAAAAATTTCAGAATTGCACCTTGCAATGCGGAGAAATTACTGTTTGTGCATTTACAATATTCATTGATTTTTGCCATTGAAAAACGTCCAGAAATGATTGAAGCTACTGACTGAATGAAAGGAGCTGGCATCTCACTCTCTTTGAATCTTCTTTATCATGCTAAGAGGAGCAGGAAAAAGCAAAAAATTTCAGAATTGCACCTTGCAATGCGGAGAAATTACTGTTTGTGCATTTACAATATTCATTGATTTTTGCCATTGAAAAACATCATGTTATTCATATACCAGAAATGATTGAAGCTACTGACTGAATGAAAGGAGCTGGCATCTCACTCTCTTTGAATCTTCTTTATCATGCTAAGAGGAGCAGGAAAAAGTAAAAAATTTCAGAATTGCACCTTGCAATGCGGAGAAATTACTGTTTGTGCATTTACAATATTCAATGATTTTTGCCATTGAAAAACGTCCAGAAATGATTGAAGCTACTGACTGAATGAAAGGAGCTGGCATCTCACTCTCTTTGAATCTTGTTTATCATGCTAAGAGGAGCAGGAAAAAGCAAAAAATTTCAGAATTGCACCTTGCAATGCGGAGAAATTACTGTTTGTGCATTTACAATATTCATTGATTTTTGCCATTGAAAAACGTCCAGAAATGATTGAAGCTACTGACTGAATGAAAGGAGCTGGCATCTCACTCTCTTTGAATCTTCTTTATCATGCTAAGAGGAGCAGGAAAAAGCAAAAAATTTCAGAATTGCACCTTGCAATGCGGAGAAATTACTGTTTGTGCATTTACAATATTCATTGATTTTTGCCATTGAAAAACATGTTATTCATATACCAGAAATGATTGAAGCTCCTGACTGAATGAAAGGAGCTGGCACCTCACTCTCTTTGAATCTTCTTTATCATGCTAAGAGGAGCAGGAAAAAGCAAAAAATTTCAGAATTGCACCTTGCAATGCGGAGAAATTACTGTTTGTGCATTTACAATATTCATTGATTTTTGCCATTGAAAAACGTCCAGAAATGATTGAAGCTACTGACTGAATGAAAGGAGCTGGCATCTCACTCTCTTTGAATCTTCTTTATCATGCTAAGAGGAGCAGGAAAAAGCAAAAAATTTCAGAATTGCACCTTGCAATGCGGAGAAATTACTGTTTGTGCATTTACAATATTCATTGATTTTTGCCATTGAAAAACATCATGTTATTCATATACCAGAAATGTTTGAAGCTACTGACTGAATGAAAGGAGCTGGCATCTCACTCTCTTTGAATCTTCTTTATCATGCTAAGAGGAGCAGGAAAAAGCAAAAAATTTCAGAATTGCACCTTGCAATGCGGATAAATTACTGTTTGTGCATTTACAATATTCATTGATTTTTGCCATTGAAAAATGTCCAGAAATGATTGAAGCTACTGACTGAATGAAAGGAGCTGGCATCTCACTCTCTTTGAATCTTGTTTATCATGCTAAGAGGAGCAGGAAAAAGCAAAAAATTTCAGAATTGCACCTTGCAATGCGGAGAAATTACTGTTTGTGCATTTACAATATTCATTGATTTTTGCCATTGAAAAACATGTTATTCATATACCAGAAATGATTGAAGCTCCTGACTGAATGAAAGGAGCTGGCACCTCACTCTCTTTGAATCTTCTTTATCATGCTAAGAGGAGCAGGAAAAAGCAAAAAATTTCAGAATTGCACCTTGCAATGCGGAGAAATTACTGTTTGTGCATTTACAATATTCATTGATTTTTGCCATTGAAAAACGTCCAGAAATGATTGAAGCTACTGACTGAATGAAAGGAGCTGGCATCTCACTCTCTTTGAATCTTCTTTATCATGCTAAGAGGAGCAGGAAAAAGCAAAAAATTTCAGAATTGCACCTTGCAATGCGGAGAAATTACTGTTTGTGCATTTACAATATTCATTGATTTTTGCCATTGAAAAACATCATGTTATTCATATACCAGAAATGTTTGAAGCTACTGACTGAATGAAAGGAGCTGGCATCTCACTCTCTTTGAATCTTCTTTATCATGCTAAGAGGAGCAGGAAAAAGCAAAAAATTTCAGAATTGCACCTTGCAATGCGGATAAATTACTGTTTGTGCATTTACAATATTCATTGATTTTTGCCATTGAAAAATGTCCAGAAATGATTGAAGCTACTGACTGAATGAAAGGAGCTGGCATCTCACTCTCTTTGAATCTTGTTTATCATGCTAAGAGGAGCAGGAAAAAGCAAAAAATTTCAGAATTGCACCTTGCAATGCGGAGAAATTACTGTTTGTGCATTTACAATATTCATTGATTTTTGCCATTGAAAAACGTCCAGAAATTATTGAAGCTACTGACTGAATGAAAGGAGCTGGCATCTCACTCTCTTTGAAACTTCTTTATCATGCTAAGAGGAGCAGGAAAAAGCAAAAATTTTCAGAATTGCACCTTGCAATGCGGAGAAATTACTGTTTGTGCATTTACAATATTCATTGATTTTTGCCATTGAAAAACGTCCAGAAATGATTGAAGCTACTGACTGAATGAAAGGAGCTGGCATCTCACTCTCTTTGAATCTTCTTTATCATGCTAAGAGGAGCAGGAAAAAGCAAAAAATTTCAGAATTGCACCTTGCAATGCGGAGAAATTACTGTTTGTGCATTTACAATATTCATTCATTTTTGCCATTGAAAAACATCATGTTATTCATATACCAGAAATGTTTGAAGCTACTGACTGAATGAAAGGAGCTGGCATCTCACTCTCTTTGAATCTTCTTTATCATGCTAAGAGGAGCAGGAAAAAGCAAAAAATTTCAGAATTGCACCTTGCAATGCGGAGAAATTACTGTTTGTGCATTTACAATATTCATTGATTTTTGCCATTGAAAAACATCATGTTATTCATATACCAGAAATGTTTGAAGCTACTGACTGAATGAAAGGAGCTGGCATCTCACTCTCTTTGAATCTTCTTTATCATGCTAAGAGGAGCAGGAAAAAGCAAAAAATTTCAGAATTGCACCTTGCAATGCGGATAAATTACTGTTTGTGCATTTACAATATTCATTGATTTTTGCCATTGAAAAATGTCCAGAAATGATTGAAGCTACTGACTGAATGAAAGGAGCTGGCATCTCACTCTCTTTGAATCTTGTTTATCATGCTAAGAGGAGCAGGAAAATGCAAAAAATTTCAGAATTGCACCTTGCAATGCGGAGTAATTACTGTTTGTGCATTTACAATATTCATTGATTTTTGCCATTGAAAAACGTCCAGAAATTATTGAAGCTACTGACTGAATGAAAGGAGCTGGCATCTCACTCTCTTTGAAACTTCTTTATCATGCTAAGAGGAGCAGGAAAAAGCAAAAATTTTCAGAATTGCACCTTGCAATGCGGAGAAATTACTGTTTGTGCATTTACAATATTCATTGATTTTTGCCATTGAAAAACGTCCAGAAATGATTGAAGCTACTGACTGAATGAAAGGAGCTGGCATCTCACTCTCTTTGAATCTTCTTTATCATGCTAAGAGGAGCAGGAAAAAGCAAAAAATTTCAGAATTGCACCTTGCAATGTGGAGAAATTACTGTTTGTGCATTTACAATATTCATTTATTTTTGCCATTGAAAAACATCATGTTATTCATATACCAGAAATGTTTGAAGCTACTGACTGAATGAAAGGAGCTGGCATCTCACTCTCTTTGAATCTTCTTTATCATGCTAAGAGGAGCAGGAAAAAGCAAAAAATTTCAGAATTGCACCTTGCAATGCGGAGAAATTACTCTTTGTGCATTTACAATATTCATTGATTTTTGCCATTGAAAAACATCATGTTATTCATATACCAGAAATGATTGAAGCTACTGACTGAATGAAAGGAGCTGGCATCTCACTCTCTTTGAATCTTCTTTATCATGCTAAGAGGAGCAGGATAAAGCAAAAAATTTCAGACTTGCACCTTGCAATGCGGAGAAATTACTGTTTGTGCATTTACAATATTCATTGATTTTTGCCATTGAAAAACATCATGTTATTCATATACCAGAAATGTTTGAAGCTACTGACTGAATGAAAGGAGCTGGCATCTCACTCTCTTTGAATCTTCTTTATCATGCTAAGAGGAGCAGGAAAAAGCAAAAAATTTCAGACTTGCACCTTGCAATGCGGAGAAATTACTGTTTGTGCATTTACAATATTCATTGATTTTTGCCATTGAAAAACATCATGTTATTCATATACCAGAAATGTTTGAAGCTACTGACTGAATGAAAGGAGCTGGCATCTCACTCTCTTTGAATCTTCTTTATCATGCTAAGAGGAGCAGGAAAAAGCAAAAAATTTCAGAATTGCACCTTGCAATGCGGAGAAATTACTGTTTGTGCATTTACAATATTCATTGATTTTTGCCATTGAAAAACGTCCAGAAATGATTGAAGGTACTGACTGAATGAAAGGAGCTGGCATCTCACTCTCTTTGAATCTTCTTTATCATGCTAAGAGGAGCAGGAAAAAGCAAAAAATTTCAGAATTGCACCTTGCAATGCGGAGAAATTACTGTTTGTGCATTTACAATATTCATTGATTTTTGCCATTGAAAAACGTCCAGAAATGATTGAAGCTACTGACTGAATGAAAGGAGCTGGCATCTCACTCTCTTTGAATCTTCTTTATCATGCTAAGAGGAGCAGGAAAAAGCAAAAAATTTCAGAATTGCACCTTGCAATGCAGAGAAATTACAGTTTGTGCATTTACAATATTCATTGATTTTTGCCATTGAAAAACGTCCAGAAATGATTGAAGCTACTGACTGAATGAAAGGAGCTGGCATCTCACTCTCTTTGAATCTTCTTTATCATGCTAAGAGGAGCAGGAAAAAGCAAAAAATTTCAGAATTGCACCTTGCAATGCGGAGAAATTACTGTTTGTGCATTTACAATATTCGTTGATTTTTGCCATTGAAAAACGTCCAGAAATGATTGAAGCTACTGACTGAATGAAAGGAGCTGGCATCTCACTCTCTTTGAATCTTCTTTATCATGCTAAGAGGAGCAGGAAAAAGCAAAAAATTTCAGAATTGCACCTTGCAATGCGGAGAAATTACAGTTTGTGCATTTACAATATTCATTGATTTTTGCCATTGAAAAACGTCCAGAAATGATTGAAGCTACTGACTGAATGAAAGGAGCTGGCATCTCACTCTCTTTGAATCTTCTTTATCATGCTAAGAGGAGCAGGAAAAAGCAAAAAATTTCAGAATTGCACCTTGCAATGCGGAGAAATTACTGTTTGTGCATTTACAATATTCATTGATTTTTGCCATTGAAAAACATGTTATTCATATACCAGAAATGTTTGAAGCTCCTGACTGAATGAAAGGAGCTGGCACCTCACTCTCTTTGAATCTTCTTTATCATGCTAAGAGGAGCAGGAAAAAGCAAAAAATTTCAGAATTGCACCTTGCAATGCGGAGAAATTACTGTTTGTGCATTTACAATATTCATTGATTTTTGCCATTGAAAAATGTCCAGAAATGATTGAAGCTACTGACTGAATGAAAGGAGCTGGCATCTCACTCTCTTTGAATCTTCTTTATCATGCTAAGAGGAGCAGGAAAAAGCAAAAAATTTCAGAATTGCACCTTGCAATGCGGAGAAATTACTGTTTGTGCATTTACAATATTCATTGATTTTTGCCATTGAAAAATGTCCAGAAATGATTGAAGCTACTGACTGAATGAAAGGAGCTGGCATCTCACTCTCTTTGAATCTTCTTTATCATGCTAAGAGGAGCAGGAAAAAGCAAAAAATTTCAGAATTGCGCCTTGCAATGCGGAGAAATTCCTGTTTGTGCATTTACAAAATTCATTGATTTTTGCCATTGAAAAACATCATGTTATTCATATACCAGAAATGATTGAAGCTACTGACTGAAGGAAAGGAGCTGGCATCTCACTCTCTTTGAATCTTCTTTATCATGCTAAGAGGAGCAGGAAAAAGCAAAAAATTTCAGAATTGCACCTTGCAATGCGGAGAAATTACTGTTTGTGCATTTACAATATTCATTGATTTTTGCCATTGAAAAACGTCCAGAAATGATTGAAGCTACTGACTGAATGAAAGGAGCTGGCATCTCACTCTCTTTGAATCTTGTTTATCATGCTAAGAGGAGCAGGAAAAAGCAAAAAATTTCAGAATTGCACCTTGCAATGTGGAGAAATTACTGTTTGTGCATTTACAATATTCATTGATTTTTGCCATTGAAAAACGTCCAGAAATGATTGAAGCTACTGACTGAATGAAAGGAGCTGGCATCTCACTCTCTTTGAATCTTCTTTATCATGCTAAGAGGAGCAGGAAAAAGCAAAAAATTTCAGAATTGCACCTTGCAATGCGGAGAAATTACTGTTTGTGCATTTACAATATTCATTGATTTTTGCTATTGAAAAACATCATGTTATTCATATACCAGAAATGATTGAAGCTACTGACTGAATGAAAGGAGCTGGCATCTCACTCTCTTTGAATCTTCTTTATCATGCTAAGAGGAGCAGGAAAAAGCAAAAAATTTCAGAATTGCACCTTGCAATGCGGAGAAATTACAGTTTGTGCATTTACAATATTCATTGATTTTTGCCATTGAAAAACGTCCAGAAATGATTGAAGCTACTGACTGAATGAAAGGAGCTGGCATCTCACTCTCTTTGAATCTTCTTTATCATGCTAGGAGGAGCAGGAAAAAGCAAAAAATTTCAGAATTGCACCTTGCAATGCGGAGAAATTACTGTTTGTGCATTTACAATATTCATTGATTTTTGCCATTGAAAAACGTCCAGAAATGATTGAAGGTACTGACTGAATGAAAGGAGCTGGCATCTCACTCTCTTTGAATCTTCTTTATCATGCTAAGAGGAGCAGGAAAAAGCAAAAAATTTCAGAATTGCACCTTGCAATGCGGAGAAATTACTGTTTGTGCATTTACAATATTCATTGATTTTTGCCATTGAAAAACGTCCAGAAATGATTGAAGCTACTGACTGAATGAAAGGAGCTGGCATCTCACTCTCTTTCAATCTTCTTTATCATGCTAAGAGGAGCAGGAAAAAGCAAAAAATTTCAGAATTGCACCTTGCAATGCGGAGAAATTACTGTTTGTGCATTTACAATATTCATTGATTTTTGCCATTGAAAAATGTCCAGAAATGATTGAAGCTACTGACTGAATGAAAGGAGCTGGCATCTCACTCTCTTTGAATCTTCTTTATCATGCTAAGAGGAGCAGGAAAAAGCAAAAAATTTCAGAATTGCGCCTTGCAATGCGGAGAAATTACTGTTTGTGCATTTACAAAATTCATTGATTTTTGCCATTGAAAAACATCATGTTATTCATATACCAGAAATGATTGAAGCTACTGACTGAAGGAAAGGAGCTGGCATCTCACTCTCTTTGAATCTTCTTTATCATGCTAAGAGGAGCAGGAAAAAGCAAAAAATTTCAGAATTGCACCTTGCAATGCGGAGAAATTACTGTTTGTGCATTTACAATATTCATTGATTTTTGCCATTGAAAAACATCCAGAAATGATTGAAGCTACTGACTGAATGAAAGGAGCTGGCATCTCACTCTCTTTGAATCTTCTTTATCATGCTAAGAGGAGCAGGAAAAAGCAAAAAATTTCAGAATTGCACCTTGCAATGCGGAGAAATTACTGTTTGTGCATTTACAATATTCATTGATTTTTGCGAATGAAAAACATCATGTTATTCATATACCAGAAATGATTGAAGCTACTGACTGAATGAAAGGAGCTGGCATCTCACTCTCTTTGAATCTTCTTTATCATGCTAAGAGGAGCAGGAAAAAGTAAAAAATTTCAGAATTGCACCTTGCAATGCGGAGAAATTACTGTTTGTGCATTTACAATATTCAATGATTTTTGCCATTGAAAAACGTCCAGAAATGATTGAAGCTACTGACTGAATGAAAGGAGCTGGCATCTCACTCTCTTTGAATCTTGTTTATCATGCTAAGAGGAGCAGGAAAAAGCAAAAAATTTCAGAATTGCACCTTGCAATGCGGAGAAATTACTGTTTGTGCATTTACAATATTCATTGATTTTTGCCATTGAAAAACGTCCAGAAATGATTGAAGCTACTGACTGAATGAAAGGAGCTGGCATCTCACTCTCTTTGAATCTTCTTTATCATGCTAAGAGGAGCAGGAAAAAGCAAAAAATTTCAGAATTGCACCTTGCAATGCGGAGAAATTACTGTTTGTGCATTTACAATATTCATTGATTTTTGCCATTGAAAAACATGTTATTCATATACCAGAAATGATTGAAGCTCCTGACTGAATGAAAGGAGCTGGCACCTCACTCTCTTTGAATCTTCTTTATCATGCTAAGAGGAGCAGGAAAAAGCAAAAAATTTCAGAATTGCACCTTGCAATGCGGAGAAATTACTGTTTGTGCATTTACAATATTCATTGATTTTTGCCATTGAAAAACGTCCAGAAATGATTGAAGCTACTGACTGAATGAAAGGAGCTGGCATCTCACTCTCTTTGAATCTTCTTTATCATGCTAAGAGGAGCAGGAAAAAGCAAAAAATTTCAGAATTGCACCTTGCAATGCGGAGAAATTACTGTTTGTGCATTTACAATATTCATTGATTTTTGCCATTGAAAAACATCATGTTATTCATATACCAGAAATGTTTGAAGCTACTGACTGAATGAAAGGAGCTGGCATCTCACTCTCTTTGAATCTTCTTTATCATGCTAAGAGGAGCAGGAAAAAGCAAAAAATTTCAGAATTGCACCTTGCAATGCGGATAAATTACTGTTTGTGCATTTACAATATTCATTGATTTTTGCCATTGAAAAATGTCCAGAAATGATTGAAGCTACTGACTGAATGAAAGGAGCTGGCATCTCACTCTCTTTGAATCTTGTTTATCATGCTAAGAGGAGCAGGAAAAAGCAAAAAATTTCAGAATTGCACCTTGCAATGCGGAGAAATTACTGTTTGGGCATTTACAATATTCATTGATTTTTGCCATTGAAAAACGTCCAGAAATTATTGAAGCTACTGACTGAATGAAAGGAGCTGGCATCTCACTCTCTTTGAAACTTCTTTATCATGCTAAGAGGAGCAGGAAAAAGCAAAAATTTTCAGAATTGCACCTTGCAATGCGGAGAAATTACTGTTTGTGCATTTACAATATTCATTGATTTTTGCCATTGAAAAACGTCCAGAAATGATTGAAGCTACTGACTGAATGAAAGGAGCTGGCATCTCACTCTCTTTGAATCTTCTTTATCATGCTAAGAGGAGCAGGAAAAAGCAAAAAATTTCAGAATTGCACCTTGCAATGCGGAGAAATTACTGTTTGTGCATTTACAATATTCATTGATTTTTGCCATTGAAAAACATCATGTTATTCATATACCAGAAATGTTTGAAGCTACTGACTGAATGAAAGGAGCTGGCATCTCACTCTCTTTGAATCTTCTTTATCATGCTAAGAGGAGCAGGAAAAAGCAAAAAATTTCAGAATTGCACCTTGCAATGCGGAGAAATTACTGTTTGTGCATTTACAATATTCATTGATTTTTGCCATTGAAAAACATCATGTTATTCATATACCAGAAATGTTTGAAGCTACTGACTGAATGAAAGGAGCTGGCATCTCACTCTCTTTGAATCTTCTTTATCATGCTAAGAGGAGCAGGAAAAAGCAAAAAATTTCAGAATTGCACCTTGCAATGCGGATAAATTACTGTTTGTGCATTTACAATATTCATTGATTTTTGCCATTGAAAAATGTCCAGAAATGATTGAAGCTACTGACTGAATGAAAGGAGCTGGCATCTCACTCTCTTTGAATCTTGTTTATCATGCTAAGAGGAGCAGGAAAAAGCAAAAAATTTCAGAATTGCACCTTGCAATGCGGAGAAATTACTGTTTGTGCATTTACAATATTCATTGATTTTTGCCATTGAAAAACGTCCAGAAATTATTGAAGCTACTGACTGAATGAAAGGAGCTGGCATCTCACTCTCTTTGAAACTTCTTTATCATGCTAAGAGGAGCAGGAAAAAGCAAAAATTTTCAGAATTGCACCTTGCAATGCGGAGAAATTACTGTTTGTGCATTTACAATATTCATTGATTTTTGCCATTGAAAAACGTCCAGAAATGATTGAAGCTACTGACTGAATGAAAGGAGCTGGCATCTCACTCTCTTTGAATCTTCTTTATCATGCTAAGAGGAGCAGGAAAAAGCAAAAAATTTCAGAATTGCACCTTGCAATGTGGAGAAATTACTGTTTGTGCATTTACAATATTCATTTATTTTTGCCATTGAAAAACATCATGTTATTCATATACCAGAAATGTTTGAAGCTACTGACTGAATGAAAGGAGCTGGCATCTCACTCTCTTTGAATCTTCTTTATCATGCTAAGAGGAGCAGGAAAAAGCAAAAAATTTCAGAATTGCACCTTGCAATGCGGAGAAATTACTCTTTGTGCATTTACAATATTCATTGATTTTTGCCATTGAAAAACATCATGTTATTCATATACCAGAAATGATTGAAGCTACTGACTGAATGAAAGGAGCTGGCATCTCACTCTCTTTGAATCTTCTTTATCATGCTAAGAGGAGCAGGATAAAGCAAAAAATTTCAGACTTGCACCTTGCAATGCGGAGAAATTACTGTTTGTGCATTTACAATATTCATTGATTTTTGCCATTGAAAAACATCATGTTATTCATATACCAGAAATGTTTGAAGCTACTGACTGAATGAAAGGAGCTGGCATCTCACTCTCTTTGAATCTTCTTTATCATGCTAAGAGGAGCAGGAAAAAGCAAAAAATTTCAGACTTGCACCTTGCAATGCGGAGAAATTACTGTTTGTGCATTTACAATATTCATTGATTTTTGCCATTGAAAAACATCATGTTATTCATATACCAGAAATGTTTGAAGCTACTGACTGAATGAAAGGAGCTGGCATCTCACTCTCTTTGAATCTTCTTTATCATGCTAAGAGGAGCAGGAAAAAGCAAAAAATTTCAGAATTGCACCTTGCAATGCGGAGAAATTACTGTTTGTGCATTTACAATATTCATTGATTTTTGCCATTGAAAAACGTCCAGAAATGATTGAAGGTACTGACTGAATGAAAGGAGCTGGCATCTCACTCTCTTTGAATCTTCTTTATCATGCTAAGAGGAGCAGGAAAAAGCAAAAAATTTCAGAATTGCACCTTGCAATGCGGAGAAATTACTGTTTGTGCATTTACAATATTCATTGATTTTTGCCATTGAAAAACGTCCAGAAATGATTGAAGCTACTGACTGAATGAAAGGAGCTGGCATCTCACTCTCTTTGAATCTTCTTTATCATGCTAAGAGGAGCAGGAAAAAGCAAAAAATTTCAGAATTGCACCTTGCAATGCGGAGAAATTACAGTTTGTGCATTTACAATATTCATTGATTTTTGCCATTGAAAAACGTCCAGAAATGATTGAAGCTACTGACTGAATGAAAGGAGCTGGCATCTCACTCTCTTTGAATCTTCTTTATCATGCTAAGAGGAGCAGGAAAAAGCAAAAAATTTCAGAATTGCACCTTGCAATGCGGAGAAATTACTGTTTGTGCATTTACAATATTCGTTGATTTTTGCCATTGAAAAACGTCCAGAAATGATTGAAGCTACTGACTGAATGAAAGGAGCTGGCATCTCACTCTCTTTGAATCTTCTTTATCATGCTAAGAGGAGCAGGAAAAAGCAAAAAATTTCAGAATTGCACCTTGCAATGCGGAGAAATTACAGTTTGTGCATTTACAATATTCATTGATTTTTGCCATTGAAAAACGTCCAGAAATGATTGAAGCTACTGACTGAATGAAAGGAGCTGGCATCTCACTCTCTTTGAATCTTCTTTATCATGCTAAGAGGAGCAGGAAAAAGCAAAAAATTTCAGAATTGCACCTTGCAATGCGGAGAAATTACTGTTTGTGCATTTACAATATTCATTGATTTTTGCCATTGAAAAACATGTTATTCATATACCAGAAATGTTTGAAGCTCCTGACTGAATGAAAGGAGCTGGCACCTCACTCTCTTTGAATCTTCTTTATCATGCTAAGAGGAGCAGGAAAAAGCAAAAAATTTCAGAATTGCACCTTGCAATGCGGAGAAATTACTGTTTGTGCATTTACAATATTCATTGATTTTTGCCATTGAAAAACGTCCAGAAATGATTGAAGCTACTGACTGAATGAAAGGAGCTGGCATCTCACTCTCTTTGAATCTTCTTTATCATGCTAAGAGGAGCAGGAAAAAGCAAAAAATTTCAGAATTGCACCTTGCAATGCGGAGAAATTACTGTTTGTGCATTTACAATATTCATTGATTTTTGCCATTGAAAAATGTCCAGAAATGATTGAAGCTACTGACTGAATGAAAGGAGCTGGCATCTCACTCTCTTTGAATCTTCTTTATCATGCTAAGAGGAGCAGGAAAAAGCAAAAAATTTCAGAATTGCGCCTTGCAATGCGGAGAAATTCCTGTTTGTGCATTTACAAAATTCATTGATTTTTGCCATTGAAAAACATCATGTTATTCATATACCAGAAATGATTGAAGCTACTGACTGAAGGAAAGGAGCTGGCATCTCACTCTCTTTGAATCTTCTTTATCATGCTAAGAGGAGCAGGAAAAAGCAAAAAATTTCAGAATTGCACCTTGCAATGCGGAGAAATTACTGTTTGTGCATTTACAATATTCATTGATTTTTGCCATTGAAAAACGTCCAGAAATGATTGAAGCTACTGACTGAATGAAAGGAGCTGGCATCTCACTCTCTTTGAATCTTCTTTATCATGCTAAGAGGAGCAGGAAAAAGTAAAAAATTTCAGAATTGCACCTTGCAATGCGGAGAAATTACTGTTTGTGCATTTACAATATTCAATGATTTTTGCCATTGAAAAACGTCCAGAAATGATTGAAGCTACTGACTGAATGAAAGGAGCTGGCATCTCACTCTCTTTGAATCTTGTTTATCATGCTAAGAGGAGCAGGAAAAAGCAAAAAATTTCAGAATTGCACCTTGCAATGTGGAGAAATTACTGTTTGTGCATTTACAATATTCATTGATTTTTGCCATTGAAAAACGTCCAGAAATGATTGAAGCTACTGACTGAATGAAAGGAGCTGGCATCTCACTCTCTTTGAATCTTCTTTATCATGCTAAGAGGAGCAGGAAAAAGCAAAAAATTTCAGAATTGCACCTTGCAATGCGGAGAAATTACTGTTTGTGCATTTACAATATTCATTGATTTTTGCTATTGAAAAACATCATGTTATTCATATACCAGAAATGATTGAAGCTACTGACTGAATGAAAGGAGCTGGCATCTCACTCTCTTTGAATCTTCTTTATCATGCTAAGAGGAGCAGGAAAAAGCAAAAAATTTCAGAATTGCACCTTGCAATGCGGAGAAATTACAGTTTGTGCATTTACAATATTCATTGATTTTTGCCATTGAAAAACGTCCAGAAATGATTGAAGCTACTGACTGAATGAAAGGAGCTGGCATCTCACTCTCTTTGAATCTTCTTTATCATGCTAGGAGGAGCAGGAAAAAGCAAAAAATTTCAGAATTGCACCTTGCAATGCGGAGAAATTACTGTTTGTGCATTTACAATATTCATTGATTTTTGCCATTGAAAAACGTCCAGAAATGATTGAAGGTACTGACTGAATGAAAGGAGCTGGCATCTCACTCTCTTTGAATCTTCTTTATCATGCTAAGAGGAGCAGGAAAAAGCAAAAAATTTCAGAATTGCACCTTGCAATGCGGAGAAATTACTGTTTGTGCATTTACAATATTCATTGATTTTTGCCATTGAAAAACGTCCAGAAATGATTGAAGCTACTGACTGAATGAAAGGAGCTGGCATCTCACTCTCTTTCAATCTTCTTTATCATGCTAAGAGGAGCAGGAAAAAGCAAAAAATTTCAGAATTGCACCTTGCAATGCGGAGAAATTACTGTTTGTGCATTTACAATATTCATTGATTTTTGCCATTGAAAAATGTCCAGAAATGATTGAAGCTACTGACTGAATGAAAGGAGCTGGCATCTCACTCTCTTTGAATCTTCTTTATCATGCTAAGAGGAGCAGGAAAAAGCAAAAAATTTCAGAATTGCGCCTTGCAATGCGGAGAAATTACTGTTTGTGCATTTACAAAATTCATTGATTTTTGCCATTGAAAAACATCATGTTATTCATATACCAGAAATGATTGAAGCTACTGACTGAAGGAAAGGAGCTGGCATCTCACTCTCTTTGAATCTTCTTTATCATGCTAAGAGGAGCAGGAAAAAGCAAAAAATTTCAGAATTGCACCTTGCAATGCGGAGAAATTACTGTTTGTGCATTTACAATATTCATTGATTTTTGCCATTGAAAAACATCCAGAAATGATTGAAGCTACTGACTGAATGAAAGGAGCTGGCATCTCACTCTCTTTGAATCTTCTTTATCATGCTAAGAGGAGCAGGAAAAAGCAAAAAATTTCAGAATTGCACCTTGCAATGCGGAGAAATTACTGTTTGTGCATTTACAATATTCATTGATTTTTGCGAATGAAAAACATCATGTTATTCATATACCAGAAATGATTGAAGCTACTGACTGAATGAAAGGAGCTGGCATCTCACTCTCTTTGAATCTTCTTTATCATGCTAAGAGGAGCAGGAAAAAGTAAAAAATTTCAGAATTGCACCTTGCAATGCGGAGAAATTACTGTTTGTGCATTTACAATATTCAATGATTTTTGCCATTGAAAAACGTCCAGAAATGATTGAAGCTACTGACTGAATGAAAGGAGCTGGCATCTCACTCTCTTTGAATCTTGTTTATCATGCTAAGAGGAGCAGGAAAAAGCAAAAAATTTCAGAATTGCACCTTGCAATGCGGAGAAATTACTGTTTGTGCATTTACAATATTCATTGATTTTTGCCATTGAAAAACGTCCAGAAATGATTGAAGCTACTGACTGAATGAAAGGAGCTGGCATCTCACTCTCTTTGAATCTTCTTTATCATGCTAAGAGGAGCAGGAAAAAGCAAAAAATTTCAGAATTGCACCTTGCAATGCGGAGAAATTACTGTTTGTGCATTTACAATATTCATTGATTTTTGCCATTGAAAAACATGTTATTCATATACCAGAAATGTTTGAAGCTCCTGACTGAATGAAAGGAGCTGGCACCTCACTCTCTTTGAATCTTCTTTATCATGCTAAGAGGAGCAGGAAAAAGCAAAAAATTTCAGAATTGCACCTTGCAATGCGGAGAAATTACTGTTTGTGCATTTACAATATTCATTGATTTTTGCCATTGAAAAACGTCCAGAAATGATTGAAGCTACTGACTGAATGAAAGGAGCTGTCATCTCACTCTCTTTGAATCTTCTTTATCATGCTAAGAGGAGCAGGAAAAAGCAAAAAATTTCAGAATTGCACCTTGCAATGCGGAGAAATTACTGTTTGTGCATTTACAATATTCATTGATTTTTGCCATTGAAAAATGTCCAGAAATGATTGAAGCTACTGACTGAATGAAAGGAGCTGGCATCTCACTCTCTTTGAATCTTCTTTATCATGCTAGGATTAGCAGGAAAAAGCAAAAAATTTCAGAATTGCACCTTGCAATGTGGAGATATTACTGTTTGTGCATTTACAATATTCATTGATTTTTGCCATTGAAAAACATGTTTTTCATATACCAGAAATGTTTGAAGCTACTGACTGAATGAAAGGAGCTGGCATCTCACTCTCTTTGAATCTTCTTTATCATGCTAGGATTAACAGGAAAAAGCAAAAAATTTCAGAATTTCACCTTGCAATGTGGAGATATTACTGTTTGTGCATTTACAATATTCATTGATTTTTGCCATTGAAAAACATGTTTTTCATATACCAGAAATGTTTGAAGCTACTGACTGAATGAAAGGAGCTGGCATCTCACTCTCTTTGAATCTTCTTTATCATGCTAGGATTAACAGGAAAAAGCAAAAAATTTCAGAATTGCACCTTGCAATGTGGAGATATTACTGTTTGTGCATTTACAATATTCATTGATTTTTGCCATTGAAAAATGTCCAGAAATGATTGAAGCTACTGACTGAATGAAAGGAGCTGGCATCTCACTCTCTTTGAATCTTCTTTATCATGCTAGGATTAGCAGGAAAAAGCAAAAAATTTCAGAATTGCACCTTGCAATGTGGAGATATTACTGTTTGTGCATTTACAATATTCATTGATTTTTGCCATTGAAAAACATGTTTTTCATATACCAGAAATGTTTGAAGCTACTGACTGAATGAAAGGAGCTGGCATCTCACTCTCTTTGAATCTTCTTTATCATGCTAGGATTAACAGGAAAAAGCAAAAAATTTCAGAATTTCACCTTGCAATGTGGAGATATTACTGTTTGTGCATTTACAATATTCATTGATTTTTGCCATTGAAAAACATGTTTTTCATATACCAGAAATGTTTGAAGCTACTGACTGAATGAAAGGAGCTGGCATCTCACTCTCTTTGAATCTTCTTTATCATGCTAGGATTAACAGGAAAAAGCAAAAAATTTCAGAATTGCACCTTGCAATGTGGAGATATTACTGTTTGTGCATTTACAATATTCATTGATTTTTGCCATTGAAAAACGTCCAGAAATGTTTGAAGCTACTGACTGAATGAAAGGAGCTGGCATCTCACTCTCTTTGAATCTTCTTTATCATGCTAGGATTAGCAGGAAAAAGCAAAAAATTTCAGAATTGCACCTTGCAATGTGGAGATATTACTGTTTGTGCATTTACAATATTCATTGATTTTTGCCATTGAAAAACATGTTTTTCATATACCAGAAATGTTTGAAGCTACTGACTGAATGAAAGGAGCTGGCATCTCACTCTCTTTGAATCTTCTTTATCATGCTAGGATTAGCAGGAAAAAGCAAAAAATTTCAGAATTGCACCTTGCAATGTGGAGATATTACTGTTTGTGCATTTACAATATTCATTGATTTTTGCCATTGAAAAACGTTTTTCATATACCAGAAATGTTTGAAGCTACTGACTGAATGAAAGGAGCTGGCATCTCACTCTCTTTGAATCTTCTTTATCATGCTAGGATTAACAGGAAAAAGCAAAAAATTTCAGAATTGCACCTTGCAATGTGGAGATATTACTGTTTGTGCATTTACAATATTCATTGATTTTTGCCATTGAAAAACGTCCAGAAATGTTTGAAGCTACTGACTGAATGAAAGGAGCTGGCATCTCACTCTCTTTGAATCTTCTTTATCATGCTAGGATTAACAGGAAAAAGCTAAAAATTTCAGAATTGCACCTTGCAATGTGGAGATATTACTGTTTGTGCATTTACAATATTCATTGATTTTTGCCATTGAAAAACATGTTTTTCATATACCAGAAATGTTTGAAGCTACTGACTGAATGAAAGGAGCTGGCATCTCACTCTCTTTGAATCTTCTTTATCATGCTAGGATTAGCAGGAAAAAGCAAAAAATTTCAGAATTGCACCTTGCAATGTGGAGATATTACTGTTTGTGCATTTACAATATTCATTGATTTTTGCCATTGAAAAACATGTGTTTTTCATATACCAGAAATGTTTGAAGCTACTGACTGAATGAAAGGAGCTGGCATCTCACTCTCTTTGAATCTTCTTTATCATGCTAGGATTAGCAGGAAAAAGCAAAAAATTTCAGAATTGCACCTTGCAATGTGGAGATATTACTGTTTGTGCATTTACAATATTCATTGATTTTTGCCATTGAAAAACATGTTTTTCATATACCAGAAATGTTTGAAGCTACTGACTGAATGAAAGGAGCTGGCATCTCACTCTCTTTGAATCTTCTTTATCATGCTAGGATTAACAGGAAAAAGCAAAAAATTTCAGAATTGCACCTTGCAATGTGGAGATATTACTGTTTGTGCATTTACAATATTCATTGATTTTTGCCATTGAAAAACGTCCAGAAATGTTTGAAGCTACTGACTGAATGAAAGGAGCTGGCATCTCACTCTCTTTGAATCTTCTTTATCATGCTAGGATTAGCAGGAAAAAGCAAAAAATTTCAGAATTGCACCTTGCAATGTGGAGATATTACTGTTTGTGCATTTACAATATTCATTGATTTTTGCCATTGAAAAACATGTTTTTCATATACCAGAAATGTTTGAAGCTACTGACTGAATGAAAGGAGCTGGCATGTCACTCTCTTTGAATCTTCTTTATCATGCTAGGATTAACAGGAAAAAGCAAAAAATTTCAGAATTGCACCTTGCAATGTGGAGATATTACTGTTTGTGCATTTACAATATTCATTGATTTTTGCCATTGAAAAACGTCCAGAAATGTTTGAAGCTACTGACTGAATGAAAGGAGCTGGCATCTCACTCTCTTTGAATCTTCTTTATCATGCTAGGATTAGCAGGAAAAAGCAAAAAATTTCAGAATTGCACCTTGCAATGTGGAGATATTACTGTTTGTGCATTTAAAATATTCATTGATTTTTGCCATTGAAAAACATGTTTTTCATATACCAGAAATGTTTGAAGCTACTGACTGAATGAAAGGAGCTGGCATCTCACTCTCTTTGAATCTTCTTTATCATGCTAGGATTAACAGGAAAAAGCAAAAAATTTCAGAATTGCACCTTGCAATGTGGAGATATTACTGTTTGTGCATTTACAATATTCATTGATTTTTGCCATTGAAAAACATGTTTTTCATATACCAGAAATGTTTGAAGCTACTGACTGAATGAAAGGAGCTGGCATCTCACTCTCTTTGAATCTTCTTTATCATGCTAGGATTAACAGGAAAAAGCAAAAAATTTCAGAATTGCACCTTGCAATGTGGAGATATTACTGTTTGTGCATTTACAATATTCATTGATTTTTGCCATTGAAAAACGTCCAGAAATGTTTGAAGCTACTGACTGAATGAAAGGAGCTGGCATCTCACTCTCTTTGAATCTTCTTTATCATGCTAGGATTAACAGGAAAAAGCAAAAAATTTCAGAATTGCACCTTGCAATGTGGAGATATTACTGTTTGTGCATTTACAATATTCATTGATTTTTGCCATTGAAAAACGTCCAGAAATGTTTGAAGCTACTGACTGAATGAAAGGAGCTGGCATCTCACTCTCTTTGAATCTTCTTTATCATGCTAGGATTAGCAGGAAAAAGCAAAAAATTTCAGAATTGCACCTTGCAATGTGGAGATATTACTGTTTGTGCATTTACAATATTCATTGATTTTTGCCATTGAAAAACATGTTTTTCATATACCAGAAATGTTTGAAGCTACTGACTGAATGAAAGGAGCTGGCATCTCACTCTCTTTGAATCTTCTTTATCATGCTAGGATTAACAGGAAAAAGCAAAAAATTTCAGAATTGCACCTTGCAATGTGGAGATATTACTGTTTGTGCATTTACAATATTCATTGATTTTTGCCATTGAAAAACGTCCAGAAATGTTTGAAGCTACTGACTGAATGAAAGGAGCTGTCATCTCACTCTCTTTGAATCTTCTTTATCATGCTAAGAGGAGCAGGAAAAAGCAAAAAATTTCAGAATTGCACCTTGCAATGCGGAGAAATTACTGTTTGTGCATTTACAATATTCATTGATTTTTGCCATTGAAAAATGTCCAGAAATGATTGAAGCTACTGACTGAATGAAAGGAGCTGGCATCTCACTCTCTTTGAATCTTCTTTATCATGCTAGGATTAGCAGGAAAAAGCAAAAAATTTCAGAATTGCACCTTGCAATGTGGAGATATTACTGTTTGTGCATTTACAATATTCATTGATTTTTGCCATTGAAAAACATGTTTTTCATATACCAGAAATGTTTGAAGCTACTGACTGAATGAAAGGAGCTGGCATCTCACTCTCTTTGAATCTTCTTTATCATGCTAGGATTAACAGGAAAAAGCAAAAAATTTCAGAATTTCACCTTGCAATGTGGAGATATTACTGTTTGTGCATTTACAATATTCATTGATTTTTGCCATTGAAAAACATGTTTTTCATATACCAGAAATGTTTGAAGCTACTGACTGAATGAAAGGAGCTGGCATCTCACTCTCTTTGAATCTTCTTTATCATGCTAGGATTAACAGGAAAAAGCAAAAAATTTCAGAATTGCACCTTGCAATGTGGAGATATTACTGTTTGTGCATTTACAATATTCATTGATTTTTGCCATTGAAAAACGTCCAGAAATGTTTGAAGCTACTGACTGAATGAAAGGAGCTGGCATCTCACTCTCTTTGAATCTTCTTTATCATGCTAGGATTAGCAGGAAAAAGCAAAAAATTTCAGAATTGCACCTTGCAATGTGGAGATATTACTGTTTGTGCATTTACAATATTCATTGATTTTTGCCATTGAAAAACATGTTTTTCATATACCAGAAATGTTTGAAGCTACTGACTAAATGAAAGGAGCTGGCATCTCACTCTCTTTGAATCTTCTTTATCATGCTAGGATTAGCAGGAAAAAGCAAAAAATTTCAGAATTGCACCTTGCAATGTGGAGATATTACTGTTTGTGCATTTACAATATTCATTGATTTTTGCCATTGAAAAACGTTTTTCATATACCAGAAATGTTTGAAGCTACTGACTGAATGAAAGGAGCTGGCATCTCACTCTCTTTGAATCTTCTTTATCATGCTAGGATTAACAGGAAAAAGCAAAAAATTTCAGAATTGCACCTTGCAATGTGGAGATATTACTGTTTGTGCATTTACAATATTCATTGATTTTTGCCATTGAAAAACGTCCAGAAATGTTTGAAGCTACTGACTGAATGAAAGGAGCTGGCATCTCACTCTCTTTGAATCTTCTTTATCATGCTAGGATTAACAGGAAAAAGCTAAAAATTTTAGAATTGCACCTTGCAATGTGGAGATATTACTGTTTGTGCATTTACAATATTCATTGATTTTTGCCATTGAAAAACATGTTTTTCATATACCAGAAATGTTTGAAGCTACTTACTGAATGAAAGGAGCTGGCATCTCACTCTCTTTGAATCTTCTTTATCATGCTAGGATTAGCAGGAAAAAGCAAAAAATTTCAGAATTGCACCTTGCAATGTGGAGATATTACTGTTTGTGCATTTACAATATTCATTGATTTTTGCCATTGAAAAACATGTGTTTTTCATATACCAGAAATGTTTGAAGCTACTGACTGAATGAAAGGAGCTGGCATCTCACTCTCTTTGAATCTTCTTTATCATGCTAGGATTAGCAGGAAAAAGCAAAAAATTTCAGAATTGCACCTTGCAATGTGGAGATATTACTGTTTGTGCATTTACAATATTCATTGATTTTTGCCATTGAAAAACATGTTTTTCATATACCAGAAATGTGTGAAGCTACTGACTGAATGAAAGGAGCTGGCATCTCACTCTCTTTGAATCTTCTTTATCATGCTAGGATTAACAGGAAAAAGCAAAAAATTTCAGAATTGCACCTTGCAATGTGGAGATATTACTGTTTGTGCATTTACAATATTCATTGATTTTTGCCATTGAAAAACGTCCAGAAATGTTTGAAGCTACTGACTGAATGAAAGGAGCTGGCATCTCACTCTCTTTGAATCTTCTTTATCATGCTAGGATTAGCAGGAAAAAGCAAAAAATTTCAGAATTGCACCTTGCAATGTGGAGATATTACTGTTTGTGCATTTACAATATTCATTGATTTTTGCCATTGAAAAACATGTTTTTCATATACCAGAAATGTTTGAAGCTACTGACTGAATGAAAGGAGCTGGCATGTCACTCTCTTTGAATCTTCTTTATCATGCTAGGATTAACAGGAAAAAGCAAAAAATTTCAGAATTGCACCTTGCAATGTGGAGATATTACTGTTTGTGCATTTACAATATTCATTGATTTTTGCCATTGAAAAACATGTTTTTCATATACCAGAAATGTTTGAAGCTACTGACTGAATGAAAGGAGCTGGCATCTCACTCTCTTTGAATCTTCTTTATCATGCTAGGATTAACAGGAAAAAGCAAAAAATTTCAGAATTGCACCTTGCAATGTGGAGATATTACTGTTTGTGCATTTACAATATTCATTGATTTTTGCCATTGAAAAACGTCCAGAAATATTTGAAGCTACTGACTGAATGAAAGGAGCTGGCATCTCACTCTCTTTGAATCTTCTTTATCATGCTAGGATTAGCAGGAAAAAGCAAAAAATTTCAGAATTGCACCTTGCAATGTGGAGATATTACTCTTTGTGCATTTACAATATTCATTGATTTTTGCCATTGAAAAACATGTTTTTCATATACCAGAAATGTTTGAAGCTACTGACTGAATGAAAGGAGCTGGCATCTCACTCTCTTTGAATCTTCTTTATCATGCTAGGATTAGCAGGAAAAAGCAAAAAATTTCAGAATTGCACCTTGCAATGTGGAGATATTACTGTTTGTGCATTTACAATATTCATTGATTTTTGCCATTGAAAAACGTTTTTCATATACCAGAAATGTTTGAAGCTACTGACTGAATGAAAGGAGCTGGCATCTCACTCTCTTTGAATCTTCTTTATCATGCTAGGATTAACAGGAAAAAGCAAAAAATTTCAGAATTGCACCTTGCAATGTGGAGATATTACTGTTTGTGCATTTACAATATTCATTGATTTTTGCCATTGAAAAACATCCAGAAATGTTTGAAGCTACTGACTGAATGAAAGGAGCTGGCATCTCACTCTCTTTGAATCTTCTTTATCATGCTAGGATTAGCAGGAAAAAGCAAAAAATTTCAGAATTGCACCTTGCAATGTGGAGATATTACTGTTTGTGCATTTACAATATTCATTGATTTTTGCCATTGAAAAACATGTTTTTCATATACCAGAAATGTTTGAAGCTACTGACTGAATGAAAGGAGCTGGCATCTCACTCTCTTTGAATCTTCTTTATCATGCTAGGATTAGCAGGAAAAAGCAAAAAATTTCAGAATTGCACCTTGCAATGTGGAGATATTACTGTTTGTGCATTTACAATATTCATTGATTTTTGCCATTGAAAAACGTTTTTCATATACCAGAAATGTTTGAAGCTACTGACTGAATGAAAGGAGCTGGCATCTCACTCTCTTTGAATCTTCTTTATCATGCTAGGATTAACAGGAAAAAGCTAAAAATTTCAGAATTGCACCTTGCAATGTGGAGATATTACTGTTTGTGCATTTACAATATTCATTGATTTTTGCCATTGAAAAACATGTTTTTCATATACCAGAAATGTTTGAAGCTACTGACTGAATGAAAGGAGCTGGCATCTCACTCTCTTTGAATCTTCTTTATCATGCCAGGAAAAAACAAAAAATTTCAGAATTGCACCTTGCAATGTGGAGATATTACTGTTTGTGCATTTACAATATTCATTGATTTTTGCCATTGAAAAACATGTTTTTCATATACCAGAAATGTTTGAAGCTACTGACTGAATGAAAGGAGCTGGCATCTCACTCTCTTTGAATCTTCTTTATCATGCTAGGATTAGCAGGAAAAAGCAAAAAATTTCAGAATTGCACCTTGCAATGTGGAGATATTACTGTTTGTGCATTTACAATATTCATTGATTTTTGCCATTGAAAAACATGTTTTTCATATACCAGAAATGTTTGAAGCTACTGACTGAATGAAAGGAGCTGGCATCTCACTCTCTTTGAATCTTCTTTTCATGCTAGGATTAACAGGAAAAAGCAAAAAATTTCAGAATTGCACCTTGCAATGTGGAGATATTACTGTTTGTGCATTTACAATATTCATTGATTTTTGCCATTGAAAAACGTCCAGAAATGTTTGAAGCTACTGACTGAATGAAAGGAGCTGGCATCTCACTCTCTTTGAATCTTCTTTATCATGCTAGGATTAGCAGGAAAAAGCAAAAAATTTCAGAATTGCACCTTGCAATGTGGAGATATTACTGTTTGTGCATTTACAATATTCATTGATTTTTGCCATTGAAAAACATGTTTTTCATATACCAGAAATGTTTGAAGCTACTGACTGAATGAAAGGAGCTGGCATGTCACTCTCTTTGAATCTTCTTTATCATGCTAGGATTAACAGGAAAAAGCAAAAAATTTCAGAATTGCACCTTGCAATGTGGAGATATTACTGTTTGTGCATTTACAATATTCATTGATTTTTGCCATTGAAAAACATGTTTTTCATATACCAGAAATGTTTGAAGCTACTGACTGAATGAAAGGAGCTGGCATCTCACTCTCTTTGAATCTTCTTTATCATGCTAGGATTAACAGGAAAAAGCAAAAAATTTCAGAATTGCACCTTGCAATGTGGAGATATTACTGTTTGTGCATTTACAATATTCATTGATTTTTGCCATTGAAAAACGTCCAGAAATGTTTGAAGCTACTGACTGAATGAAAGGAGCTGGCATCTCACTCTCTTTGAATCTTCTTTATCATGCTAGGATTAGCAGGAAAAAGCAAAAAATTTCAGAATTGCACCTTGCAATGTGGAGATATTACTGTTTGTGCATTTAAAATATTCATTGATTTTTGCCATTGAAAAACATGTTTTTCATATACCAGAAATGTTTGAAGCTACTGACTGAATGAAAGGAGCTGGCATCTCACTCTCTTTGAATCTTCTTTATCATGCTAGGATTAGCAGGAAAAAGCAAAAAATTTCAGAATTGCACCTTGCAATGTGGAGATATTACTGTTTGTGCATTTACAATATTCATTGATTTTTGCCATTGAAAAACATGTTTTTCATATACCAGAAATGTTTGAAGCTACTGACTGAATGAAAGGAGCTGGCATCTCACTGTCTTTGAATCTTCTTTATCATGCTAGGATTAGCAGGAAAAAGCAAAAAATTTCAGAATTGCACCTTGCAATGTGGAGATATTACTGTTTGTGCATTTACAATATTCATTGATTTTTGCCATTGAAAAACATGTTTTTCATATACCAGAAATGTTTGAAGCTACTGACTGAATGAAAGGAGCTGGCATCTCACTCTCTTTGAATCTTCTTTATCATGCTAGGATTAACAGGAAAAAGCAAAAAATTTCAGAATTGCACCTTGCAATGTGGAGATATTACTGTTTGTGCATTTACAATATTCATTGATTTTTGCCATTGAAAAACGTCCAGAAATGTTTGAAGCTACTGACTGAATGAAAGGAGCTGGCATCTCACTCTCTTTGAATCTTCTTTATCATGCTAGGATTAACAGGAAAAAGCTAAAAATTTCAGAACTGCACCTTGCAATGTGGAGATATTACTGTTTGTGCATTTACAATATTCATTGATTTTTGCCATTGAAAAACATGTTTTTCATATACCAGAAATGTTTGAAGCTACTGACTGAATGAAAGGAGCTGGCATCTCACTCTCTTTGAATCTTCTTTATCATGCTAGGATTAGCAGGAAAAAGCAAAGAATTTCAGAATTGCACCTTGCAATGTGGAGATATTACTGTTTGTGCATTTACAATATTCATTGATTTTTGCCATTGAAAAACATGTTTTTCATATACCAGAAATGTTTGAAGCTACTGACTGAATGAAAGGAGCTGGCATCTCACTCTCTTTGAATCTTCTTTATCATGCTAGGATTAACAGGAAAAAGCAAAAAATTTCAGAATTGCACCTTGCAATGTGGAGATATTACTGTTTGTGCATTTACAATATTCATTGATTTTTGCCATTGAAAAACATGTTTTTCATATACCAGAAATGTTTGAAGCTACTGACTGAATGAAAGGAGCTGGCATCTCACTCTCTTTGAATCTTCTTTATCATGCTAGGATTAACAGGAAAAAGCAAAAAATTTCAGAATTGCACCTTGCAATGTGGAGATATTACTGTTTGTGCATTTACAATATTCATTGATTTTTGCCATTGAAAAACGTCCAGAAATGTTTGAAGCTACTGACTGAATGAAAGGAGCTGGCATCTCACTCTCTTTGAATCTTCTTTATCATGCTAGGATTAGCAGGAAAAAGCAAAAAATTTCAGAATTGCACCTTGCAATGTGGAGATATTACTGTTTGTGCATTTACAATATTCATTGATTTTTGCCATTGAAAAACATGTTTTTCATATACCAGAAATGTTTGAAGCTACTGACTGAATGAAAGGAGCTGGCATCTCACTCTCTTTGAATCTTCTTTATCATGCTAGGATTAGCAGGAAAAAGCAAAAAATTTCAGAATTGCACCTTGCAATGTGGAGATATTACTGTTTGTGCATTTACAATATTCATTGATTTTTGCCATTGAAAAACATGTTTTTCATATACCAGAAATGTTTGAAGCTACTGACTGAATGAAAGGAGCTGGCATCTCACTCTCTTTGAATCTTCTTTATCATGCTAGGATTAACAGGAAAAAGCAAAAAATTTCAGAATTGCACCTTGCAATGTGGAGATATTACTGTTTGTGCATTTACAATATTCATTGATTTTTGCCATTGAAAAACGTCCAGAAATGTTTGAAGCTACTGACTGAATGAAAGGAGCTGGCATCTCACTCTCTTTGAATCTTCTTTATCATGCTAGGATTAACAGGAAAAAGCTAAAAATTTCAGAACTGCACCTTGCAATGTGGAGATATTACTGTTTGTGCATTTACAATATTCATTGATTTTTGCCATTGAAAAACATGTTTTTCATATACCAGAAATGTTTGAAGCTACTGACTGAATGAAAGGAGCTGGCATCTCACTCTCTTTGAATCTTCTTTATCATGCTAGGATTAACAGGAAAAAGCAAAAAATTTCAGAATTGCACCTTGCAATGTGGAGATATTACTGTTTGTGCATTTACAATATTCATTGATTTTTGCCATTGAAAAACGTCCAGAAATGTTTGAAGCTACTGACTGAATGAAAGGAGCTGGCATCTCACTCTCTTTGAATCTTCTTTATCATGCTAGGATTAACAGGAAAAAGCTAAAAATTTCAGAATTGCACCTTCCAATGTGGAGATATTACTGTTTGTGCATTTACAATATTCATTGATTTTTGCCATTGAAAAACATGTTTTTCCTATACCAGAAATGTTTGAAGCTACTGACTGAATGAAAGGAGCTGGCATCTCACTCTCTTTGAATCTTCTTTATCATGCTAGGATTAGCAGGAAAAAGCAAAAAATTTCAGAATTGCACCTTGCAATGTGGAGATATTACTGTTTGTGCATTTACAATATTCATTGATTTTTGCCATTGAAAAACGTCCAGAAATGTTTGAAGCTACTGACTGAATGAAAGGAGCTGTCATCTCACTCTCTTTGAATCTTCTTTATCATGCTAAGAGGAGCAGGAAAAAGCAAAAAATTTCAGAATTGCACCTTGCAATGCGGAGAAATTACTGTTTGTGCATTTACAATATTCATTGATTTTTGCCATTGAAAAATGTCCAGAAATGATTGAAGCTACTGACTGAATGAAAGGAGCTGGCATCTCACTCTCTTTGAATCTTCTTTATCATGCTAGGATTAGCAGGAAAAAGCAAAAAATTTCAGAATTGCACCTTGCAATGTGGAGATATTACTGTTTGTGCATTTACAATATTCATTGATTTTTGCCATTGAAAAACATGTTTTTCATATACCAGAAATGTTTGAAGCTACTGACTGAATGAAAGGAGCTGGCATCTCACTCTCTTTGAATCTTCTTTATCATGCTAGGATTAACAGGAAAAAGCAAAAAATTTCAGAATTTCACCTTGCAATGTGGAGATATTACTGTTTGTGCATTTACAATATTCATTGATTTTTGCCATTGAAAAACATGTTTTTCATATACCAGAAATGTTTGAAGCTACTGACTGAATGAAAGGAGCTGGCATCTCACTCTCTTTGAATCTTCTTTATCATGCTAGGATTAACAGGAAAAAGCAAAAAATTTCAGAATTGCACCTTGCAATGTGGAGATATTACTGTTTGTGCATTTACAATATTCATTGATTTTTGCCATTGAAAAACGTCCAGAAATGTTTGAAGCTACTGACTGAATGAAAGGAGCTGGCATCTCACTCTCTTTGAATCTTCTTTATCATGCTAGGATTAGCAGGAAAAAGCAAAAAATTTCAGAATTGCACCTTGCAATGTGGAGATATTACTGTTTGTGCATTTACAATATTCATTGATTTTTGCCATTGAAAAACATGTTTTTCATATACCAGAAATGTTTGAAGCTACTGACTAAATGAAAGGAGCTGGCATCTCACTCTCTTTGAATCTTCTTTATCATGCTAGGATTAGCAGGAAAAAGCAAAAAATTTCAGAATTGCACCTTGCAATGTGGAGATATTACTGTTTGTGCATTTACAATATTCATTGATTTTTGCCATTGAAAAACGTTTTTCATATACCAGAAATGTTTGAAGCTACTGACTGAATGAAAGGAGCTGGCATCTCACTCTCTTTGAATCTTCTTTATCATGCTAGGATTAACAGGAAAAAGCAAAAAATTTCAGAATTGCACCTTGCAATGTGGAGATATTACTGTTTGTGCATTTACAATATTCATTGATTTTTGCCATTGAAAAACGTCCAGAAATGTTTGAAGCTACTGACTGAATGAAAGGAGCTGGCATCTCACTCTCTTTGAATCTTCTTTATCATGCTAGGATTAACAGGAAAAAGCTAAAAATTTTAGAATTGCACCTTGCAATGTGGAGATATTACTGTTTGTGCATTTACAATATTCATTGATTTTTGCCATTGAAAAACATGTTTTTCATATACCAGAAATGTTTGAAGCTACTGACTGAATTAAAGGAGCTGGCATCTCACTCTCTTTGAATCTTCTTTATCATGCTAGGATTAGCAGGAAAAAGCAAAAAATTTCAGAATTGCACCTTGCAATGTGGAGATATTACTGTTTGTGCATTTACAATATTCATTGATTTTTGCCATTGAAAAACATGTGTTTTTCATATACCAGAAATGTTTGAAGCTACTGACTGAATGAAAGGAGCTGGCATCTCACTCTCTTTGAATCTTCTTTATCATGCTAGGATTAGCAGGAAAAAGCAAAAAATTTCAGAATTGCACCTTGCAATGTGGAGATATTACTGTTTGTGCATTTACAATATTCATTGATTTTTGCCATTGAAAAACATGTTTTTCATATACCAGAAATGTTTGAAGCTACTGACTGAATGAAAGGAGCTGGCATCTCACTCTCTTTGAATCTTCTTTATCATGCTAGGATTAACAGGAAAAAGCAAAAAATTTCAGAATTGCACCTTGCAATGTGGAGATATTACTGTTTGTGCATTTACAATATTCATTGATTTTTGCCATTGAAAAACGTCCAGAAATGTTTGAAGCTACTGACTGAATGAAAGGAGCTGGCATCTCACTCTCTTTGAATCTTCTTTATCATGCTAGGATTAGCAGGAAAAAGCAAAAAATTTCAGAATTGCACCTTGCAATGTGGAGATATTACTGTTTGTGCATTTACAATATTCATTGATTTTTGCCATTGAAAAACATGTTTTTCATATACCAGAAATGTTTGAAGCTACTGACTGAATGAAAGGAGCTGGCATGTCACTCTCTTTGAATCTTCTTTATCATGCTAGGATTAACAGGAAAAAGCAAAAAATTTCAGAATTGCACCTTGCAATGTGGAGATATTACTGTTTGTGCATTTACAATATTCATTGATTTTTGCCATTGAAAAACATGTTTTTCATATACCAGAAATGTTTGAAGCTACTGACTGAATGAAAGGAGCTGGCATCTCACTCTCTTTGAATCTTCTTTATCATGCTAGGATTAACAGGAAAAAGCAAAAAATTTCAGAATTGCACCTTGCAATGTGGAGATATTACTGTTTGTGCATTTACAATATTCATTGATTTTTGCCATTGAAAAACGTCCAGAAATGTTTGAAGCTACTGACTGAATGAAAGGAGCTGGCATCTCACTCTCTTTGAATCTTCTTTATCATGCTAGGATTAGCAGGAAAAAGCAAAAAATTTCAGAATTGCACCTTGCAATGTGGAGATATTACTGTTTGTGCATTTACAATATTCATTGATTTTTGCCATTGAAAAACATGTTTTTCATATACCAGAAATGTTTGAAGCTACTGACTGAATGAAAGGAGCTGGCATCTCACTCTCTTTGAATCTTCTTTATCATGCTAGGATTAGCAGGAAAAAGCAAAAAATTTCAGAATTGCACCTTGCAATGTGGAGATATTACTGTTTGTGCATTTACAATATTCATTGATTTTTGCCATTGAAAAACGTTTTTCATATACCAGAAATGTTTGAAGCTACTGACTGAATGAAAGGAGCTGGCATCTCACTCTCTTTGAATCTTCTTTATCATGCTAGGATTAACAGGAAAAAGCAAAAAATTTCAGAATTGCACCTTGCAATGTGGAGATATTACTGTTTGTGCATTTACAATATTCATTGATTTTTGCCATTGAAAAACATCCAGAAATGTTTGAAGCTACTGACTGAATGAAAGGAGCTGGCATCTCACTCTCTTTGAATCTTCTTTATCATGCTAGGATTAGCAGGAAAAAGCAAAAAATTTCAGAATTGCACCTTGCAATGTGGAGATATTACTGTTTGTGCATCTACAATATTCATTGATTTTTGCCATTGAAAAACATGTTTTTCATATACCAGAAATGTTTGAAGCTACTGACTGAATGAAAGGAGCTGGCATCTCACTCTCTTTGAATCTTCTTTATCATGCTACGATTAGCAGGAAAAAGCAAAAAATTTCAGAATTGCACCTTGCAATGTGGAGATATTACTGTTTGTGCATTTACAATATTCATTGATTTTTGCCATTGAAAAACGTTTTTCATATACCAGAAATGTTTGAAGCTACTGACTGAATGAAAGGAGCTGGCATCTCACTCTCTTTGAATCTTCTTTATCATGCTAGGATTAACAGGAAAAAGCTAAAAATTTCAGAATTGCACCTTGCAATGTGGAGATATTACTGTTTGTGCATTTACAATATTCATTGATTTTTGCCATTGAAAAACATGTTTTTCATATACCAGAAATGTTTGAAGCTACTGACTGAATGAAAGGAGCTGGCATCTCACTCTCTTTGAATCTTCTTTATCATGCCAGGAAAAAACAAAAAATTTCAGAATTGCACCTTGCAATGTGGAGATATTACTGTTTGTGCATTTACAATATTCATTGATTTTTGCCATTGAAAAACATGTGTTTTTCATATACCAGAAATGTTTGAAGCTACTGACTGAATGAAAGGAGCTGGCATCTCACTCTCTTTGAATCTTCTTTATCATGCTAGGATTAGCAGGAAAAAGCAAAAAATTTCAGAATTGCACCTTGCAATGTGGAGATATTACTGTTTGTGCATTTACAATATTCATTGATTTTTGCCATTGAAAAACATGTTTTTCATATACCAGAAATGTTTGAAGCTACTGACTGAATGAAAGGAGCTGGCATCTCACTCTCTTTGAATCTTCTTTTCATGCTAGGATTAACAGGAAAAAGCAAAAAATTTCAGAATTGCACCTTGCAATGTGGAGATATTACTGTTTGTGCATTTACAATATTCATTGATTTTTGCCATTGAAAAACGTCCAGAAATGTTTGAAGCTACTGACTGAATGAAAGGAGCTGGCATCTCACTCTCTTTGAATCTTCTTTATCATGCTAGGATTAGCAGGAAAAAGCAAAACATTTCAGAATTGCACCTTGCAATGTGGAGATATTACTGTTTGTGCATTTACAATATTCATTGATTTTTGCCATTGAAAAACATGTTTTTCATATACCAGAAATGTTTGAAGCTACTGACTGAATGAAAGGAGCTGGCATGTCACTCTCTTTGAATCTTCTTTATCATGCTAGGATTAACAGGAAAAAGCAAAAAATTTCAGAATTGCACCTTGCAATGTGGAGATATTACTGTTTGTGCATTTACAATATTCATTGATTTTTGCCATTGAAAAACATGTTTTTCATATACCAGAAATGTTTGAAGCTACTGACTGAATGAAAGGAGCTGGCATCTCACTCTCTTTGAATCTTCTTTATCATGCTAGGATTAACAGGAAAAAGCAAAAAATTTCAGAATTGCACCTTGCAATGTGGAGATATTACTGTTTGTGCATTTACAATATTCATTGATTTTTGCCATTGAAAAACGTCCAGAAATGTTTGAAGCTACTGACTGAATGAAAGGAGCTGGCATCTCACTCTCTTTGAATCTTCTTTATCATGCTAGGATTAGCAGGAAAAAGCAAAAAATTTCAGAATTGCACCTTGCAATGTGGAGATATTACTGTTTGTGCATTTAAAATATTCATTGATTTTTGCCATTGAAAAACATGTTTTTCATATACCAGAAATGTTTGAAGCTACTGACTGAATGAAAGGAGCTGGCATCTCACTCTCTTTGAATCTTCTTTATCATGCTAGGATTAGCAGGAAAAAGCAAAAAATTTCAGAATTGCACCTTGCAATGTGGAGATATTACTGTTTGTGCATTTACAATATTCATTGATTTTTGCCATTGAAAAACATGTTTTTCATATACCAGAAATGTTTGAAGCTACTGACTGAATGAAAGGAGCTGGCATCTCACTGTCTTTGAATCTTCTTTATCATGCTAGGATTAACAGGAAAAAGCAAAAAATTTCAGAATTGCACCTTGCAATGTGGAGATATTACTGTTTTTGCATTTACAATATTCATTGATTTTTGCCATTGAAAAACGTCCAGAAATGTTTGAAGCTACTGACTGAATGAAAGGAGCTGGCATCTCACTCTCTTTGAATCTTCTTTATCATGCTAGGATTAACAGGAAAAAGCTAAAAATTTCAGAACTGCACCTTGCAATGTGGAGATATTACTGTTTGTGCATTTACAATATTCATTGATTTTTGCCATTGAAAAACATGTTTTTCATATACCAGAAATGTTTGAAGCTACTGACTGAATGAAAGGAGCTGGCATCTCACTCTCTTTGAATCTTCTTTATCATGCTAGGATTAGCAGGAAAAAGCAAAGAATTTCAGAATTGCACCTTGCAATGTGGAGATATTACTGTTTGTGCATTTACAATATTCATTGATTTTTGCCATTGAAAAACATGTTTTTCATATACCAGAAATGTTTGAAGCTACTGACTGAATGAAAGGAGCTGGCATCTCACTCTCTTTGAATCTTCTTTATCATGCTAGGATTAACAGGAAAAAGCAAAAAATTTCAGAATTGCACCTTGCAATGTGGAGATATTACTGTTTGTGCATTTACAATATTCATTGATTTTTGCCATTGAAAAACATGTTTTTCATATACCAGAAATGTTTGAAGCTACTGACTGAATGAAAGGAGCTGGCATCTCACTCTCTTTGAATCTTCTTTATCATGCTAGGATTAACAGGAAAAAGCAAAATATTTCAGAATTGCACCTTGCAATGTGGAGATATTACTGTTTGTGCATTTAAAATATTCATTGATTTTTGCCATTGAAAAACGTCCAGAAATGTTTGAAGCTACTGACTGAATGAAAGGAGCTGGCATCTCACTCTCTTTGAATCTTCTTTATCATGCTAGGATTAACAGGAAAAAGCAAAAAATTTCAGAATTGCACCTTGCAATGTGGAGATATTACTGTTTGTGCATTTACAATATTCATTGATTTTTGCCATTGAAAAACGTCCAGAAATGTTTGAAGCTACTGACTGAATGAAAGGAGCTGGCATCTCACTCTCTTTGAATCTTCTTTATCATGCTAGGATTAGCAGGAAAAAGCAAAAAATTTCAGAATTGCACCTTGCAATGTGGAGATATTACTGTTTGTGCATTTACAATATTCATTGATTTTTGCCATTGAAAAACATGTTTTTCATATACCAGAAATGTTTGAAGCTACTGACTGAATGAAAGGAGCTGGCATCTCACTCTCTTTGAATCTTCTTTATCATGCTAGGATTAGCAGGAAAAAGCAAAAAATTTCAGAATTGCACCTTGCAATGTGGAGATATTACTGTTTGTGCATTTACAATATTCATTGATTTTTGCCATTGAAAAACATGTTTTTCATATACCAGAAATGTTTGAAGCTACTGACTGAATGAAAGGAGCTGGCATCTCACTCTCTTTGAATCTTCTTTATCATGCTAGGATTAACAGGAAAAAGCAAAAAATTTCAGAATTGCACCTTGCAATGTGGAGATATTACTGTTTGTGCATTTACAATATTCATTGATTTTTGCCATTGAAAAACGTCCAGAAATGTTTGAAGCTACTGACTGAATGAAAGGAGCTGGCATCTCACTCTCTTTGAATCTTCTTTATCATGCTAGGATTAACAGGAAAAAGCTAAAAATTTCAGAACTGCACCTTGCAATGTGGAGATATTACTGTTTGTGCATTTACAATATTCATTGATTTTTGCCATTGAAAAACATGTTTTTCATATACCAGAAATGTTTGAAGCTACTGACTGAATGAAAGGAGCTGGCATCTCACTCTCTTTGAATCTTCTTTATCATGCTAGGATTAACAGGAAAAAGCAAAAAATTTCAGAATTGCACCTTGCAATGTGGAGATATTACTGTTTGTGCATTTACAATATTCATTGATTTTTGCCATTGAAAAACGTCCAGAAATGTTTGAAGCTACTGACTGAATGAAAGGAGCTGGCATCTCACTCTCTTTGAATCTTCTTTATCATGCTAGGATTAACAGGAAAAAGCTAAAAATTTCAGAACTGCACCTTGCAATGTGGAGATATTACTGTTTGTGCATTTACAATATTCATTGATTTTTGCCATTGAAAAACATGTTTTTCATATACCAGAAATGTTTGAAGCTACTGACTGAATGAAAGGAGCTGGCATCTCACTCTCTTTGAATCTTCTTTATCATGCTAGGATTAGCAGGAAAAAGCAAAGAATTTCAGAATTGCACCTTGCAATGTGGAGATATTACTGTTTGTGCATTTACAATATTCATTGATTTTTGCCATTGAAAAACATGTTTTTCATATACCAGAAATGTTTGAAGCTACTGACTGAATGAAAGGAGCTGGCATCTCACTCTCTTTGAATCTTCTTTATCATGCTAGGATTAACAGGAAAAAGCAAAAAATTTCAGAATTGCACCTTGCAATGTGGAGATATTACTGTTTGTGCATTTACAATATTCATTGATTTTTGCCATTGAAAAACATGTTTTTCATATACCAGAAATGTTTGAAGCTACTGACTGAATGAAAGGAGCTGGCATCTCACTCTCTTTGAATCTTCTTTATCATGCTAGGATTAACAGGAAAAAGCAAAATATTTCAGAATTGCACCTTGCAATGTGGAGATATTACTGTTTGTGCATTTACAATATTCATTGATTTTTGCCATTGAA
This sequence comes from Phyllobates terribilis, assembly GCF_046119375.1. Lineage (NCBI taxonomy): Eukaryota > Metazoa > Chordata > Amphibia > Anura > Dendrobatidae > Phyllobates > Phyllobates terribilis. The sequence continues at coordinate 74,406 of NW_027363660.1, read as the reverse complement.
AAACGTCCAGAAATGTTTGAAGCTACTGACTGAATGAAAGGAGCTGGCATCTCACTCTCTTTGAATCTTCTTTATCATGCTAGGATTAACAGGAAAAAGCAAAAAATTTCAGAATTGCACCTTGCAATGTGGAGATATTACTGTTTGTGCATTTACAATATTCATTGATTTTTGCCATTGAAAAACGTCCAGAAATGTTTGAAGCTACTGACTGAATGAAAGGAGCTGGCATCTCACTCTCTTTGAATCTTCTTTATCATGCTAGGATTAGCAGGAAAAAGCAAAAAATTTCAGAATTGCACCTTGCAATGTGGAGATATTACTGTTTGTGCATTTACAATATTCATTGATTTTTGCCATTGAAAAACATGTTTTTCATATACCAGAAATGTTTGAAGCTACTGACTGAATGAAAGGAGCTGGCATCTCACTCTCTTTGAATCTTCTTTATCATGCTAGGATTAGCAGGAAAAAGCAAAAAATTTCAGAATTGCACCTTGCAATGTGGAGATATTACTGTTTGTGCATTTACAATATTCATTGATTTTTGCCATTGAAAAACATGTTTTTCATATACCAGAAATGTTTGAAGCTACTGACTGAATGAAAGGAGCTGGCATCTCACTCTCTTTGAATCTTCTTTATCATGCTAGGATTAACAGGAAAAAGCAAAAAATTTCAGAATTGCACCTTGCAATGTGGAGATATTACTGTTTGTGCATTTACAATATTCATTGATTTTTGCCATTGAAAAACGTCCAGAAATGTTTGAAGCTACTGACTGAATGAAAGGAGCTGGCATCTCACTCTCTTTGAATCTTCTTTATCATGCTAGGATTAACAGGAAAAAGCTAAAAATTTCAGAACTGCACCTTGCAATGTGGAGATATTACTGTTTGTGCATTTACAATATTCATTGATTTTTGCCATTGAAAAACATGTTTTTCATATACCAGAAATGTTTGAAGCTACTGACTGAATGAAAGGAGCTGGCATCTCACTCTCTTTGAATCTTCTTTATCATGCTAGGATTAGCAGGAAAAAGCAAAGAATTTCAGAATTGCACCTTGCAATGTGGAGATATTACTGTTTGTGCATTTACAATATTCATTGATTTTTGCCATTGAAAAACATGTTTTTCATATACCAGAAATGTTTGAAGCTACTGACTGAATGAAAGGAGCTGGCATCTCACTCTCTTTGAATCTTCTTTATCATGCTAGGATTAGCAGGAAAAAGCAAAAAATTTCAGAATTGCACCTTGCAATGTGGAGATATTACTGTTTGTGCATTTACAATATTCATTGATTTTTGCCATTGAAAAACATGTTTTTCATATACCAGAAATGTTTGAAGCTACTGACTGAATGAAAGGAGCTGGCATCTCACTCTCTTTGAATCTTCTTTATCATGCTAGGATTAACAGGAAAAAGCGAAACATTTCAGAATTGCACCTTGCAATGTGGAGATATTACTGTTTGTGCATTTACAATATTCATTGATTTTTGCCATTGAAAAATGTCCAGAAATGTTTGAAGCTACTGACTGAATGAAAGGAGCTGGCATCTCACTCTCTTTGAATCTTCTTTATCATGCTAGGATTAGCAGGAAAAAGCAAAAAATTTCAGAATTGCACCTTGCAATGTGGAGATATTACTGTTTGTGCATTTACAATATTCATTGATTTTTGCCATTGAAAAACATGTTTTTCATATACCAGAAATGTTTGAAGCTACTGACTGAATGAAAGGAGCTGGCATCTCACTCTCTTTGAATCTTCTTTATCATGCTAGGATTAGCAGGAAAAAGCAAAAAATTTCAGAATTGCACCTTGCAATGTGGAGATATTACTGTTTGTGCATTTACAATATTCATTGATTTTTGCCATTGAAAAACATGTTTTTCATATACCAGAAATGTTTGAAGCTACTGACTGAATGAAAGGAGCTGGCATCTCACTCTCTTTGAATCTTCTTTATCATGCTAGGATTAACAGGAAAAAGCAAAAAATTTCAGAATTGCACCTTGCAATGTGGAGATATTACTGTTTGTGCATTTACAATATTCATTGATTTTTGCCATTGAAAAACGTCCAGAAATGTTTGAAGCTACTGACTGAATGAAAGGAGCTGGCATCTCACTCTCTTTGAATCTTCTTTATCATGCTAGGATTAACAGGAAAAAGCTAAAAATTTCAGAATTGCACCTTCCAATGTGGAGATATTACTGTTTGTGCATTTACAATATTCATTGATTTTTGCCATTGAAAAACATGTTTTTCCTATACCAGAAATGTTTGAAGCTACTGACTGAATGAAAGGAGCTGGCATCTCACTCTCTTTGAATCTTCTTTATCATGCTAGGATTAGCAGGAAAAAGCAAAAAATTTCAGAATTGCACCTTGCAATGTGGAGATATTACTGTTTGTGCATTTACAATATTCATTGATTTTTGCCATTGAAAAACATGTTTTTCATATACCAGAAATGTTTGAAGCTACTGACTGAATGAAAGGAGCTGGCATCTCACTCTCTTTGAATCTTCTTTATCATGCTAGGATTAACAGGAAAAAGCAAAAAATTTCAGAATTGCACCTTGCAATGTGGAGATATTACTGTTTGTGCATTTACAATATTCATTGATTTTTGCCATTGAAAAACGTCCAGAAATGTTTGAAGCTACTGACTGAATGAAAGGAGCTGGCATCTCACTCTCTTTGAATCTTCTTTATCATGCTAGGATTAACAGGAAAAAGCTAAAAATTTCAGAATTGCACCGTGCAATGTGGAGATATTACTGTTTGTGCATTTACAATATTCATTGATTTTTGCCATTGAAAAACATGTTTTTCATATACCAGAAATGTTTGAAGCTACTGACTGAATGAAAGGAGCTGGCATCTCACTCTCTTTGAATCTTCTTTATCATGCTAGGATTAGCAGGAAAAAGCAAAAAATTTCAGAATTGCACCTTGCAATGTGGAGATATTACTGTTTGTGCATTTACAATATTCATTGATTTTTGCCATTGAAAAACATGTTTTTCATATACCAGAAATGTTTGAAGCTACTGACTGAATGAAAGGAGCTGGCATCTCACTGTCTTTGAATCTTCTTTATCATGCTAGGATTAGCAGGAAAAAGCAAAAAATTTCAGAATTGCACCTTGCAATGTGGAGATATTACTGTTTGTGCATTTACAATATTCATTGATTTTTGCCATTGAAAAACATTTTTTTCATATACCAGAAATGTTTGAAGCTACTGACTGAATGAAAGGAGCTGGCATCTCACTCTCTTTGAATCTTCTTTATCATGCTAGGATTAACAGGAAAAAGCAAAAAATTTCAGAATTGCACCTTGCAATGTGGAGATATTACTGTTTGTGCATTTACAATATTCATTGATTTTTGCCATTGAAAAACGTCCAGAAATGTTTGAAGCTACTGACTGAATGAAAGGAGCTGGCATCTCACTCTCTTTGAATCTTCTTTATCATGCTAGGATTAACAGGAAAAAGCTAAAAATTTCAGAACTGCACCTTGCAATGTGGAGATATTACTGTTTGTGCATTTACAATATTCATTGATTTTTGCCATTGAAAAACATGTTTTTCATATACCAGAAATGTTTGAAGCTACTGACTGAATGAAAGGAGCTGGCATCTCACTCTCTTTGAATCTTCTTTATCATGCTAGGATTAGCAGGAAAAAGCAAAGAATTTCAGAATTGCACCTTGCAATGTGGAGATATTACTGTTTGTGCATTTACAATATTCATTGATTTTTGCCATTGAAAAACATGTTTTTCATATACCAGAAATGTTTGAAGCTACTGACTGAATGAAAGGAGCTGGCATCTCACTCTCTTTGAATCTTCTTTATCATGCTAGGATTAACAGGAAAAAGCAAAAAATTTCAGAATTGCACCTTGCAATGTGGAGATATTACTGTTTGTGCATTTACAATATTCATTGATTTTTGCCATTGAAAAACATGTTTTTCATATACCAGAAATGTTTGAAGCTACTGACTGAATGAAAGGAGCTGGCATCTCACTCTCTTTGAATCTTCTTTATCATGCTAGGATTAACAGGAAAAAGCAAAATATTTCAGAATTGCACCTTGCAATGTGGAGATATTACTGTTTGTGCATTTACAATATTCATTGATTTTTGCCATTGAAAAACGTCCAGAAATGTTTGAAGCTACTGACTGAATGAAAGGAGCTGGCATCTCACTCTCTTTGAATCTTCTTTATCATGCTAGGATTAACAGGAAAAAGCAAAAAATTTCAGAATTGCACCTTGCAATGTGGAGATATTACTGTTTGTGCATTTACAATATTCATTGATTTTTGCCATTGAAAAACGTCCAGAAATGTTTGAAGCTACTGACTGAATGAAAGGAGCTGGCATCTCACTCTCTTTGAATCTTCTTTATCATGCTAGGATTAGCAGGAAAAAGCAAAAAATTTCAGAATTGCACCTTGCAATGTGGAGATATTACTGTTTGTGCATTTACAATATTCATTGATTTTTGCCATTGAAAAACATGTTTTTCATATACCAGAAATGTTTGAAGCTACTGACTGAATGAAAGGAGCTGGCATCTCACTCTCTTTGAATCTTCTTTATCATGCTAGGATTAGCAGGAAAAAGCAAAAAATTTCAGAATTGCACCTTGCAATGTGGAGATATTACTGTTTGTGCATTTACAATATTCATTGATTTTTGCCATTGAAAAACATGTTTTTCATATACCAGAAATGTTTGAAGCTACTGACTGAATGAAAGGAGCTGGCATCTCACTCTCTTTGAATCTTCTTTATCATGCTAGGATTAACAGGAAAAAGCAAAAAATTTCAGAATTGCACCTTGCAATGTGGAGATATTACTGTTTGTGCATTTACAATATTCATTGATTTTTGCCATTGAAAAACGTCCAGAAATGTTTGAAGCTACTGACTGAATGAAAGGAGCTGGCATCTCACTCTCTTTGAATCTTCTTTATCATGCTAGGATTAACAGGAAAAAGCTAAAAATTTCAGAACTGCACCTTGCAATGTGGAGATATTACTGTTTGTGCATTTACAATATTCATTGATTTTTGCCATTGAAAAACATGTTTTTCATATACCAGAAATGTTTGAAGCTACTGACTGAATGAAAGGAGCTGGCATCTCACTCTCTTTGAATCTTCTTTATCATGCTAGGATTAGCAGGAAAAAGCAAAGAATTTCAGAATTGCACCTTGCAATGTGGAGATATTACTGTTTGTGCATTTACAATATTCATTGATTTTTGCCATTGAAAAACATGTTTTTCATATACCAGAAATGTTTGAAGCTACTGACTGAATGAAAGGAGCTGGCATCTCACTCTCTTTGAATCTTCTTTATCATGCTAGGATTAGCAGGAAAAAGCAAAAAATTTCAGAATTGCACCTTGCAATGTGGAGATATTACTGTTTGTGCATTTACAATATTCATTGATTTTTGCCATTGAAAAACATGTTTTTCATATACCAGAAATGTTTGAAGCTACTGACTGAATGAAAGGAGCTGGCATCTCACTCTCTTTGAATCTTCTTTATCATGCTAGGATTAACAGGAAAAAGCAAGACATTTCAGAATTGCACCTTGCAATGTGGAGATATTACTGTTTGTGCATTTACAATATTCATTGATTTTTGCCATTGAAAAATGTCCAGAAATGTTTGAAGCTACTGACTGAATGAAAGGAGCTGGCATCTCACTCTCTTTGAATCTTCTTTATCATGCTAGGATTAGCAGGAAAAAGCAAAAAATTTCAGAATTGCACCTTGCAATGTGGAGATATTACTGTTTGTGCATTTACAATATTCATTGATTTTTGCCATTGAAAAACATGTTTTTCATATACCAGAAATGTTTGAAGCTACTGACTGAATGAAAGGAGCTGGCATCTCACTCTCTTTGAATCTTCTTTATCATGCTAGGATTAGCAGGAAAAAGCAAAAAATTTCAGAATTGCACCTTGCAATGTGGAGATATTACTGTTTGTGCATTTACAATATTCATTGATTTTTGCCATTGAAAAACATGTTTTTCATATACCAGAAATGTTTGAAGCTACTGACTGAATGAAAGGAGCTGGCATCTCACTCTCTTTGAATCTTCTTTATCATGCTAGGATTAACAGGAAAAAGCAAAAAATTTCAGAATTGCACCTTGCAATGTGGAGATATTACTGTTTGTGCATTTACAATATTCATTGATTTTTGCCATTGAAAAACGTCCAGAAATGTTTGAAGCTACTGACTGAATGAAAGGAGCTGGCATCTCACTCTCTTTGAATCTTCTTTATCATGCTAGGATTAACAGGAAAAAGCTAAAAATTTCAGAATTGCACCTTCCAATGTGGAGATATTACTGTTTGTGCATTTACAATATTCATTGATTTTTGCCTTTGAAAAACATGTTTTTCCTATACCAGAAATGTTTGAAGCTACTGACTGAATGAAAGGAGCTGGCATCTCACTCTCTTTGAATCTTCTTTATCATGCTAGGATTAGCAGGAAAAAGCAAAAAATTTCAGAATTGCACCTTGCAATGTGGAGATATTACTGTTTGTGCATTTACAATATTCATTGATTTTTGCCATTGAAAAACATGTTTTTCATATACCAGAAATGTTTGAAGCTACTGACTGAATGAAAGGAGCTGGCATCTCACTCTCTTTGAATCTTCTTTATCATGCTAGGATTAACAGGAAAAAGCAAAAAATTTCAGAATTGCACCTTGCAATGTGGAGATATTACTGTTTGTGCATTTACAATATTCATTGATTTTTGCCATTGAAAAACGTCCAGAAATGTTTGAAGCTACTGACTGAATGAAAGGAGCTGGCATCTCACTCTCTTTGAATCTTCTTTATCATGCTAGGATTAACAGGAAAAAGCTAAAAATTTCAGAATTGCACCTTGCAATGTGGAGATATTACTGTTTGTGCATTTACAATATTCATTGATTTTTGCCATTGAAAAACATGTTTTTCATATACCAGAAATGTTTGAAGCTACTGACTGAATGAAAGGAGCTGGCATCTCACTCTCTTTGAATCTTCTTTATCATGCTAGGATTAGCAGGAAAAAGCAAAGAATTTCAGAATTGCACCTTGCAATGTGGAGATATTACTGTTTGTGCATTTACAATATTCATTGATTTTTGCCATTGAAAAACATGTTTTTCATATACCAGAAATGTTTGAAGCTACTGACTGAATGAAAGGAGCTGGCATCTCACTCTCTTTGAATCTTCTTTATCATGCTAGGATTAACAGGAAAAAGCAAAAAATTTCAGAATTGCACCTTGCAATGTGGAGATATTACTGTTTGTGCATTTACAATATTCATTGATTTTTGCCATTGAAAAACATGTTTTTCATATACCAGAAATGTTTGAAGCTACTGACTGAATGAAAGGAGCTGGCATCTCACTCTCTTTGAATCTTCTTTATCATGCTAGGATTAACAGGAAAAAGCAAAAAATTTCAGAATTGCACCTTGCAATGTGGAGATATTACTGTTTGTGCATTTACAATATTCATTGATTTTTGCCATTGAAAAACGTCCAGAAATGTTTGAAGCTACTGACTGAATGAAAGGAGCTGGCATCTCACTCTCTTTGAATCTTCTTTATCATGCTAGGATTAACAGGAAAAAGCAAAAAATTTCAGAATTGCACCTTGCAATGTGGAGATATTACTGTTTGTGCATTTACAATATTCATTGATTTTTGCCATTGAAAAACGTCCAGAAATGTTTGAAGCTACTGACTGAATGAAAGGAGCTGGCATCTCACTCTCTTTGAATCTTCTTTATCATGCTAGGATTAGCAGGAAAAAGCAAAAAATTTCCGAATTGCACCTTGCAATGTGGAGATATTACTGTTTGTGCATTTACAATATTCATTGATTTTTGCCATTGAAAAACATGTTTTTCATATACCAGAAATGTTTGAAGCTACTGACTGAATGAAAGGAGCTGGCATCTCACTCTCTTTGAATCTTCTTTATCATGCTAGGATTAGCAGGAAAAAGCAAAAAATTTCAGAATTGCACCTTGCAATGTGGAGATATTACTGTTTGTGCATTTACAATATTCATTGATTTTTGCCATTGAAAAACATGTTTTTCATATACCAGAAATGTTTGAAGCTACTGACTGAATGAAAGGAGCTGGCATCTCACTCTCTTTGAATCTTCTTTATCATGCTAGGATTAACAGGAAAAAGCAAAAAATTTCAGAATTGCACCTTGCAATGTGGAGATATTACTGTTTGTGCATTTACAATATTCATTGATTTTTGCCATTGAAAAACGTCCAGAAATGTTTGAAGCTACTGACTGAATGAAAGGAGCTGGCATCTCACTCTCTTTGAATCTTCTTTATCATGCTAGGATTAACAGGAAAAAGCTAAAAATTTCAGAACTGCACCTTGCAATGTGGAGATATTACTGTTTGTGCATTTACAATATTCATTGATTTTTGCCATTGAAAAACATGTTTTTCATATACCAGAAATGTTTGAAGCTACTGACTGAATGAAAGGAGCTGGCATCTCACTCTCTTTGAATCTTCTTTATCATGCTAGGATTAGCAGGAAAAAGCAAAGAATTTCAGAATTGCACCTTGCAATGTGGAGATATTACTGTTTGTGCATTTACAATATTCATTGATTTTTGCCATTGAAAAACATGTTTTTCATATACCAGAAATGTTTGAAGCTACTGACTGAATGAAAGGAGCTGGCATCTCACTCTCTTTGAATCTTCTTTATCATGCTAGGATTAGCAGGAAAAAGCAAAAAATTTCAGAATTGCACCTTGCAATGTGGAGATATTACTGTTTGTGCATTTACAATATTCATTGATTTTTGCCATTGAAAAACATGTTTTTCATATACCAGAAATGTTTGAAGCTACTGACTGAATGAAAGGAGCTGGCATCTCACTCTCTTTGAATCTTCTTTATCATGCTAGGATTAACAGGAAAAAGCAAAACATTTCAGAATTGCACCTTGCAATGTGGAGATATTACTGTTTGTGCATTTACAATATTCATTGATTTTTGCCATTGAAAAATGTCCAGAAATGTTTGAAGCTACTGACTGAATGAAAGGAGCTGGCATCTCACTCTCTTTGAATCTTCTTTATCATGCTAGGATTAGCAGGAAAAAGCAAAAAATTTCAGAATTGCACCTTGCAATGTGGAGATATTACTGTTTGTGCATTTACAATATTCATTGATTTTTGCCATTGAAAAACATGTTTTTCATATACCAGAAATGTTTGAAGCTACTGACTGAATGAAAGGAGCTGGCATCTCACTCTCTTTGAATCTTCTTTATCATGCTAGGATTAGCAGGAAAAAGCAAAAAATTTCAGAATTGCACCTTGCAATGTGGAGATATTACTGTTTGTGCATTTACAATATTCATTGATTTTTGCCATTGAAAAACATGTTTTTCATATACCAGAAATGTTTGAAGCTACTGACTGAATGAAAGGAGCTGGCATCTCACTCTCTTTGACTCTTCTTTATCATGCTAGGATTAACAGGAAAAAGCAAAAAATTTCAGAATTGCACCTTGCAATGTGGAGATATTACTGTTTGTGCATTTACAATATTCATTGATTTTTGCCATTGAAAAACGTCCAGAAATGTTTGAAGCTACTGACTGAATGAAAGGAGCTGGCATCTCACTCTCTTTGAATCTTCTTTATCATGCTAGGATTAACAGGAAAAAGCAAAAAATTTCAGAATTGCACCTTGCAATGTGGAGATATTACTGTTTGTGCATTTACAATATTCATTGATTTTTGCCATTGAAAAACGTCCAGAAATGTTTGAAGCTACTGACTGAATGAAAGGAGCTGGCATCTCACTCTCTTTGAATCTTCTTTATCATGCTAGGATTAACAGGAAAAAGCTAAAAATTTCAGAACTGCACCTTGCAATGTGGAGATATTACTGTTTGTGCATTTACAATATTCATTGATTTTTGCCATTGAAAAACATGTTTTTCATATACCAGAAATGTTTGAAGCTACTGACTGAATGAAAGGAGCTGGCATCTCACTCTCTTTGAATCTTCTTTATCATGCTAGGATTAGCAGGAAAAAGCAAAGAATTTCAGAATTGCACCTTGCAATGTGGAGATATTACTGTTTGTGCATTTACAATATTCATTGATTTTTGCCATTGAAAAACATGTTTTTCATATACCAGAAATGTTTGAAGCTACTGACTGAATGAAAGGAGCTGGCATCTCACTCTCTTTGAATCTTCTTTATCATGCTAGGATTAGCAGGAAAAAGCAAAAAATTTCAGAATTGCACCTTGCAATGTGGAGATATTACTGTTTGTGCATTTACAATATTCATTGATTTTTGCCATTGAAAAACATGTTTTTCATATACCAGAAATGTTTGAAGCTACTGACTGAATGAAAGGAGCTGGCATCTCACTCTCTTTGAATCTTCTTTATCATGCTAGGATTAACAGGAAAAAGCAAAACATTTCAGAATTGCACCTTGCAATGTGGAGATATTACTGTTTGTGCATTTACAATATTCATTGATTTTTGCCATTGAAAAATGTCCAGAAATGTTTGAAGCTACTGACTGAATGAAAGGAGCTGGCATCTCACTCTCTTTGAATCTTCTTTATCATGCTAGGATTAGCAGGAAAAAGCAAAAAATTTCAGAATTGCACCTTGCAATGTGGAGATATTACTGTTTGTGCATTTACAATATTCATTGATTTTTGCCATTGAAAAACATGTTTTTCATATACCAGAAATGTTTGAAGCTACTGACTGAATGAAAGGAGCTGGCATCTCACTCTCTTTGAATCTTCTTTATCATGCTAGGATTAGCAGGAAAAAGCAAAAAATTTCAGAATTGCACCTTGCAATGTGGAGATATTACTGTTTGTGCATTTACAATATTCATTGATTTTTGCCATTGAAAAACATGTTTTTCATATACCAGAAATGTTTGAAGCTACTGACTGAATGAAAGGAGCTGGCATCTCACTCTCTTTGAATCTTCTTTATCATGCTAGGATTAACAGGAAAAAGCAAAAAATTTCAGAATTGCACCTTGCAATGTGGAGATATTACTGTTTGTGCATTTACAATATTCATTGATTTTTGCCATTGAAAAACGTCCAGAAATGTTTGAAGCTACTGACAATGAAAGGAGCTGGCATCTCACTCTCTTTGAATCTTCTTTATCATGCTAGGATTAACAGGAAAAAGCTAAAAATTTCAGAATTGCACCTTCCAATGTGGAGATATTACTGTTTGTGCATTTACAATATTCATTGATTTTTGCCATTGAAAAACATGTTTTTCCTATACCAGAAATGTTTGAAGCTACTGACTGAATGAAAGGAGCTGGCATCTCACTCTCTTTGAATCTTCTTTATCATGCTAGGATTAGCAGGAAAAAGCAAAAAATTTCAGAATTGCACCTTGCAATGTGGAGATATTACTGTTTGTGCATTTACAATATTCATTGATTTTTGCCATTGAAAAACATGTTTTTCATATACCAGAAATGTTTGAAGCTACTGACTGAATGAAAGGAGCTTGGCATCTCACTCTCTTTGAATCTTCTTTATCATGCTAGGATTAACAGGAAAAAGCAAAAAATTTCAGAATTGCACCTTGCAATGTGGAGATATTACTGTTTGTGCATTTACAATATTCATTGATTTTTGCCATTGAAAAACGTCCAGAAATGTTTGAAGCTACTGACTGAATGAAAGGAGCTGGCATCTCACTCTCTTTGAATCTTCTTTATCATGCTAGGATTAACAGGAAAAAGCTAAAAATTTCAGAATTGCACCTTGCAATGTGGAGATATTACTGTTTGTGCATTTACAATATTCATTGATTTTTGCCATTGAAAAACATGTTTTTCATATACCAGAAATGTTTGAAGCTACTGACTGAATGAAAGGAGCTGGCATCTCACTCTCTTTGAATCTTCTTTATCATGCTAGGATTAGCAGGAAAAAGCAAAAAATTTCAGAATTGCACCTTGCAATGTGGAGATATTACTGTTTGTGCATTTACAATATTCATTGATTTTTGCCATTGAAAAACATGTTTTTCATATACCAGAAATGTTTGAAGCTACTGACTGAATGAAAGGAGCTGGCATCTCACTCTCTTTGAATCTTCTTTATCATGCTAGGACTAGCAGGAAAAAGCAAAAAATTTCAGAATTGCACCTTGCAATGTGGAGATATTACTGTTTGTGCATTTACAATATTCATTGATTTTTGCCATTGAAAAACATGTTTTTCATATACCAGAAATGTTTGAAGCTACTGACTGAATGAAAGGAGCTGGCATCTCACTCTCTTTGAATCTTCTTTATCATGCTAGGATTAACAGGAAAAAGCAAAAAATTTCAGAATTGCACCTTGCAATGTGGAGATATTACTGTTTGTGCATTTACAATATTCATTGATTTTTGCCATTGAAAAACGTCCAGAAATGTTTGAAGCTACTGACTGAATGAAAGGAGCTGGCATCTCACTCTCTTTGAATCTTCTTTATCATGCTAGGATTAGCAGGAAAAAGCAAAAAATTTCCGAATTGCACCTTGCAATGTGGAGATATTACTGTTTGTGCATTTACAATATTCATTGATTTTTGCCATTGAAAAACATGTTTTTCATATACCAGAAATGTTTGAAGCTACTGACTGAATGAAAGGAGCTGGCATCTCACTCTCTTTGAATCTTCTTTATCATGCTAGGATTAGCAGGAAAAAGCAAAAAATTTCAGAATTGCACCTTGCAATGTGGAGATATTACTGTTTGTGCATTTACAATATTCATTGATTTTTGCCATTGAAAAACATGTTTTTCATATACCAGAAATGTTTGAAGCTACTGACTGAATGAAAGGAGCTGGCATCTCACTCTTTGAATCTTCTTTATCATGCTAGGATTAGCAGGAAAAAGCAAAAAATTTCAGAATTGCACCTTGCAATGTGGAGATATTACTGTTTGTGCATTTACAATATTCATTGATTTTTGCCATTGAAAAACATGTTTTTCATATACCAGAAATGTTTGAAGCTACTTACTGAATGAAAGGAGCTGGCATCTCACTCTCTTTGAATCTTCTTTATCATGCTAGGATTAACAGGAAAAAGCAAAAAATTTCAGAATTGCACCTTGCAATGTGGAGATATTACTGTTTGTGCATTTACAATATTCATTGATTTTTGCCATTGAAAAACGTCCAGAAATGTTTGAAGCTACTGACTGAATGAAAGGAGCTGGCATCTCACTCTCTTTGAATCTTCTTTATCATGCTAGGATTAGCAGGAAAAAGCAAAAAATTTCAGAATTGCACCTTGCAATGTGGAGATATTACTGTTTGTGCATTTACAATATTCATTGATTTTTGCCATTGAAAAACATCATGTTATTCATATACCAGAAATGTTTGAAGCTACTGACTGAATGAAAGGAGCTGGCATCTCACTCTCTTTGAATCTTATTTATCATGCTAGGATTAGCAGGAAAAAGCAAAAAATTTCCGAATTGCACCTTGCAATGTGGAGATATTACTGTTTGTGCATTTACAATATTCATTGATTTTTGCCATTGAAAAACATGTTTTTCATATACCAGAAATGTTTGAAGCTACTGACTGAATGAAAGGAGCTGGCATCTCACTCTCTTTGAATCTTCTTTATCATGCTAGGATTAGCAGGAAAAAGCAAAAAATTTCAGAATTGCACCTTGCAATGTGGAGATATTACTGTTTGTGCATTTACAATATTCATTGATTTTTGCCATTGAAAAACATGTTTTTCATATACCAGAAATGTTTGAAGCTACTGACTGAATGAAAGGAGCTGGCATCTCACTCTCTTTGAATCTTCTTTATCATGCTAGGATTAACAGGAAAAAGCTAAAAATTTCAGAATTGCACCTTGCAATGTGGAGATATTACTGTTTGTGCATTTACAATACTCATTGATTTTTGCCATTGAAAAACATGTTTTTCATATACCAGAAATGTTTGAAGCTACTGACTGAATGAAAGGAGCTGGCATCTCACTCTCTTTGAATCTTCTTTATCATGCTAGGATTAGCAGGAAAAAGCAAAAAATTTCAGAATTGCACCTTGCAATGTGGAGATATTACTGTTTGTGCATTTACAATATTCATTGATTTTTGCCATTGAAAAACATGTTTTTCATATACCAGAAATGATTGAAGCTACTGACTGAATGAAAGGAGCTGGCATCTCACTCTCTTTGAATCTTCTTTATCATGCTAGGATTAACAGGAAAAAGCAAAAAATTTCAGAATTGCACCTTGCAATGTGGAGATATTACTGTTTGTGCATTTACAATATTCATTGATTTTTGCCATTGAAAAACGTCCAGAAATGTTTGAAGCTACTGACTGAATGAAAGGAGCTGGCATCTCAATCTCTTTGAATCTTCTTTATCATGCTAGGATTAGCAGGAAAAAGCAAAAAATTTCAGAATTGCACCTTGCAATGTGGAGATATTACTGTTTGTGCATTTACAATATTCATTGATTTTTGCCATTGAAAAACATCATGTTATTCATATACCAGAAATGTTTGAAGCTACTGACTGAATGAAAGGAGCTGGCATCTCACTCTCTTTGAATCTTCTTTATCATGCTAGGATTAGCAGGAAAAAGCAAAAAATTTCCGAATTGCACCTTGCAATGTGGAGATATTACTGTTTGTGCATTTACAATATTCATTGATTTTTGCCATTGAAAAACATGTTTTTCATATACCAGAAATGTTTGAAGCTACTGACTGAATGAAAGGAGCTGGCATCTCACTCTCTTTGAATCTTCTTTATCATGCTAGGATTAACAGGAAAAAGCAAAAAATTTCAGAATTGCACCTTGCAATGTGGAGATATTACTGTTTGTGCATTTACAATATTCATTGATTTTTGCCATTGAAAAACGTCCAGAAATGTTTGAAGCTACTGACTGAATGAAAGGAGCTGGCATCTCACTCTCTTTGAATCTTCTTTATCATTCTAGGATTAGCAGGAAAAAGCAAAAAATTTCAGAATTGCACCTTGCAATGTGGAGATATTACTGTTTGTGCATTTACAATATTCATTGATTTTTGCCATTGAAAAACATCATGTTATTCATATACCAGAAATGTTTGAAACTACTGACTGAATGAAAGGAGCTGGCATCTCACTCTCTTTGAATCTTCTTTATCATGCTAGGATTAGCAGGAAAAAGCAAAAAATTTCCGAATTGCACCTTGCAATGTGGAGATATTACTGTTTGTGCATTTACAATATTCATTGATTTTTGCCATTGAAAAACATGTTTTTCATATACCAGAAATGTTTGAAGCTACTGACTGAATGAAAGGAGCTGGCATCTCACTCTCTTTGAATCTTCTTTATCATGCTAGGATTAACAGGAAAAAGCAAAAAATTTCAGAATTGCACCTTGCAATGTGGAGATATTACTGTTTGTGCATTTACAATATTCATTGATTTTTGCCATTGAAAAACATGTTTTTCATATACCAGAAATGTTTGAAGCTACTGACTGAATGAAAGGAGCTGGCATCTCACTCTTTGAATCTTCTTTATCATGCTAGGATTAGGAGGAAAAAGCAAAAAATTTCAGAATTGCACCTTGCAATGTGGAGATATTACTGTTTGTGCATTTACAATATTCATTGATTTTTGCCATTGAAAAACATGTTTTTCATATACCAGAAATGTTTGAAGCTACTGACTGAATGAAAGGAGCTGGCATCTCACTCTCTTTGAATCTTCTTTATCATGCTAGGATTAACAGGAAAAAGCAAAAAATTTCAGAATTGCACCTTGCAATGTGGAGATATTACTGTTTCTGCATTTACAATATTCATTGATTTTTGCCATTGAAAAACATGTTTTTCATATACCAGAAATGTTTGAAGCTACTGACTGAATGAAAGGAGCTGGCATCTCACTCTCTTTGAATCTTCTTTATCATGCCAGGATTAACAGGAAAAAGCAAAAAATTTCAGAATTGCACCTTCCAATGTGGAGATATTACTGTTTGTGCATTTACAATATTCATTGATTTTTGCCATTGAAAAACGTCCAGAAATGTTTGAAGCTACTGACTGAATGAAAGGAGCTGGCATCTCACTCTCTTTGAATCTTCTTTATCATGCTAGGATTAGCAGGAAAAAGCAAAAAATTTCAGAATTGCACCTTGCAATGTGGAGATATTACTGTTTGTGCATTTACAATATTCATTGATTTTTGCCATTGAAAAACATGTTTTTCATATACCAGAAATGTTTGAAGCTACTGACTGAATGAAAGGAGCTGGCATCTCACTCTCTTTGAATCTTCTTTATCATGCTAGGATTAGCAGGAAAAAGCAAAAAATTTCAGAATTGCACCTTGCAATGTGGAGATATTACTGTTTGTGCATTTACAATATTCATTGATTTTTGCCATTGAAAAACATGTTTTTCATATACCAGAAATGTTTGAAGCTACTGACTGAATGAAAGGAGCTGGCATCTCACTCTCTTTGAATCTTCTTTATCATGCTAGGATTAACGGGAAAAATCAAAAAATTTCAGAATTGCACCTTGCAATGTGGAGATATTACTGTTTGTGCATTTACAATATTCATTGATTTTTGCCATTGAAAAACATGTTTTTCATATTCCAGAAATGTTTGAAGCTACTGACTGAATGAAAGGAGCTGGCATCTCACTCTCTTTGAATCTTCTTTATCATGCTAGGATTAACAGGAAAAAGCAAAAAATTTCAGAATTGCACCTTGCAATGTGGAGATATTACTGTTTGTGCATTTACAATATTCATTGATTTTTGCCATTGAAAAACGTCCAGAAATGTTTGAAGCTACTGACTGAATGAAAGGAGCTGGCATCTCACTCTCTTTGAATCTTCTTTATCATGCTAGGATTAGCAGGAAAAAGCAAAATTCAGAATTGCACCTTGCAATGTGGAGATATTACTGTTTGTGCATTTACAATATTCATTGATTTTTGCCATTGAAAAACGTTTTTCATATACCAGAAATGTTTGAAGCTACTGACTGAATGAAAGGAGCTGGCATCTCACTCTCTTTGAATCTTCTTTATCATGCTAGGATTAACAGGAAAAAGCAAAAAAATTCAGAATTGCACCTTGCAATGTGGAGATATTACTGTTTGTGCATTTACAATATTCATTGATTTTTTCCATTGAAAAACGTCCAGAAATGTTTGAAGCTACTGACTGAATGAAAGGAGCTGGCATCTCACTCTCTTTGAATCTTCTTTATCATGCTAGGATTAGCAGGAAAAAGCAAAAAATTTCAGAATTGCACCTTGCAATGTGGAGATATTACTGTTTGTGCATTTACAATATTCATTGATTTTTGCCATTGAAAAACATGTTTTTCATATACCAGAAATGTTTGAAGCTACTGACTGAATGAAAGGAGCTGGCATCTCACTCTCTTTGAATCTTCTTTATCATGCTAGGATTAACAGGAAAAAGCAAAAAATTTCAGAATTGCACCTTGCAATGTGGAGATATTACTGTTTGTGCATTTACAATATTCATTGATTTTTGCCATTGAAAAACATGTTTTTCATATACCAGAAATGTTTGAAGCTACTGACTGAATGAAAGGAGCTGGCATCTCACTCTCTTTGAATCTTCTTTATCATGCTAGGATTAACAGGAAAAAGCAAAAAATTTCAGAATTGCACCTTGCAATGTGGAGATATTACTGTTTGTGCATTTACAATATTCATTGATTTTTGCCATTGAAAAACATGTTTTTCATATACCAGAAATGTTTGAAGCTACTGACTGAATGAAAGGAGCTGGCATCTCACTCTCTTTGAATCTTATTTATCATGCCAGGATTAACAGGAAAAAGCAAAAAATTTCAGAATTGCACCTTGCAATGTGGAGATATTACTGTTTGTGCATTTACAATATTCATTGATTTTTGCCATTGAAAAACGTCCAGAAATGTTTGAAGCTACTGACTGAATGAAAGGAGCTGGCATCTCACTCTCTTTGAATCTTCTTTATCATGCTAGGATTAGCAGGAAAAAGCAAAAAATTTCAGAATTGCACCTTGCAATGTGGAGATATTACTGTTTGTGCATTTACAATATTCATTGATTTTTGCCATTGAAAAACATGTTTTTCATATACCAGAAATGTTTGAAGCTACTGACTGAATGAAAGGAGCTGGCATCTCACTCTCTTTGAATCTTCTTTATCATGCTAGGATTAGCAGGAAAAAGCAAAAAATTTCAGAATTGCACCTTGCAATGTGGAGATATTACTGTTTGTGCATTTACAATATTCATTGATTTTTGCCATTGAAAAACATGTTTTTCATATACCAGAAATGTTTGAAGCTACTGACTGAATGAAAGGAGCTGGCATCTCACTCTCTTTGAATCTTCTTTATCATGCTAGGATTAACGGGAAAAATCAAAAAATTTCAGAATTGCACCTTGCAATGTGGAGATATTACTGTTTGTGCATTTACAATATTCATTGATTTTTGCCATTGAAAAACATGTTTTTCATATTCCAGAAATGTTTGAAGCTACTGACTGAATGAAAGGAGCTGGCATCTCACTCTCTTTGAATCTTCTTTATCATGCTAGGATTAACAGGAAAAAGCAAAAAATTTCAGAATTGCACCTTGCAATGTGGAGATATTACTGTTTGTGCATTTACAATATTCATTGATTTTTGCCATTGAAAAACGTCCAGAAATGATTGAAGCTACTGACTGAATGAAAGGAGCTGGCATCTCACTCTCTTTGAATCTTCTTTATCATGCTAAGAGGAGCAGGAAAAAGCAAAAAATTTCAGAATTGCACCTTGCAATGCGGAGAAATTACTGTTTGTGCATTTACAATATTCATTGATTTTTGCCATTGAAAAATGTCCAGAAATGATTGAAGCTACTGACTGAATGAAAGGAGCTGGCATCTCACTCTCTTTGAATCTTCTTTATCATGCTAAGAGGAGCAGGAAAAAGCAAAAAATTTCAGAATTGCGCCTTGCAATGCGGAGAAATTACTGTTTGTGCATTTACAAAATTCATTGATTTTTGCCATTGAAAAACATCATGTTATTCATATACCAGAAATGATTGAAGCTACTGACTGAAGGAAAGGATATGGCATCTCACTCTCTTTGAATCTTCTTTATCATGCTTAGAGGAGCAGGAAAAAGCAAAAAATTTCAGAATTGCACCTTGCAATGCGGAGAAATTACTGTTTGTGCATTTACAATATTCATTGATTTTTGCCATTGAAAAACGTCCAGAAATGATTGAAGCTACTGACTGAATGAAAGGAGCTGGCATCTCACTCTCTTTGAATCTTCTTTATCATGCTAAGAGGAGCAGGAAAAAGCAAAAAATTTCAGAATTGCACCTTGCAATGCGGAGAAATTACTGTTTGTGCATTTACAATATTCATTGATTTTTGCGATTGAAAAACATCATGTTATTCACATACCAGAAATGATTGAAGCTACTGACTGAATGAAAGGAGCTGGCATCTCACTCTCTTTGAATCTTCTTTATCATGCTAAGAGGAGCAGGAAAAAGTAAAAAATTTCAGAATTGCACCTTGCAATGCGGAGAAATTACTGTTTGTGCATTTACAATATTCATTGATTTTTGCCATTGAAAAACGTCCAGAAATGATTGAAGCTACTGACTGAATGAAAGGAGCTGGCATCTCACTCTCTTTGAATCTTCTTTATCATGCTAAGAGGAGCAGGAAAAAGCAAAAAATTTCAGAATTGCACCTTGCAATGCGGAGAAATTACTGTTTGTGCATTTACAATATTCATTGATTTTTGCTATTGAAAAACATCATGTTATTCATATACCAGAAATGATTGAAGCTACTGACTGAATGAAAGGAGCTGGCATCTCACTCTCTTTGAATCTTCTTTATCATGCTAAGAGGAGCAGGAAAAAGCAAAAAATTTCAGAATTGCACCTTGCAATGCGGAGAAATTACAGTTTGTGCATTTACAATATTCATTGATTTTTGCCATTGAAAAACGTCCAGAAATGATTGAAGCTACTGACTGAATGAAAGGAGCTGGCATCTCACTCTCTTTGAATCTTCTTTATCATGCTAAGAGGAGCAGGAAAAAGCAAAAAATTTCAGAATTGCACCTTGCAATGCGGAGAAATTACTGTTTGTGCATTTACAATATTCATTGATTTTTGCCATTGAAAAAGGTCCAGAAATAATTGAAGGTACTGACTGAATGAAAGGAGCTGGCATCTCACTCTCTTTGAATCTTCTTTATCATGCTAAGAGGAGCAGGAAAAAGCAAAAAATTTCAGAATTGCACCTTGCAATGCGGAGAAATTACTGTTTGTGCATTTACAATATTCATTGATTTTTGCCATTGAAAAACGTCCAGAAATGATTGAAGCTACTGACTGAATGAAAGGAGCTGGCATCTCACTCTCTTTGAATCTTCTTTATCATGCTAAGAGGAGCAGGAAAAAGCAAAAAATTTCAGAATTGCACCTTGCAATGCGGAGAAATTACTGTTTGTGCATTTACAATATTCATTGATTTTTGCCATTGAAAAATGTCCAGAAATGATTGAAGCTACTGACTGAATGAAAGGAGCTGGCATCTCACTCTCTTTGAATCTTCTTTATCATGCTAAGAGGAGCAGGAAAAAGCAAAAAATTTCAGAATTGCACCTTGCAATGCGGAGAAATTACTGTTTGTGCATTTACAATATTCATTGATTTTTGCGATTGAAAAACATCATGTTATTCATATACCAGAAATGATTGAAGCTACTGACTGAATGAAAGGAGCTGGCATCTCACTCTCTTTGAATCTTCTTTATCATGCTAAGAGGAGCAGGAAAAAGTAAAAAATTTCAGAATTGCACCTTGCAATGCGGAGAAATTACTGTTTGTGCATTTACAATATTCAATGATTTTTGCCATTGAAAAACGTCCAGAAATGATTGAAGCTACTGACTGAATGAAAGGAGCTGGCATCTCACTCTCTTTGAATCTTGTTTATCATGCTAAGAGGAGCAGGAAAAAGCAAAAAATTTCAGAATTGCACCTTGCAATGCGGAGAAATTACTGTTTGTGCATTTACAATATTCATTGATTTTTGCCATTGAAAAACGTCCAGAAATGATTGAAGCTACTGACTGAATGAAAGGAGCTGGCATCTCACTCTCTTTGAATCTTCTTTATCATGCTAAGAGGAGCAGGAAAAAGCAAAAAATTTCAGAATTGCACCTTGCAATGCGGAGAAATTACTGTTTGTGCATTTACAATATTCATTGATTTTTGCCATTGAAAAACATCATGTTATTCATATACCAGAAATGATTGAAGCTACTGACTGAATGAAAGGAGCTGGCATCTCACTCTCTTTGAATCTTCTTTATCATGCTAAGAGGAGCAGGAAAAAGTAAAAAATTTCAGAATTGCACCTTGCAATGCGGAGAAATTACTGTTTGTGCATTTATAATATTCAATGATTTTTGCCATTGAAAAACGTCCAGAAATGATTGAAGCTACTGACTGAATGAAAGGAGCTGGCATCTCACTCTTTGAATCTTCTTTATCATGCTAGGATTAGCAGGAAAAAGCAAAAAATTTCAGAATTGCACCTTGCAATGTGGAGATATTACTGTTTGTGCATTTACAATATTCATTGATTTTTGCCATTGAAAAACGTCCAGAAATGATTGAAGCTACTGACTGAATGAAAGGAGCTGGCATCTCACTCTCTTTGAATCTTCTTTATCATGCTAAGAGGAGCAGGAAAAAGCAAAAAATTTCAGAATTGCACCTTGCAATGCGGAGAAATTACTGTTTGTGCATTTACAATATTCATTGATTTTTGCCATTGAAAAATGTCCAGAAATGATTGAAGCTACTGACTGAATGAAAGGAGCTGGCATCTCACTCTCTTTGAATCTTCTTTATCATGCTAAGAGGAGCAGGAAAAAGCAAAAAATTTCAGAATTGCGCCATGCAATGCGGAGAAATTACTGTTTGTGCATTTACAAAATTCATTGATTTTTGCCATTGAAAAACATCATGTTATTCATATACCAGAAATGATTGAAGCTACTGACTGAAGGAAAGGATCTGGCATCTCACTCTCTTTGAATCTTCTTTATCATGCTTAGAGGAGCAGGAAAAAGCAAAAAATTTCAGAATTGCACCTTGCAATGCGGAGAAATTACTGTTTGTGCATTTACAATATTCATTGATTTTTGCCATTGAAAAACGTCCAGAAATGATTGAAGCTACTGACTGAATGAAAGGAGCTGGCATCTCACTCTCTTTGAATCTTCTTTATCATGCTAAGAGGAGCAGGAAAAAGCAAAAAATTTCAGAATTGCACCTTGCAATGCGGAGAAATTACTGTTTGTGCATTTACAATATTCATTGATTTTTGCGATTGAAAAACATCATGTTATTCATATACCAGAAATGATTGAAGCTACTGACTGAATGAAAGGAGCTGGCATCTCACTCTCTTTGAATCTTCTTTATCATGCTAAGAGGAGCAGGAAAAAGTAAAAAATTTCAGAATTGCACCTTGCAATGCGGAGAAATTACTGTTTGTGCATTTACAATATTCAATGATTTTTGCCATTGAAAAACGTCCAGAAATGATTGAAGCTACTGACTGAATGAAAGGAGCTGGCATCTCACTCTCTTTGAATCTTGTTTATCATGCTAAGAGGAGCAGGAAAAAGCAAAAAATTTCAGAATTGCACCTTGCAATGCGGAGAAATTACTGTTTGTGCATTTACAATATTCATTGATTTTTGCCATTGAAAAACGTCCAGAAATGATTGAAGCTACTGACTGAATGAAAGGAGCTGGCATCTCACTCTCTTTGAATCTTCTTTATCATGCTAAGAGGAGCAGGAAAAAGCAAAAAATTTCAGAATTGCACCTTGCAATGCGGAGAAATTACTGTTTGTGCATTTACAATATTCATTGATTTTTGCCATTGAAAAACATCATGTTATTCATATACCAGAAATGATTGAAGCTACTGACTGAATGAAAGGAGCTGGCATCTCACTCTCTTTGAATCTTCTTTATCATGCTAAGAGGAGCAGGAAAAAGTAAAAAATTTCAGAATTGCACCTTGCAATGCGGAGAAATTACTGTTTGTGCATTTATAATATTCAATGATTTTTGCCATTGAAAAACGTCCAGAAATGATTGAAGCTACTGACTGAATGAAAGGAGCTGGCATCTCACTCTTTGAATCTTCTTTATCATGCTAGGATTAGCAGGAAAAAGCAAAAAATTTCAGAATTGCACCTTGCAATGTGGAGATATTACTGTTTGTGCATTTACAATATTCATTGATTTTTGCCATTGAAAAACATGTTTTTCATATACCAGAAATGTTTGAAGCTACTGACTGAATGAAAGGAGCTGGCATCTCACTCTCTTTGAATCTTCTTTATCATGCTAGGATTAACAGGAAAAAGCAAAAAATTTCAGAATTGCACCTTGCAATGTGGAGATATTACTGTTTGTGCATTTACAATATTCATTGATTTTTGCCATTGAAAAACGTCCAGAAATGTTTGAAGCTACTGACTGAATGAAAGGAGCTGGCATCTCACTCTCTTTGAATCTTCTTTATCATGCTAGGATTAGCAGGAAAAAGCAAAAAATTTCAGAATTGCACCTTGCAATGTGGAGATATTACTGTTTGTGCATTTACAATATTCATTGATTTTTGCCATTGAAAAACATGTTTTTCATATACCAGAAATGTTTGAAGCTACTGACTGAATGAAAGGAGCTGGCATCTCACTCTCTTTGAATCTTCTTTATCATGCTAGGATTAGCAGGAAAAAGCAAAAAATTTCAGAATTGCACCTTGCAATGTGGAGATATTACTGTTTGTGCATTTACAATATTCATTGATTTTTGCCATTGAAAAACATGTTTTTCATATACCAGAAATGTTTGAAGCTACTGACTGAATGAAAGGAGCTGGCATCTCACTCTCTTTGAATCTTCTTTATCATGCTAGGATTAACAGGAAAAAGCTAAAAATTTCAGAATTGCACCTTGCAATGTGGAGATATTACTGTTTGTGCATTTACAATATTCATTGATTTTTGCCATTGAAAAACATGTTTTTCATATACCAGAAATGTTTGAAGCTACTGACTGAATGAAAGGAGCTGGCATCTCACTCTCTTTGAATCTTCTTTATCATGCTAGGATTAGCAGGAAAAAGCAAAAAATTTCAGAATTGCACCTTGCAATGTGGAGATATTACTGTTTGTGCATTTACAATATTCATTGATTTTTGCCATTGAAAAACATGTTTTTCATATACCAGAAATGATTGAAGCTACTGACTGAATGAAAGGAGCTGGCATCTCACTCTCTTTGAATCTTCTTTATCATGCTAGGATTAACAGGAAAAAGCAAAAAATTTCAGAATTGCACCTTGCAATGTGGAGATATTACTGTTTGTGCATTTACAATATTCATTGATTTTTGCCATTGAAAAACGTCCAGAAATGTTTGAAGCTACTGACTGAATGAAAGGAGCTGGCATCTCAATCTCTTTGAATCTTCTTTATCATGCTAGGATTAGCAGGAAAAAGCAAAAAATTTCAGAATTGCACCTTGCAATGTGGAGATATTACTGTTTGTGCATTTACAATATTCATTGATTTTTGCCATTGAAAAACATCATGTTATTCATATACCAGAAATGTTTGAAGCTACTGACTGAATGAAAGGAGCTGGCATCTCACTCTCTTTGAATCTTCTTTATCATGCTAGGATTAGCAGGAAAAAGCAAAAAATTTCCGAATTGCACCTTGCAATGTGGAGATATTACTGTTTGTGCATTTACAATATTCATTGATTTTTGCCATTGAAAAACATGTTTTTCATATACCAGAAATGTTTGAAGCTACTGACTGAATGAAAGGAGCTGGCATCTCACTCTCTTTGAATCTTCTTTATCATGCTAGGATTAACAGGAAAAAGCAAAAAATTTCAGAATTGCACCTTGCAATGTGGAGATATTACTGTTTGTGCATTTACAATATTCATTGATTTTTGCCATTGAAAAACGTCCAGAAATGTTTGAAGCTACTGACTGAATGAAAGGAGCTGGCATCTCACTCTCTTTGAATCTTCTTTATCATTCTAGGATTAGCAGGAAAAAGCAAAAAATTTCAGAATTGCACCTTGCAATGTGGAGATATTACTGTTTGTGCATTTACAATATTCATTGATTTTTGCCATTGAAAAACATCATGTTATTCATATACCAGAAATGTTTGAAACTACTGACTGAATGAAAGGAGCTGGCATCTCACTCTCTTTGAATCTTCTTTATCATGCTAGGATTAGCAGGAAAAAGCAAAAAATTTCCGAATTGCACCTTGCAATGTGGAGATATTACTGTTTGTGCATTTACAATATTCATTGATTTTTGCCATTGAAAAACATGTTTTTCATATACCAGAAATGTTTGAAGCTACTGACTGAATGAAAGGAGCTGGCATCTCACTCTCTTTGAATCTTCTTTATCATGCTAGGATTAACAGGAAAAAGCAAAAAATTTCAGAATTGCACCTTGCAATGTGGAGATATTACTGTTTGTGCATTTACAATATTCATTGATTTTTGCCATTGAAAAACATGTTTTTCATATACCAGAAATGTTTGAAGCTACTGACTGAATGAAAGGAGCTGGCATCTCACTCTTTGAATCTTCTTTATCATGCTAGGATTAGCAGGAAAAAGCAAAAAATTTCAGAATTGCACCTTGCAATGTGGAGATATTACTGTTTGTGCATTTACAATATTCATTGATTTTTGCCATTGAAAAACATGTTTTTCATATACCAGAAATGTTTGAAGCTACTGACTGAATGAAAGGAGCTGGCATCTCACTCTCTTTGAATCTTCTTTATCATGCTAGGATTAACAGGAAAAAGCAAAAAATTTCAGAATTGCACCTTGCAATGTGGAGATATTACTGTTTGTGCATTTACAATATTCATTGATTTTTGCCATTGAAAAACGTCCAGAAATGTTTGAAGCTACTGACTGAATGAAAGGAGCTGGCATCTCACTCTCTTTGAATCTTCTTTATCATTCTAGGATTAGCAGGAAAAAGCAAAAAATTTCAGAATTGCACCTTGCAATGTGGAGATATTACTGTTTGTGCATTTACAATATTCATTGATTTTTGCCATTGAAAAACATCATGTTATTCATATACCAGAAATGTTTGAAACTACTGACTGAATGAAAGGAGCTGGCATCTCACTCTCTTTGAATCTTCTTTATCATGCTAGGATTAGCAGGAAAAAGCAAAAAATTTCCGAATTGCACCTTGCAATGTGGAGATATTACTGTTTGTGCATTTACAATATTCATTGATTTTTGCCATTGAAAAACATGTTTTTCATATACCAGAAATGTTTGAAGCTACTGACTGAATGAAAGGAGCTGGCATCTCACTCTCTTTGAATCTTCTTTATCATGCTAGGATTAACAGGAAAAAGCAAAAAATTTCAGAATTGCACCTTGCAATGTGGAGATATTACTGTTTGTGCATTTACAATATTCATTGATTTTTGCCATTGAAAAACATGTTTTTCATATACCAGAAATGTTTGAAGCTACTGACTGAATGAAAGGAGCTGGCATCTCACTCTTTGAATCTTCTTTATCATGCTAGGATTAGCAGGAAAAAGCAAAAAATTTCAGAATTGCACCTTGCAATGTGGAGATATTACTGTTTGTGCATTTACAATATTCATTGATTTTTGCCATTGAAAAACATGTTTTTCATATACCAGAAATGTTTGAAGCTACTGACTGAATGAAAGGAGCTGGCATCTCACTCTCTTTGAATCTTCTTTATCATGCTAGGATTAACAGGAAAAAGCAAAAAATTTCAGAATTGCACCTTGCAATGTGGAGATATTACTGTTTGTGCATTTACAATATTCATTGATTTTTGCCATTGAAAAACATGTTTTTCATATACCAGAAATGTTTGAAGCTACTGACTGAATGAAAGGAGCTGGCATCTCACTCTCTTTGAATCTTCTTTATCATGCCAGGATTAACAGGAAAAAGCAAAAAATTTCAGAATTGCACCTTCCAATGTGGAGATATTACTGTTTGTGCATTTACAATATTCATTGATTTTTGCCATTGAAAAACGTCCAGAAATGTTTGAAGCTACTGACTGAATGAAAGGAGCTGGCATCTCACTCTCTTTGAATCTTCTTTATCATGCTAGGATTAGCAGGAAAAAGCAAAAAATTTCAGAATTGCACCTTGCAATGTGGAGATATTACTGTTTGTGCATTTACAATATTCATTGATTTTTGCCATTGAAAAACATGTTTTTCATATACCAGAAATGTTTGAAGCTACTGACTGAATGAAAGGAGCTGGCAT
This sequence comes from Phyllobates terribilis, assembly GCF_046119375.1. Taxonomy (NCBI): domain Eukaryota; kingdom Metazoa; phylum Chordata; class Amphibia; order Anura; family Dendrobatidae; genus Phyllobates; species Phyllobates terribilis. The sequence goes on along the minus strand of NW_027363660.1, from coordinate 46,814 downwards.
CTCACTCTCTTTGAATCTTCTTTATCATGCTAGGATTAGCAGGAAAAAGCAAAAAATTTCAGAATTGCACCTTGCAATGTGGAGATATTACTGTTTGTGCATTTACAATATTCATTGATTTTTGCCATTGAAAAACATGTTTTTCATATACCAGAAATGTTTGAAGCTACTGACTGAATGAAAGGAGCTGGCATCTCACTCTCTTTGAATCTTCTTTATCATGCTAGGATTAACGGGAAAAATCAAAAAATTTCAGAATTGCACCTTGCAATGTGGAGATATTACTGTTTGTGCATTTACAATATTCATTGATTTTTGCCATTGAAAAACATGTTTTTCATATTCCAGAAATGTTTGAAGCTACTGACTGAATGAAAGGAGCTGGCATCTCACTCTCTTTGAATCTTCTTTATCATGCTAGGATTAACAGGAAAAAGCAAAAAATTTCAGAATTGCACCTTGCAATGTGGAGATATTACTGTTTGTGCATTTACAATATTCATTGATTTTTGCCATTGAAAAACGTCCAGAAATGTTTGAAGCTACTGACTGAATGAAAGGAGCTGGCATCTCACTCTCTTTGAATCTTCTTTATCATGCTAGGATTAGCAGGAAAAAGCAAAATTCAGAATTGCACCTTGCAATGTGGAGATATTACTGTTTGTGCATTTACAATATTCATTGATTTTTGCCATTGAAAAACGTTTTTCATATACCAGAAATGTTTGAAGCTACTGACTGAATGAAAGGAGCTGGCATCTCACTCTCTTTGAATCTTCTTTATCATGCTAGGATTAACAGGAAAAAGCAAAAAAATTCAGAATTGCACCTTGCAATGTGGAGATATTACTGTTTGTGCATTTACAATATTCATTGATTTTTTCCATTGAAAAACGTCCAGAAATGTTTGAAGCTACTGACTGAATGAAAGGAGCTGGCATCTCACTCTCTTTGAATCTTCTTTATCATGCTAGGATTAGCAGGAAAAAGCAAAAAATTTCAGAATTGCACCTTGCAATGTGGAGATATTACTGTTTGTGCATTTACAATATTCATTGATTTTTGCCATTGAAAAACATGTTTTTCATATACCAGAAATGTTTGAAGCTACTGACTGAATGAAAGGAGCTGGCATCTCACTCTCTTTGAATCTTCTTTATCATGCTAGGATTAACAGGAAAAAGCAAAAAATTTCAGAATTGCACCTTGCAATGTGGAGATATTACTGTTTGTGCATTTACAATATTCATTGATTTTTGCCATTGAAAAACGTTTTTCATATACCAGAAATGTTTGAAGCTACTGACTGAATGAAAGGAGCTGGCATCTCACTCTCTTTGAATCTTCTTTATCATGCTAGGATTAACAGGAAAAAGCAAAAAATTTCAGAATTGCACCTTGCAATGTGGAGATATTACTGTTTGTGCATTTACAATATTCATTGATTTTTGCCATTGAAAAACGTCCAGAAATGTTTGAAGCTACTGACTGAATGAAAGGAGCTGGCATCTCACTCTCTTTGAATCTTCTTTATCATGCTAGGATTAGCAGGAAAAAGCAAAAAATTTCAGAATTGCACCTTGCAATGTGGAGATATTACTGTTTGTGCATTTACAATATTCATTGATTTTTGCCATTGAAAAACATGTTTTTCATATACCAGAAATGTTTGAAGCTACTGACTGAATGAAAGGAGCTGGCATCTCACTCTCTTTGAATCTTCTTTATCATGCTAGGATTAGCAGGAAAAAGCAAAAAATTTCAGAATTGCACCTTGCAATGTGGAGATATTACTGTTTGTGCATTTACAATATTCATTGATTTTTGCCATTGAAAAACATGTTTTTCATATACCAGAAATGTTTGAAGCTACTGACTGAATGAAAGGAGCTGGCATCTCACTCTCTTTGAATCTTCTTTATCATGCTAGGATTAACAGGAAAAAGCAAAAAATTTCAGAATTGCACCTTGCAATGCGGAGAAATTACTGTTTGTGCATTTACAATATTCATTGATTTTTGCCATTGAAAAATGTCCAGAAATGATTGAAGCTACTGACTGAATGAAAGGAGCTGGCATCTCACTCTCTTTGAATCTTCTTTATCATGCTAAGAGGAGCAGGAAAAAGCAAAAAATTTCAGAATTGCGCCTTGCAATGCGGAGAAATTACTGTTTGTGCATTTACAAAATTCATTGATTTTGCCATTGAAAAACATCATGTTATTCATATACCAGAAATGATTGAAGCTACTGACTGAAGGAAAGGATGTGGCATCTCACTCTCTTTGAATCTTCTTTATCATGCTTAGAGGAGCAGGAAAAAGCAAAAAATTTCAGAATTGCACCTTGCAATGCGGAGAAATTACTGTTTGTGCATTTACAATATTCATTGATTTTTGCCATTGAAAAACGTCCAGAAATGATTGAAGCTACTGACTGAACGAAAGGAGCTGGCATCTCACTCTCTTTGAATCTTCTTTATCATGCTAAGAGGAGCAGGAAAAAGCAAAAAATTTCAGAATTGCACCTTGCAATGCGGAGAAATTACTGTTTGTGCATTTACAATATTCATTGATTTTTGCGATTGAAAAACATCATGTTATTCATATACCAGAAATGATTGAAGCTACTGACTGAATGAAAGGAGCTGGCATCTCACTCTCTTTGAATCTTCTTTATCATGCTAAGAGGAGCAGGAAAAAGTAAAAAATTTCAGAATTGCACCTTGCAATGCGGAGAAATTACTGTTTGTGCATTTACAATATTCATTGATTTTTGCCATTGAAAAACGTCCAGAAATGATTGAAGCTACTGACTGAATGAAAGGAGCTGGCATCTCACTCTCTTTGAATCTTCTTTATCATGCTAAGAGGAGCAGGAAAAAGCAAAAAATTTCAGAATTGCACCTTGCAATGCGGAGAAATTACTGTTTGTGCATTTACAATATTCATTGATTTTTGCTATTGAAAAACATCATGTTATTCATATACCAGAAATGATTGAAGCTACTGACTGAATGAAAGGAGCTGGCATCTCACTCTCTTTGAATCTTCTTTATCATGCTAAGAGGAGCAGGAAAAAGCAAAAAATTTCCGAATTGCACCTTGCAATGCGGAGAAATTACAGTTTGTGCATTTACAATATTCATTGATTTTTGCCATTGAAAAACGTCCAAAAATGATTGAAGCTACTGACTGAATGAAAGGAGCTGGCATCTCACTCTCTTTGAATCTTCTTTATCATGCTAAGAGGAGCAGGAAAAAGCAAAAAATTTCAGAATTGCACCTTGCAATGCGGAGAAATTACTGTTTGTGCATTTACAATATTCATTGATTTTTGCCATTGAAAAAGGTCCAGAAATAATTGAAGGTACTGACTGAATGAAAGGAGCTGGCATCTCACTCTCTTTGAATCTTCTTTATCATGCTAAGAGGAGCAGGAAAAAGCAAAAAATTTCAGAATTGCACCTTGCAATGCGGAGAAATTACTGTTTGTGCATTTACAATATTCATTGATTTTTGCCATTGAAAAACGTCCAGAAATGATTGAAGCTACTGACTGAATGAAAGGAGCTGGCATCTCACTCTCTTTGAATCTTCTTTATCATGCTAAGAGGAGCAGGAAAAAGCAAAAAATTTCAGAATTGCACCTTGCAATGCGGAGAAATTACTGTTTGTGCATTTACAATATTCATTGATTTTTGCCATTGAAAAATGTCCAGAAATGATTGAAGCTACTGACTGAATGAAAGGAGCTGGCATCTCACTCTCTTTGAATCTTCTTTATCATGCTAAGAGGAGCAGGAAAAAGCAAAAAATTTCAGAATTGCGCCTTGCAATGCGGAGAAATTACTGTTTGTGCATTTACAAAATTCATTGATTTTTGCCATTGAAAAACATCATGTTATTCATATACCAGAAATGATTGAAGCTACTGACTGAAGGAAAGGATCTGGCATCTCACTCTCTTTGAATCTTCTTTATCATGCTTAGAGGAGCAGGAAAAAGCAAAAAATTTCAGAATTGCACCTTGCAATGCGGAGAAATTACTGTTTGTGCATTTACAATATTCATTGATTTTTGCGATTGAAAAACATCATGTTATTCATATACCAGAAATGATTGAAGCTACTGACTGAATGAAAGGAGCTGGCATCTCACTCTCTTTGAATCTTCTTTATCATGCTAAGAGGAGCAGGAAAAAGTAAAAAATTTCAGAATTGCACCTTGCAATGCGGAGAAATTACTGTTTGTGCATTTACAATATTCAATGATTTTTGCCATTGAAAAACGTCCAGAAATGATTGAAGCTACTGACTGAATGAAAGGAGCTGGCATCTCACTCTCTTTGAATCTTGTTTATCATGCTAAGAGGAGCAGGAAAAAGCAAAAAATTTCAGAATTGCACCTTGCAATGCGGAGAAATTACTGTTTGTGCATTTACAATATTCATTGATTTTTGCCATTGAAAAACGTCCAGAAATGATTGAAGCTACTGACTGAATGAAAGGAGCTGGCATCTCACTCTCTTTGAATCTTCTTTATCATGCTAAGAGGAGCAGGAAAAAGCAAAAAATTTCAGAATTGCACCTTGCAATGCGGAGAAATTACTGTTTGTGCATTTACAATATTCATTGATTTTTGCCATTGAAAAACATCATGTTATTCATATACCAGAAATGATTGAAGCTACTGACTGAATGAAAGGAGCTGGCATCTCACTCTCTTTGAATCTTCTTTATCATGCTAAGAGGAGCAGGAAAAAGTAAAAAATTTCAGAATTGCACCTTGCAATGCGGAGAAATTACTGTTTGTGCATTTATAATATTCAATGATTTTTGCCATTGAAAAACGTCCAGAAATGATTGAAGCTACTGACTGAACGAAAGGAGCTGGCATCTCACTCTCTTTGAATCTTCTTTATCATGCTAAGAGGAGCAGGAAAAAGCAAAAAATTTCAGAATTGCACCTTGCAATGCGGAGAAATTACTGTTTGTGCATTTACAATATTCATTGATTTTTGCCATTGAAAAACATCATGTTATTCATGTACCAGAAATGTTTGAAGCTACTGACTGAATGAAAGGAGCTGGCATCTCACTCTCTTTGAATCTTCTTTATCATGCTAAGAGGAGCAGGAAAAAGCAAAAAATTTCAGAATTGCACATTGCAATGCGGAGAAATTACTGTTTGTGCATTTACAATATTCATTGATTTTTGCCATTGAAAAACGTCCAGAAATGATTGAAGCTACTGACTGAATGAAAGGAGCTGGCATCTCATTCTCTTTGAATCTTCTTTATCATGCTAAGAGGAGCAGGAAAAAGCAAAAAATTTCAGAATTGCACCTTGCAATGCGGAGAAATTACTGTTTGTGCATTTACAATATTCATTGATTTTTGCCATTGAAAAACGTCCAGAAATGATTGAAGCTACTGACTGAATGAAAGGAGCTGGCATCTCACTCTCTTTGAATCTTCTTTATCATGCTAAGAGGAGCAGGAAAAAGCAAAAAATTTCAGAATTGCGCCTTGCAATGCGGAGAAATTACTGTTTGTGCATTTACAAAATTCATTGATTTTTGCCATTGAAAAACATCATGTTATTCATATACCAGAAATGATTGAAGCTACTGACTGAAGGAAAGGATCTGGCATCTCACTCTCTTTGAATCTTCTTTATCATGCTAAGAGGAGCAGGAAAAAGCAAAAAATTTCAGAATTGCACCTTGCAATGCGGAGAAATTACTGTTTGTGCATTTACAATATTCATTGATTTTTGCCATTGAAAAACGTCCAGAAATGATTGAAGCTACTGACTGAATGAAAGGAGCTGGCATCTCACTCTCTTTGAATCTTCTTTATCATGCTAAGAGGAGCAGGAAAAAGCAAAAAATTTCAGAATTGCACCTTGCAATGCGGAGAAATTACTGTTTGTGCATTTACAATATTCATTGATTTTTGCCATTGAAAAACGTCCAGAAATGATTGAAGCTACTGACTGAATGAAAGGAGCTGGCATCTCACTCTCTTTGAATCTTCTTTATCATGCTAAGAGGAGCAGGAAAAAGCAAAAAATTTCAGAATTGCACCTTGCAATGCGGAGAAATGACTGTGTGCATTTACAATATTCATTGATTTTTGCCATTGAAAAATGTCCAGAAATGATTGAAGCTACTGACTGAATGAAAGGAGCTGGCATCTCACTCTCTTTGAATCTTCTTTATCATGCTAAGAGGAGCAGGAAAAAGCAAAAAATTTCAGAATTGCGCCTTGCAATGCGGAGAAATAACTGTTTGTGCATTTACAAAATTCATTGATTTTTGCCATTGAAAAACATCATGTTATTCATATACCAGAAATGATTGAAGCTACTGACTGAAGGAAAGGATCTGGCATCTCACTCTCTTTGAATCTTCTTTATCATGCTAAGAGGAGCAGGAAAAAGCAAAAAGTTTCAGAATTGCACCTTGCAATGCGGAGAAATTACTGTTTGTGCATTTACAATATTCATTGGTTTTTGCCATTGAAAAACGTCCAGAAATGATTGAAGCTACTGACTGAATGAAAGTAGCTGGCATCTCACTCTCTTTGAATCTTCTTTATCATGCTAAGAGGAGCAGGAAAAAGCAAAAAATTTCAGAATTGCACCTTGCAATGCGGAGAAATTACTGTTTGTGCATTTACAATATTCATTGATTTTTGCGATTGAAAAACATCATGTTATTCATATACCAGAAATGATTGAAGCTACTGACTGAATGAAAGGAGCTGGCATCTCACTCTCTTTGAATCTTCTTTATCATGCTAAGAGGAGCAGGAAAAAGTAAAAAATTTCAGAATTGCACCTTGCAATGCGGAGAAATTACTGATTGTGCATTTACAATATTCAATGATTTTTGCCATTGAAAAACGTCCAGAAATGATTAAAGCTACTGACTGAATGAAAGGAGCTGGCATCTCACTCTCTTTGAATCTTCTTTATCATGCTAAGAGGAGCAGGAAAAAGCAAAAAATTTCAGAATTGCACCTTGCATTGCGGAGAAATTACTGTTTGTGCATTTACAATATTCATTGATTTTTGCCATTGAAAAACGTCCAGAAATGATTGAAGCTACTGACTGAATGAAAGGAGCTGGCATCTCACTCTCTTTGAATCTTCTTTATCATGCTAAGAGGAGCAGGAAAAAGCAAAAAATTTCAGAATTGCACCTTGCAATGCGGAGAAATTACTGTTTGTGCATTTACAATATTCATTGATTTTTGCCATTGAAAAACATCATGTTATTCATATACCAGAAATGATTGAAGCTACTGACTGAATGAAAGGAGCTGGCATCTCACTCTCTTTGAATCTTCTTTATCATGCTAAGAGGAGCAGGAAAAAGTAAAAAATTTCAGAATTGCGCCTTGCAATGCGGAGAAATTACTGTTTGTGCATTTACAAAATTCATTGATTTTTGCCATTGAAAAACATCATGTTATTCATATACCAGAAATGATTGAAGCTACTGACTGAAGGAAAGGATCTGGCATCTCACTCTCTTTGAATCTTCTTTATCATGCTTAGAGGAGCAGGAAAAAGCAAAGAATTTCAGAATTGCACCTTGCAATGCGGAGAAATTACTGTTTGTGCATTTACAATATTCATTGATTTTTGCCATTGAAAAACGTCCAGAAATGATTGAAGCTACTGACTGAATGAAAGGAGCTGGCATCTCACTCTCTTTGAATCTTCTTTATCATGCTAAGAGGAGCAGGAAAAAGCAAAAAATTTCAGAATTGCACCTTGCAATGCGGAGAAATTACTGTTTGTGCATTTACAATATTCATTGATTTTTGCGATTGAAAAACATCATGTTATTCATATACCAGAAATGATTGAAGCTACTGACTGAATGAAAGGAGCTGGCATCTCACTCTCTTTGAATCTTCTTTATCATGCTAAGAGGAGCAGGAAAAAGTAAAAAATTTCAGAATTGCACCTTGCAATGCGGAGAAATTACTGTTTGTGCATTTACAATATTCATTGATTTTTGCCATTGAAAAACGTCCAGAAATGATTGAAGCTACTGACTGAATGAAAGGAGCTGGCATCTCACTCTCTTTGAATCTTCTTTATCATGCTAAGAGGAGCAGGAAAAAGCAAAAAATTTCAGAATTGCACCTTGCAATGCGGAGAAATTACTGTTTGTGCATTTACAATATTCATTGATTTTTGCTATTGAAAAACATCATGTTATTCATATACCAGAAATGATTGAAGCTACTGACTGAATGAAAGGAGCTGGCATCTCACTCTCTTTGAATCTTCTTTATCATGCTAAGAGGAGCAGGAAAAAGCAAAAAATTTCAGAATTGCACCTTGCAATGCGGAGAAATTACAGTTTGTGCATTTACAATATTCATTGATTTTTGCCATTGAAAAACGTCCAGAAATGATTGAAGCTACTGACTGAATGAAAGGAGCTGGCATCTCACTCTCTTTGAATCTTCTTTATCATGCTAAGAGGAGCAGGAAAAAGCAAAAAATTTCAGAATTGCACCTTGCAATGCGGAGAAATTACTGTTTGTGCATTTACAATATTCATTGATTTTTGCCATTGAAAAACGTCCAGAAATGATTGAAGCTACTGACTGAATGAAAGGAGCTGGCATCTCACTCTCTTTGAATCTTCTTTATCATGCTAAGAGGAGCAGGAAAAAGCAAAAAATTTCAGAATTGCACCTTGCAATGCGGAGAAATGACTGTGTGCATTTACAATATTCATTGATTTTTGCCATTGAAAAATGTCCAGAAATGATTGAAGCTACTGACTGAATGAAAGGAGCTGGCATCTCACTCTCTTTGAATCTTCTTTATCATGCTAAGAGGAGCAGGAAAAAGCAAAAAATTTCAGAATTGCGCCTTGCAATGCGGAGAAATAACTGTTTGTGCATTTACAAAATTCATTGATTTTTGCCATTGAAAAACATCATGTTATTCATATACCAGAAATGATTGAAGCTACTGACTGAAGGAAAGGATCTGGCATCTCACTCTCTTTGAATCTTCTTTATCATGCTAAGAGGAGCAGGAAAAAGCAAAAAGTTTCAGAATTGCACCTTGCAATGCGGAGAAATTACTGTTTGTGCATTTACAATATTCATTGGTTTTTGCCATTGAAAAACGTCCAGAAATGATTGAAGCTACTGACTGAATGAAAGTAGCTGGCATCTCACTCTCTTTGAATCTTCTTTATCATGCTAAGAGGAGCAGAAAAAAGCAAAAAATTTCAGAATTGCACCTTGCAATGCGGAGAAATTACTGTTTGTGCATTTACAATATTCATTGATTTTTGCGATTGAAAAACATCATGTTATTCATATACCAGAAATGATTGAAGCTACTGACTGAATGAAAGGAGCTGGCATCTCACTCTCTTTGAATCTTCTTTATCATGCTAAGAGGAGCAGGAAAAAGTAAAAAATTTCAGAATTGCACCTTGCAATGCGGAGAAATTACTGATTGTGCATTTACAATATTCAATGATTTTTGCCATTGAAAAACGTCCAGAAATGATTAAAGCTACTGACTGAATGAAAGGAGCTGGCATCTCACTCTCTTTGAATCTTCTTTATCATGCTAAGAGGAGCAGGAAAAAGCAAAAAATTTCAGAATTGCACCTTGCATTGCGGAGAAATTACTGTTTGTGCATTTACAATATTCATTGATTTTTGCCATTGAAAAACGTCCAGAAATGATTGAAGCTACTGACTGAATGAAAGGAGCTGGCATCTCACTCTCTTTGAATCTTCTTTATCATGCTAAGAGGAGCAGGAAAAAGCAAAAAATTTCAGAATTGCACCTTGCAATGCGGAGAAATTACTGTTTGTGCATTTACAATATTCATTGATTTTTGCCATTGAAAAACATCATGTTATTCATATACCAGAAATGATTGAAGCTACTGACTGAATGAAAGGAGCTGGCATCTCACTCTCTTTGAATCTTCTTTATCATGCTAAGAGGAGCAGGAAAAAGTAAAAAATTTCAGAATTGCGCCTTGCAATGCGGAGAAATTACTGTTTGTGCATTTACAAAATTCATTGATTTTTGCCATTGAAAAACATCATGTTATTCATATACCAGAAATGATTGAAGCTACTGACTGAAGGAAAGGATCTGGCATCTCACTCTCTTTGAATCTTCTTTATCATGCTTAGAGGAGCAGGAAAAAGCAAAGAATTTCAGAATTGCACCTTGCAATGCGGAGAAATTACTGTTTGTGCATTTACAATATTCATTGATTTTTGCCATTGAAAAACGTCCAGAAATGATTGAAGCTACTGACTGAATGAAAGGAGCTGGCATCTCACTGTCTTTGAATCTTCTTTATCATGCTAAGAGGAGCAGGAAAAAGCAAAAAATTTCAGAATTGCACCTTGCAATGCGGAGAAATTACTGTTTGTGCATTTACAATATTCATTGATTTTTGCGATTGAAAAACATCATGTTATTCATATATCAGAAATGATTGAAGCTACTGACTGAATGAAAGGAGCTGGCATCTCACTCTCTTTGAATCTTCTTTATCATGCTAAGAGGAGCAGGAAAAAGTAAAAAATTTCAGAATTGCACCTTGCAATGCGGAGAAATTACTGTTTGTGCATTTACAATATTCATTGATTTTTGCCATTGAAAAACGTCCAGAAATGATTGAAGCTACTGACTGAATGAAAGGAGCTGGCATCTCACTCTCTTTGAATCTTCTTTATCATGCTAAGAGGAGCAGGAAAAAGCAAAAAATTTCAGAATTGCACCTTGCAATGCGGAGAAATTACTGTTTGTGCATTTACAATATTCATTGATTTTTGCTATTGAAAAACATCATGTTATTCATATACCAGAAATGATTGAAGCTACTGACTGAATGAAAGGAGCTGGCATCTCACTCTCTTTGAATCTTCTTTATCATGCTAAGAGGAGCAGGAAAAAGCAAAAAATTCAGAATTGCACCTTGCAATGCGGAGAAATTACAGTTTGTGCATTTACAATATTCATTGATTTTTGCCATTGAAAAACGTCCAGAAATGATTGAAGCTACTGACTGAATGAAAGGAGCTGGCATCTCACTCTCTTTGAATCTTCTTTATCATGCTAAGAGGAGCAGGAAAAAGCAAAAAATTTCAGAATTGCACCTTGCAATGCGGAGAAATTACTGTTTGTGCATTTACAATATTCATTGATTTTTGCCATTGAAAAACATCCAGAAATGATTGAAGGTACTGACTGAATGAAAGGAGCTGGCATCTCACTCTCTTTGAATCTTCTTTATCATGCTAAGAGGAGCAGGAAAAAGCTAAAAATTTCAGAATTGCACCTTGCAATGCGGAGAAATTACTGTTTGTGCATTTACAATATTCATTGATTTTTGCCATTGAAAAACGTCCAGAAATGATTGAAGCTACTGACTGAATGAAAGGAGCTGGCATCTCACTCTCTTTGAATCTTCTTTATCATGCTAAGAGGAGCAGGAAAAAGCAAAAAATTTCAGAATTGCACCTTGCAATGCGGAGAAATTACTGTTTGTGCATTTACAATATTCATTGATTTTTGCCATTGAAAAATGTCCAGAAATGATTGAAGCTACTGACTGAATGAAAGGAGCTGGCATCTCACTCTCTTTGAATCTTCTTTATCATGCTAAGAGGTGCAGGAAAAAGCAAAAAATTTCAGAATTGCGCCTTGCAATGCGGAGAAATTACTGTTTGTGCATTTACAAAATTCATTGATTTTTGCCATTGAAAAACATCATGTTATTCATATACCAGAAATGATTGAAGCTACTGACTGAAGGAAAGGATCTGGCATCTCACTCTCTCTGAATCTTCTTTATCATGCTTAGAGGAGCAGGAAAAAGCAAAAAATTTCAGAATTGCACCTTGCAATGCGGAGAAATTACTGTTTGTGCATTTACAATATTCATTGATTTTTGCCATTGAAAAACGTCCAGAAATGATTGAAGCTACTGACTGAATGAAAGGAGCTGGCATCTCACTCTCTTTGAATCTTCTTTATCATGCTAAGAGGAGCAGGAAAAAGCAAAAAATTTCAGAATTGCACCTTGCAATGCGGAGAAATTACTGTTTGTGCATTTACAATATTCATTGATTTTTGCGATTGAAAAACATCATGTTATTCATATACCAGAAATGATTGAAGCTACTGACTGAATGAAAGGAGCTGGCATCTCACTCTCTTTGAATCTTCTTTATCATGCTAAGAGGAGCAGGAAAAAGTAAAAAATTTCAGAATTGCACCTTGCAATGCGGAGAAATTACTGTTTGTGCATTTACAATATTCAATGATTTTTGCCATTGAAAAACGTCCAGAAATGATTGAAGCTACTGACTGAATGAAAGGAGCTGGCATCTCACTCTCTTTGAATCTTGTTTATCATGCTAAGAGGAGCAGGAAAAAGCAAAAAATTTCAGAATTGCACCTTGCAATGCGGAGAAATTACTGTTTGTGCATTTACAATATTCATTGATTTTTGCCATTGAAAAACGTCCAGAAATGATTGAAGCTACTGACTGAATGAAAGGAGCTGGCATCTCACTCTCTTTGAATCTTCTTTATCATGCTAAGAGGAGCAGGAAAAAGCAAAAAATTTCAGAATTGCACCTTGCAATGCGGAGAAATTACTGTTTGTGCATTTACAATATTCTTTGATTTTTGCCATTGAAAAACATCATGTTATTCATATACCAGAAATGATTGAAGCTACTGACTGAATGAAAGGAGCTGGCATCTCACTCTCTTTGAATCTTCTTTATCATGCTAAGAGGAGCAGGAAAAAGTAAAAAATTTCAGAATTGCACCTTGCAATGCGGAGAAATTACTGTTTGTGCATTTATAATATTCAATGATTTTTGCCATTGAAAAACGTCCAGAAATGATTGAAGCTACTGACTGAATGAAAGGAGCTGGCATCTCACTCTCTTTGAATCTTCTTTATCATGCTAAGAGGAGCAGGAAAAAGCAAAAAATTTCAGAATTGCACCTTGCAATGCGGAGAAATTACTGTTTGTGCATTTACAATATTCATTGATTTTTGCCATTGAAAAACATCATGTTATTCATGTACCAGAAATGTTTGAAGCTACTGACTGAATGAAAGGAGCTGGCATCTCACTCTCTTTGAATCTTCTTTATCATGCTAAGAGGAGCAGGAAAAAGCAAAAAATTTCAGAATTGCACATTGCAATGCGGAGAAATTACTGTTTGTGCATTTACAATATTCATTGATTTTTGCCATTGAAAAACGTCCAGAAATGATTGAAGCTACTGACTGAATGAAAGGAGCTGGCATCTCACTCTCTTTGAATCTTCTTTATCATGCTAAGAGGAGCAGGAAAAAGCAAAAAATTTCAGAATTGCACCTTGCAATGCGGAGAAATTACTGTTTGTGCATTTACAATATTCATTGATTTTTGCCATTGAAAAACGTGAAGAAATGATTGAAGCTACTGACTGAATGAAAGGAGCTGGCATCTCACTCTCTTTGAATCTTCTTTATCATGCTAAGAGGAGCAGGAAAAAGCAAAAAATTTCAGAATTGCACCTTGCAATACGGAGAAATTACTGTTTGTGCATTTACAATATTCATTGATTTTTGCCATTGAAAAATGTCCAGAAATGATTGAAGCTACTGACTGAATGAAAGGAGCTGGCATCTCACTCTCTTTGAATCTTCTTTATCATGCTAAGAGGAGCAGGAAAAAGCAAAAAATTTCAGAATTGCGCCTTGCAATGCGGAGAAATTACTGTTTGTGCATTTACAAAATTCATTGATTTTTGCCATTGAAAAACATCATGTTATTCATATACCAGAAATGATTGAAGCTACTGACTGAAGGAAAGGATCTGGCATCTCACTCTCTTTGAATCTTCTTTATCATGCTAAGAGGAGCAGGAAAAAGCAAAAAATTTCAGAATTGCACCTTGCAATGCGGAGAAATTACTGTTTGTGCATTTACAATATTCATTGATTTTTGCCATTGAAAAACGTCCAGAAATGATTGAAGCTACTGACTGAATGAAAGGAGCTGGCATCTCACTCTCTTTGAATCTTCTTTATCATGCTAAGAGGAGCAGGAAAAAGCAAAAAATTTCAGAATTGCACCTTGCAATGCGGAGAAATTACTGTTTGTGCATTTACAATATTCATTGATTTTTGCCATTGAAAAACGTCCAGAAATGATTGAAGCTACTGACTGAATGAAAGGAGCTGGCATCTCACTCTCTTTGAATCTTCTTTATCATGCTAAGAGGAGCAGGAAAAAGCAAAAAATTTCAGAATTGCACCTTGCAATGCGGAGAAATTACTGTTTGTGCATTTACAATATTCATTGATTTTTGCCATTGAAAAATGTCCAGAAATGATTGAAGCTACTGACTGAATGAAAGGAGCTGGCATCTCACTCTCTTCGAATCTTCTTTATCATGCTAAGAGGAGCAGGAAAAAGCAAAAAATTTCAGAATTGCGCCTTGCAATGCGGAGAAATTACTGTTTGTGCATTTACAAAATTCATTGATTTTTGCCATTGAAAAACATCATGTTATTCATATACCAGAAATGATTGAAGCTACTGACTGAAGGAAAGGATCTGGCATCTCACTCTCTTTGAATCTTCTTTATCATGCTAAGAGGAGCAGGAAAAAGCAAAAAATTTCAGAATTGCACCTTGCAATGCGGAGAAATTACTGTTTGTGCATTTACAATATTCATTGATTTTTGCTATTGAAAAACATCATGTTATTCATATACCAGAAATGATTGAAGCTACTGACTGAATGAAAGGAGCTGGCATCTCACTCTGAATCTTCTTTATCATGCTAAGAGGAGCAGGAAAAAGTAAAAAATTTCAGAATTGCACCTTGCAATGCGGAGAAATTACTGATTGTGCATTTACAATATTCAATGATTTTTGCCATTGAAAAACGTCCAGAAATGATTAAAGCTACTGACTGAATGAAAGGAGCTGGCATCTCACTCTCTTTGAATCTTCTTTATCATGCTAAGAGGAGCAGGAAAAAGCAAAAAATTTCAGAATTGCACCTTGCAATGCGGAGAAATTACTGTTTGTGCATTTACAATATTCATTGATTTTTGCCATTGAAAAACGTCCAGAAATGATTGAAGCTACTGACTGAATGAAAGGAGCTGGCATCTCACTCTCTTTGAATCTTCTTTATCATGCTAAGAGGAGCAGGAAAAAGCAAAAAATTTCAGAATTGCACCTTGCAATGCGGAGAAATTACTGTTTGTGCATTTACAATATTCATTGATTTTTGCCATTGAAAAACATCATGTTATTCATGTACCAGAAATGATTGAAGCTACTGACTGAATGAAAGGAGCTGGCATCTCACTCTCTTTGAATCTTCTTTATCATGCTAAGAGGAGCAGGAAAAAGTAAAAAATTTCAGAATTGCACCTTGCAATGCGGAGAAATTACTGTTTGTGCATTTATAATATTCAATGATTTTTGCCATTGAAAAACGTCCAGAAATGATTGAAGCTACTGACTGAACGAAAGGAGCTGGCATCTCACTCTCTTTGAATCTTCTTTATCATGCTAAGAGGAGCAGAAAAAAGCAAAAAATTTCAGAATTGCACCTTGCAATGCGGAGAAATTACTGTTTGTGCATTTACAATATTCATTGATTTTTGCCATTGAAAAACATCATGTTATTCATATACCAGAAATGTTTGAAGCTACTGACTGAATGAAAGGAGCTGGCATCTCACTCTCTTTGAATCTTCTTTATCATGCTAAGAGGAGCAGGAAAAAGCAATAAATTTCAGAATTGCACATTGCAATGCAGAGAAATTACTGATTGTGCATTTACAATATTCATTGATTTTTGCCATTGAAAAACGTCCAGAAATGATTGAAGCTACTGACTGAATGAAAGGAGCTGGCATCTCACTCTCTTTGAATCTTCTTTATCATGCTAAGAGGAGCAGGAAAAAGCAAAAAATTTCAGAATTGCGCCTTGCAATGCGGAGAAATTACTGTTTGTGCATTTACAAAATTCATTGATTTTTGCCATTGAAAAACATCATGTTATTCATATACCAGAAATGATTGAAGCTACTGACTGAAGGAAAGGATCTGGCATCTCACTCTCTTTGAATCTTCTTTATCATGCTAAGAGGAGCAGGAAAAAGCAAAAAATTTCAGAATTGCACCTTGCAATGCGGAGAAATTACTGTTTGTGCATTTACAATATTCATTGGTTTTTGCCATTGAAAAACGTCCAGAAATGATTGAAGCTACTGACTGAATGAAAGGAGCTGGCATCTCACTCTCTTTGAATCTTCTTTATCATGCTAAGAGGAGCAGGAAAAAGCAAAAAATTTCAGAATTGCACCTTGCAATGCGGAGAAATTACTGTTTGTGCATTTACAATATTCATTGATTTTTGCTATTGAAAAACATCATGTTATTCATATACCAGAAATGATTGAAGCTACTGACTGAATGAAAGGAGCTGGCATCTCACTCTCTTTGAATCTTCTTTATCATGCTAAGAGGAGCAGGAAAAAGTAAAAAATTTCAGAATTGCACCTTGCAATGCGGAGAAATTACTGATTGTGCATTTACAATATTCAATGATTTTTGCCATTGAAAAACGTCCAGAAATGATTAAAGCTACTGACTGAATGAAAGGAGCTGGCATCTCACTCTCTTTGAATCTTCTTTATCATGCTAAGAGGAGCAGGAAAAAGCAAAAAATTTCAGAATTGCACCTTGCAATGCGGAGAAATTACTGTTTGTGCATTTACAATATTCATTGATTTTTGCCATTGAAAAACGTCCAGAAATGATTGAAGCTACTGACTGAATGAAAGGAGCTGGCATCTCACTCTCTTTGAATCTTCTTTATCATGCTAAGAGGAGCAGGAAAAAGCAAAAAATTTCAGAATTGCACCTTGCAATGCGGAGAAATTACTGTTTGTGCATTTACAATATTCATTGATTTTTGCCATTGAAAAACATCATGTTATTCATATACCAGAAATGATTGAAGCTACTGACTGAATGAAAGGAGCTGGCATCTCACTCTCTTTGAATCTTCTTTATCATGCTAAGAGGAGCAGGAAAAAGTAAAAAATTTCAGAATTGCACCTTGCAATGCGGAGAAATTACTGTTTGTGCATTTATAATATTCAATGATTTTTGCCATTGAAAAACGTCCAGAAATGATTGAAGCTACTGACTGAACGAAAGGAGCTGGCATCTCACTCTCTTTGAATCTTCTTTATCATGCTAAGAGGAGCAGAAAAAAGCAAAAAATTTCAGAATTGCACCTTGCAATGCGGAGAAATTACTGTTTGTGCATTTACAATATTCATTGATTTTTGCCATTGAAAAACATCATGTTATTCATATACCAGAAATGTTTGAAGCTACTGACTGAATGAAAGGAGCTGGCATCTCACTCTCTTTGAATCTTCTTTATCATGCTAAGAGGAGCAGGAAAAAGCAATAAATTTCAGAATTGCACATTGCAATGCAGAGAAATTACTGATTGTGCATTTACAATATTCATTGATTTTTGCCATTGAAAAACGTCCAGAAATGATTGAAGCTACTGACTGAATGAAAGGAGCTGGCATCTCACTCTCTTTGAATCTTCTTTATCATGCTAAGAGGAGCAGGAAAAAGCAAAAAATTTCAGAATTGCACCTTGCAATGCGGAGAAATTACTGTTTGTGCATTTACAATATTCATTGATTTTTGCCATTGAAAAACGTCCAGAAATGATTGAAGCTACTGACTGAATGAAAGGAGCTGGCATCTCACTCTCTTTGAATCTTCTTTATCATGCTAAGAGGAGCAGGAAAAAGCAAAAAATTTCAGAATTGCACCTTGCAATGCGGAGAAATTACTGTTTGTGCATTTACAATATTCATTGATTTTTGCCATTGAAAAACATGTTATTCATATACCAGAAATGTTTGAAGCTCCTGACTGAATGAAAGGAGCTGGCACCTCACTCTCTTTGAATCTTCTTTATCATGCTAAGAGGAGCAGGAAAAAGCAAAAAATTTCAGAATTGCACTTTGCAATGCGGAGAAATTACTGTTTGTGCATTTACAATATTCATTGATTTTTGCCATTGAAAAACGTCCAGAAATGATTGAAGCTACTGACTGAATGAAAGGAGCTGTCATCTCACTCTCTTTGAATCTTCTTTATCATGCTAAGAGGAGCAGGAAAAAGCAAAAAATTTCAGAATTGCACCTTGCAATGCGGAGAAATTACTGTTTGTGCATTTACAATATTCATTGATTTTTGCCATTGAAAAATGTCCAGAAATGATTGAAGCTACTGACTGAATGAAAGGAGCTGGCATCTCACTCTCTTTGAATCTTCTTTATCATGCTAAGAGGAGCAGGAAAAAGCAAAAAATTTCAGAACTGCGCCTTGCAATGCGGAGAAATTACTGTTTGTGCATTTACAAAATTCATTGATTTTTGCCATTGAAAAACATCATGTTATTCATATGCCAGAAATGATTGAAGCTACTGACTGAAGGAAAGGAGCTGGCATCTCACTCTCTTTGAATCTTCTTTATCATGCTAAGAGGAGCAGGAAAAAGCAAAAAATTTCAGAATTGCACCTTGCAATGCGGAGAAATTACTGTTTGTGCATTTACAATATTCATTGATTTTTGCCATTGAAAAACGTCCAGAAATGATTGAAGCTACTGACTGAATGAAAGGAGCTGGCATCTCACTCTCTTTGAATCTTCTTTATCATGCTAAGAGGAGCAGGAAAAAGCAAAAAATTTCAGAATTGCACCTTGCAATGCGGAGAAATTACTGTTTGTGCATTTACAATATTCATTGATTTTTGCGATTGAAAAACATCATGTTATTCATATACCAGAAATGATTGAAGCTACTGACTGAATGAAAGGAGCTGGCATCTCACTCTCTTTGAATCTTCTTTATCATGCTAAGAGGAGCAGGAAAAAGTAAAAAATTTCAGAATTGCACCTTGCAATGCGGAGAAATTACTGTTTGTGAATTTACAATATTCACTGATTTTTGCCATTGAAAAACGTCCAGAAATGATTGAAGCTACTGACTGAACTAAAGGAGCTGGCATCTCACTCTCTTTGAATCTTCTTTATCATGCTAAGAGGAGCAGGAAAAAGCAAAAAATTTCAGAATTGCACCTTGCAATGCGGAGAAATTACTGTTTGTGCATTTACAATATTCATTGATTTTTGCCATTGAAAAACATCATGTTATTCATATACCAGAAATGTTTGAAGCTACTGACTGAATGAAAGGAGCTGGTATCTCACTCTCTTTGAATCTTCTTCATAATGCTAAGAGGAGCAGGAAAAAGCAAAAAATTTCAGAATTGCACCTTGCAATGCTGAGAAATTACTGTTTGTGCATTTACAAAATTCATTGATTTTTGCCATTGAAAAACATCATGTTATTCATATACCAGAAATGATTGAAACTACTGACTGAATGAAAGGAGCTGGCATCTCACTCTCTTTGAATCTTCTTTATCATGCTAAGAGGAGCAGGAAAAAGCAAAAAATTTCAGAATTGCACCTTGCAATGCGGAGAAATTACTGTTTGTGCATTTACAATATTCATTGATTTTTGCCATTGAAAAACGTCCAGAAATGATTGAAGCTACTGACAATGAAAGGAGCTGGCATCTCACTCTCTTTGAATCTTCTTTATCATGCTAAGAGGAGCAGGAAAAAGCAAAAAATTTCAGAATTGCACCTTGCAATGCTGAGAAATTACTGTTTGTGCATTTACAAAATTCATTGATTTTTGCCATTGAAAAACATCATGTTATTCATATACCAGAAATGATTGAAACTACTGACTGAATGAAAGGAGCTGGCATCTCACTCTCTTTGAATCTTCTTTATCATGCTAAGAGGAGCAGGAAAAAGCAAAAAATTTCAGAATTGCACCTTGCAATGCGGAGAAATTACTGTTTGTGCATTTACAATATTCATTGATTTTTGCCATTGAAAAACGTCCAGAAATGATTGAAGCTACTGACTGAATGAAAGGAGCTGGCATCTCACTCTCTTTGAATCTTCTTTATCATGCTAAGAGGAGCAGGAAAAAGCAAAAAATTTCAGAATTGCACCTTGCAATGCGGAGAAATTACTGTTTGTGCATTTACAATATTCATTGATTTTTGCCATTGAAAAACGTCCAGAAATGATTGAAGCTACTGACTGAATGAAAGGAGCTGGCATCTCACTCTCTTTGAATCTTCTTTATCATGCTAAGAGGAGCAGGAAAAAGCAAAAAATTTCAGAATTGCACCTTGCAATGCGGAGAAATTACAGTTTGTGCATTTACAATATTCATTGATTTTTGCCATTGAAAAACGTCCAGAAATGATTGAAGCTACTGACTGAATGAAAGGAGCTGGCATCTCACTCTCTTTGAATCTTCTTTATCATGCTAAGAGGAGCAGGAAAAAGCAAAACATTTCAGCATTGCACCTTGCAATGCGGAGAAATTACTGTTTGTGCATTTACAATATTCATTGATTTTTGCCATTGAAAAATGTCCAGAAATGATTGAAGCTACTGACTGAATGAAAGGAGCTGGCATCTCACTCTCTTTGAATCTTCTTTATCATGCTAAGAGGAGCAGGAAAAAGCAAAAAATTTCAGAATTGCACCTTGCAATGCGGAGAAATTACTGTTTGTGCATTTACAATATTCATTGATTTTTGCCATTGAAAAACATGTTATTCATATACCAGAAATGTTTGAAGCTCCTGACTGAATGAAAGGAGCTGGCACCTCACTCTCTTTGAATCTTGTTTATCATGCTAAGAGGAGCAGGAAAAAGCAAAAAATTTCAGAATTGCACCTTGCAATGCGGAGAAATTACTGTTTGTGCATTTACAATATTCATTGATTTTTGCCATTGAAAAACGTCCAGAAATGATTGAAGCTACTGACTGAATGAAAGGAGCTAGCATCTCACTCTCTTTGAATCTTCTTTATCATGCTAAGAGGAGCAGGAAAAAGCAAAAAATTTCAGAATTGCGCCTTGCAATGCGGAGAAATTACTGTTTGTGCATTTACAAAATTCATTGATTTTTGCCATTGAAAAACATCATGTTATTCATATACCAGAAATGATTGAAGCTACTGACTGAAGGAAAGGAGCTGGCATCTCACTCTCTTTGAATCTTCTTTATCATGCTAAGAGGAGCAGGAAAAAGCAAAAAATTTCAGAATTACACCTTGCAATGCGGAGAAATTACTGTTTGTGCATTTACAATATTCATTGATTTTTGCCATTGAAAAACGTCCGGAAATGATTGAAGCTACTGACTGAATGAAAGGAGCTGGCATCTCACTCTCTTTGAATCTTCTTTATCATGCTAAGAGGAGCAGGAAAAAGCAAAAAATTTCAGAATTGCACCTTGCAATGCGGAGAAATTACTGTTTGTGCATTTACAATATTCATTGATTTTTGCGATTGAAAAACATCATGTTATTCATATACCAGAAATGATTGAAGCTACTGACTGAATGAAAGGAGCTGGCATCTCACTCTCTTTGAATCTTCTTTATCATGCTAAGAGGAGCAGGAAAAAGTCAAAAATTTCAGAATTGCACCTTGCAATGCGGAGAAATTACTGTTTGTGCATTTACAATATTCAATGATTTTTGCAATTGAAAAACGTCCATAAATGATTGAAGCTACTGACTGAATGAAAGGAGCTGGCATCTCACTCTCTTTGAATCTTGTTTATCATGCTAAAAGGAGCAGGAAAAAGCAAAAAATTTCAGAATTGCACCTTGCAATGCGGAGAAATTACTGTTTGTGCATTTACAATATTCATTGATTTTTGCCATTGAAAAACGTCCAGAAATGATTGAAGCTACTGACTGAATGAAAGGAGCTGGCATCTCACTCTCTTTGAATCTTCTTTATCATGCTAAGAGGAGCAGGAAAAAGCAAAAAATTTCAGAATTGCACCTTGCAATGCGGAGAAATTACTGTTTGTGCATTTACAATATTCATTGATTTTTGCAATTGAAAAACGTCCAGAAATGATTGAAGCTACTGACTGAATGAAAGGAGATGGCATCTCACTCTCTTTGAATCTTCTTTATCATGCTAAGAGGAGCAGGAAAAAGTAAAAAATTTCAGAATTGCACCTTGCAATGCGGAGAAATTACTGTTTGTGCATTTACAATATTCAATGATTTTTGCCATTGAAAAACGTCCAGAAATGATTGAAGCTACTGACTGAACGAAAGGAGCTGGCATCTCACTCTCTTTGAATCTTCTTTATCATGCTAAGAGGAGCAGGAAAAAGCAAAAAATTTCAGAATTGCACCTTGCAATGCGGAGAAATTACTGTTTGTGCATTTACAATATTCATTGATTTTTGCCATTGAAAAACATCATGTTATTCATATACCAGAAATGTTTGAAGCTACTGACTGAATGAAAGGAGCTGGTATCTCACTCTCTTTGAATCTTCTTCATAATGCTAAGAGGAGCAGGAAAAAGCAAAAAATTTCAGAATTGCACCTTGCAATGCGGAGAAATTACTGTTTGTGCATTTACAATATTCATTGATTTTTGCCATTGAAAAACGTCCAGAAATGATTGAAGCTACTGACAATGAAAGGAGCTGGCATCTCACTCTCTTTGAATCTTCTTTATCATGCTAAGAGGAGCAGGAAAAAGCAAAAAATTTCAGAATTGCACCTTGCAATGCTGAGAAATTACTGTTTGTGCATTTACAAAATTCATTGATTTTTGCCATTGAAAAACATCATGTTATTCATATACCAGAAATGATTGAAGCTACTGACTGAATGAAAGGAGCTGGCATCTCACTCTCTTTGAATCTTCTTTATCATGCTAAGAGGAGCAGGAAAAAGCAAAAAATTTCAGAATTGCACCTTGCAATGCGAAGAAATTACTGTTTGTGCATTTACAATATTCATTGATTTTTGCCATTGAAAAACATCATGTTATTCATATACCAGAAATGTTTGAAGCTACTGACTGAATGAAAGGAGCTGACATCTCACTCTCTTTGAATCTTCTTTATCATGCTAAGAGGAGCAGGAAAAAGCAAAAAATTTCAGAATTGCACCTTGCAATGCGGAGAAATTACTGTTTGTGCATTTACAATATTCATTGATTTTTGCCATTGAAAAACATCCAGAAATGATTGAAGCTACTGACTGAATGAAAGGAGCTGGCATCTCACTCTCTTTGAATCTTCTTTATCATGCTAAGAGGAGCAGGAAAAAGCAAAAAATTTCAGAATTGCACCTTGCAATGCGGAGAAATTACTGTTTGTGCATTTACAATATTCATTGATTTTTGCCATTGAAAAACGTCCAGAAATGATTGAAGCTACTGACTGAATGAAAGGAGCTGGCATCTCACTCTCTTTGAATCTTCTTTATCATGCTAAGAGGAGCAGGAAAAAGCAAAAAATTTCAGAATTGCACCTTGCAATGCGGAGAAATTACTGTTTGTGCATTTAAAATATTCATTGATTTTTGCCATTGAAAAACGTCCAGAAATGATTGAAGCTACTGACAATGAAAGGAGCTGGCATCTCACTCTCTTTGAATCTTCTTTATCATGCTAAGAGCAGCAGGAAAAAGCAAAAAATTTCAGAATTGCACCTTGCAATGCTGAGAAATTACTGTTTGTGCATTTACAAAATTCATTGATTTTTGCCATTGAAAAACATCATGTTATTCATATACCAGAAATGATTGAAGCTACTGACTGAATGAAAGGAGCTGGCATCTCACTCTCTTTGAATCTTCTTTATCATGCTAAGAGGAGCAGGAAAAAGCAAAAAATTTCAGAATTGCACCTTGCAATGCGGAGAAATTACTGTTTGTGCATTTACAATATTCATTGATTTTTGCCATTGAAAAACATCATGTTATTCATATACCAGAAATGTTTGAAGCTACTGACTGAATGAAAGGAGCTGACATCTCACTCTCTTTGAATCTTCTTTATCATGCTAAGAGGAGCAGGAAAAAGCAAAAAATTTCAGAATTGCACCTTGCAATGCGGAGAAATTACTGTTTGTGCATTTACAATATTCATTGATTTTTGCCATTGAAAAATGTCCAGAAATGATTGAAGCTACTGACTGAATGAAAGGAGCTGGCATCTCACTCTCTTTGAATCTTCTTTATCATGCTAAGAGGAGCACAAACAGTAATTTCTCCGCATTGCAAGGTGCAATTCTGAAATTTTTTGCTTTTTCCTGCTCCTCTTAGCATGATAAAGAAGATTCAAAGAGAGTGAGATGCCAGCTCCTTTCATTCAGTCAGTAGCTTCAATCATTTCTGGATGTTTTTCAATGGCAAAAATCAATGAATATTGTAAATGCACAAACAGTAATTTCTCCGCATTGCAAGGTGCAATTCTGAAATTTTTTGCTTTTTCCTGCTCCTCTTAGCATGATAAAGAAGATTCAAAGAGAGTGAGATGCCAGCTCCTTTCCTTCAGTCAGTAGCTTCAATCATTTCTGGTATATGAATAACATGATGTTTTTCAATGGCAAAAATCAATGAATTTTGTAAATGCACAAACAGTAATTTCTCCGCATTGCAAGGCGCAATTCTGAAATTTTTTGCTTTTTCCTGCTCCTCTTAGCATGATAAAGAAGATTCAAAGAGAGTGAGATGCCAGCTCCTTTCATTCAGTCAGTAGCTTCAATCATTTCTGGACATTTTTCAATGGCAAAAATCAATGAATATTGTAAATGCACAAACAGTAATTTCTCCGCATTGCAAGGTGCAATTCTGAAATTTTTTGCTTTTTCCTGCTCCTCTTAGCATGATAAAGAAGATTCAAAGAGAGTGAGATGCCAGCTCCTTTCATTCAGTCAGTAGCTTCAATCATTTTTGGACGTTTTTCAATGGCAAAAATCAATGAATATTGTAAATGCACAAACAGTAATTTCTCCGCATTGCAAGGTGCAATTCTGAAATTTTTTGCTTTTTCCTGCTCCTCTTAGGATGATAAAGAAGATTCAAAGAGAGTGATATGCCAGCTCCTTTCATTCAGTCAGTACCTTCAATCATTTCTGGACGTTTTTCAATGGCAAAAATCAATGAATATTGTAAATGCACAAACAGTAATTTCTCCGCATTGCAAGGTGCAATTCTGAAATTTTTTGCTTTTTCCTGCTCCTCTTAGCATGATAAAGAAGATTCAAAGAGAGTGAGATGCCAGCTCCTTTCATTCAGTCAGTAGCTTCAATCATTTCTGGACGTTTTTCAATGGCAAAAATCAATGAATATTGTAAATGCACAAACTGTAATTTCTCCGCATTGCAAGGTGCAATTCTGAAATTTTTTGCTTTTTCCTGCTCCTCTTAGCATGATAAAGAAGATTCAAAGAGAGTGAGATGCCAGCTCCTTTCGTTCAGTCAGTAGCTTCAATCATTTCTGGTATATGAATAACATGATGTTTTTCAATCGCAAAAATCAATGAATATTGTAAATGCACAAACAGTAATTTCTCCGCATTGCAAGGTGCAATTCTGAAATTTTTTGCTTTTTCCTGCTCCTCTTAGCATGATAAAGAAGATTCAAAGAGAGTGAGATGCCAGCTCCTTTCATTCAGTCAGTAGCTTCAATCATTTCTGGACGTTTTTCAATGGCAAAAATCAATGAATATTGTAAATGCACAAACTGTAATTTCTCCGCATTGCAAGGTGCAATTCTGAAATTTTTTGATTTTTCCTGCTCCTCTTAGCATGATAAAGAAGATTCAAAGAGAGTGAGATGCCAGCTCCTTTCATTCAGTCAGTAGCTTCAATCATTTCTGGACGTTTTTCAATGGCAAAAATCAACGAATATTGTAAATGCACAAACAGTAATTTCTCCGCATTGCAAGGTGCAATTCTGAAATTTTTTGCTTTTTCCTGCTCCTCTTAGCATGATAAAGAAGATTCAAAGAGAGTGAGATGCCAGCTCCTTTCATTCAGTCAGTAGCTTCAATCATTTCTGGACGTTTTTCAATGGCAAAAATCAATGAATATTGTAAATGCACAAACTGTAATTTCTCCGCATTGCAAGGTGCAATTCTGAAATTTTTTGCTTTTTCCTGCTCCTCTTAGCATGATAAAGAAGATTCAAAGAGAGTGAGATGCCAGCTCCTTTCATTCAGTCAGTAGCTTCAATCATTTCTGGACGTTTTTCAATGGCAAAAATCAATGAATATTGTAAATGCACAAACAGTAATTTCTCCGCATTGCAAGGTGCAATTCTGAAATTTTTTGCTTTTTCCTGCTCCTCTTAGCATGATAAAGAAGATTCAAAGAGAGTGAGATGCCAGCTCCTTTCATTCAGTCAGTAGCTTCAAACATTTCTGGTATATGAATAACATGATGTTTTTCAATGGCAAAAATCAATGAATATTGTAAATGCACAAACAGTAATTTCTCCGCATTGCAAGGTGCAAGTCTGAAATTTTTTGCTTTTTCCTGCTCCTCTTAGCATGATAAAGAAGATTCAAAGAGAGTGAGATGCCAGCTCCTTTCATTCAGTCAGTAGCTTCAAACATTTCTGGTATATGAATAACATGATGTTTTTCAATGGCAAAAATCAATGAATATTGTAAATGCACAAACAGTAATTTCTCCGCATTGCAAGGTGCAAGTCTGAAATTTTTTGCTTTTTCCTGCTCCTCTTAGCATGATAAAGAAGATTCAAAGAGAGTGAGATGCCAGCTACTTTCATTCAGTCAGTAGCTTCAATCATTTCTGGACGTTTTTCAATGGTAAAAATCAATGAATATTGTAAATGCACAAACAGTAATTTCTCCACATTGCAAGGTGCAATTCTGAAATTTTTTGCTTTTTCCTGCTCCTCTTAGCATGATAAAGAAGATTCAAAGAGAGTGAGATGCCAGCTCCTTTCATTCAGTCAGTAGCTTCAAACATTTCTGGTATATGAATAACATGATGTTTTTCAATGGCAAAAATCAATGAATATTGTAAATGCACAAACAGTAATTTCTCCGCATTGCAAGGTGCAATTCTGAAATTTTTTGCTTTTTCCTGCTCCTCTTAGCATGATAAAGAAGATTCAAAGAGAGTGAGATGCCAGCTTCTTTCATTCAGTCAGTAGCTTCAATCATTTCTGGATGTTTTTCAATGGCAAAAATCAATGAATATTGTAAATGCACAAACTGTAATTTCTCCGCATTGCAAGGTGCAATTCTGAAATTTTTTGCTTTTTCCTGCTCCTCTTAGCATGATAAAGAAGATTCAAAGAGAGTGAGATGCCAGCTCCTTTCATTCAGTCAGTAGCTTCAATCATTTCTGGACGTTTTTCAATGGCAAAAATCAATGAATATTGTAAATGCACAAACAGTAATTTCTCCGCATTGCAAGGTGCAATTCTGAAATTTTTTGCGTTTTCCTGCTCCTCTTAGCATGATAAAGATTCAAAGAGAGTGAGATGCCAGCTCCTTTCATTCAGTCAGTAGCTTCAATCATTTCTGGACGTTTTTCAATGGCAAAAATCAATGAATATTGTAAATGCACAAACAGTAATTTCTCCGCATTGCAAGGTGCAATTCTGAAATTTTTTGCTTTTTCCTGCTCCTCTTAGCATGATAAAGAAGATTCAAAGAGAGTGAGGTGCCAGCTCCTTTCATTCAGTCAGTAGCTTCAAACATTTCTGGTATATGAATAACATGTTTTTCAATGGCAAAAATCAATGAATATTGTAAATGCACAAACAGTAATTTCTCCGCATTGCAAGGTGCAATTCTGAAATTTTTTGCTTTTTCCTGCTCCTCTTAGCATGATAAAGAAGAATCAAAGAGAGTGAGATGCCAGCTCCTTTCATTCAGTCAGTAGCTTCAATCATTTCTGGACGTTTTTCAATGGCAAAAATCAATGAATATTGTAAATGCACAAACAGTAATTTCTCCGCATTGCAAGGTGCAATTCTGAAATTTTTTGCTTTTTCCTGCTCCTCTTAGCATGATAAAGAAGATTCAAAGAGAGTGAGATGCCAGCTCCTTTCATTCAGTCAGTAGCTTCAATCATTTCTGGACGTTTTTCAATGGCAAAAATCAATGAATATTGTAAATGCACAAACAGTAATTTCTCCGCATTGCAAGGTGCAATTCTGAAATTTTTTGCTTTTTCCTGCTCCTCTTAGCATGATAAAGAAGATTCAAAGAGAGTGAGATGCCAGCTCCTTTCATTCAGTCAGTAGCTTCAAACATTTCTGGTATATGAATAACATGATGTTTTTCAATGGCAAAAATCAATGAATATTGTAAATGCACAAACAGTAATTTCTCCGCATTGCAAGGTGCAAGTCTGAAATTTTTTGCTTTTTCCTGCTCCTCTTAGCATGATAAAGAAGATTCAAAGAGAGTGAGATGCCAGCTACTTTCATTCAGTCAGTAGCTTCAATCATTTCTGGACGTTTTTCAATGGTAAAAATCAATGAATATTGTAAATGCACAAACAGTAATTTCTCCACATTGCAATGTGCAATTCTAAATTTTTTTGCTTTTTCCTGCTCCTCTTAGCATGATAAAGAAGATTCAAAGAGAGTGAGATGCCAGCTCCTTTCATTCAGTCAGTACCTTCAATCATTTCTGGACGTTTTTCAATGGCAAAAATCAATGAATATTGTAAATGCACAAACAGTAATTTCTCCGCATTGCAAGGTGCAATTCTGAAATTTTTTGCTTTTTCCTGCTCCTCTTAGCATGATAAAGAAGATTCAAAGAGAGTGAGATGCCAGCTCCTTTCATTCAGTCAGTAGCTTCAAACATTTCTGGTATATGAATAACATGATGTTTTTCAATGGCAAAAATCAATGAATATTGTAAATGCACAAACAGTAATTTCTCCGCATTGCAAGGTGCAAGTCTGAAATTTTTTGCTTTTTCCTGCTCCTCTTAGCATGATAAAGAAGATTCAAAGAGAGTGAGATGCCAGCTCCTTTCATTCAGTCAGTAGCTTCAAACATTTCTGGTATATGAATAACATGATGTTTTTCAATGGCAAAAATCAATGAATATTGTAAATGCACAAACAGTAATTTCTCCGCATTGCAAGGTGCAAGTCTGAAATTTTTTGCTTTTTCCTGCTCCTCTTAGCATGATAAAGAAGATTCAAAGAGAGTGAGATGCCAGCTACTTTCATTCAGTCAGTAGCTTCAATCATTTCTGGACGTTTTTCAATGGTAAAAATCAATGAATATTGTAAATGCACAAACAGTAATTTCTCCACATTGCAAGGTGCAATTCTGAAATTTTTTGCTTTTTCCTGCTCCTCTTAGCATGATAAAGAAGATTCAAAGAGAGTGAGATGCCAGCTCCTTTCATTCAGTCAGTAGCTTCAAACATTTCTGGTATATGAATAACATGATGTTTTTCAATGGCAAAAATCAATGAATATTGTAAATGCACAAACAGTAATTTCTCCGCATTGCAAGGTGCAATTCTGAAATTTTTTGCTTTTTCCTGCTCCTCTTAGCATGATAAAGAAGATTCAAAGAGAGTGAGATGCCAGCTCCTTTCATTCAGTCAGTAGCTTCAATCATTTCTGGACGTTTTTCAATGGCAAAAATCAATGAATATTGTAAATGCACAAACAGTAATTTCTCCGCATTGCAAGGTGCAATTCTGAAATTTTTTGCTTTTTCCTGCTCCTCTTAGCATGATAAAGAAGATTCAAAGAGAATGAGATGCCAGCTCCTTTCATTCAGTCAGTACCTTCAATCATTTCTGGACGTTTTTCAATGGCAAAAATCAATGAATATTGTAAATGCACAAACAGTAATTTCTCCGCATTGCAAGGTGCAATTCTGAAATTTTTTGATTT
Organism: Phyllobates terribilis; assembly: GCF_046119375.1. Taxonomy (NCBI): domain Eukaryota; kingdom Metazoa; phylum Chordata; class Amphibia; order Anura; family Dendrobatidae; genus Phyllobates; species Phyllobates terribilis. The sequence goes on along the minus strand of NW_027363660.1, from coordinate 16,879 downwards.
TTTCCCGCTCCTCTTAGCATGATAAAGAAGATTCAAAGAGAGTGAGGTGCCAGCTCCTTTCATTCAGTCAGTAGCTTCAAACATTTCTGGTATATGAATAACATGTTTTTCAATGGCAAAAATCAATGAATATTGTAAATGCACAAACAGTAATTTCTCCGCATTGCAAGGTGCAATTCTGAAATTTTTTGCTTTTTCCTGCTCCTCTTAGCATGATAAAGAAGATTCAAAGAGAGTGAGATGCCAGCTCCTTTCATTCAGTCAGTAGCTTCAATCATTTCTGGACGTTTTTCAATGGCAAAAATCAATGAATATTGTAAATGCACAAACAGTAATTTCTCCGCATTGCAAGGTGCAATTCTGAAATTTTTTGCTTTTTCCTGCTCCTCTTAGCATGATAAAGAAGATTCAAAGAGAGTGAGATGCCAGCTCCTTTCATTCAGTCAGTAGCTTCAATCATTTCTGGACGTTTTTCAATGGCAAAAATCAATGAATATTGTAAATGCACAAACAGTAATTTCTCCGCATTGCAAGGTGCAATTCTGAAATTTTTTGCTTTTTCCTGCTCCTCTTAGCATGATAAAGAAGATTCAAAGAGAGTGAGATGCCAGCTCCTTTCATTCAGTCAGTAGCTTCAAACATTTCTGGTATATGAATAACATGATGTTTTTCAATGGCAAAGATCAATGAATATTGTAAATGCACAAACAGTAATTTCTCCGCATTGCAAGGTGCAAGTCTGAAATTTTTTGCTTTTTCCTGCTCCTCTTAGCATGATAAAGAAGATTCAAAGAGAGTGAGATGCCAGCTACTTTCATTCAGTCAGTAGCTTCAATCATTTCTGGACGTTTTTCAATGGTAAAAATCAATGAATATTGTAAATGCACAAACAGTAATTTCTCCACATTGCAATGTGCAATTCTAAAATTTTTTGCTTTTTCCTGCTCCTCTTAGCATGATAAAGAAGATTCAAAGAGAGTGAGATGCCAGCTCCTTTCATTCAGTCTGTAGCTTCAAACATTTCTGGTATATGAATAACATGATGTTTTTCAATGGCAAAAATCAATGAATATTGTAAATGCACAAACAGTAATTTCTCCGCATTGCAAGGTGCAATTCTGAAATTTTTTGCTTTTTCCTGCTCCTCTTAGCATGATAAAGAAGATTCAAAGAGAGTGAGATGCCAACTCCTTTCATTCAGTCAGTAGCTTCAAACATTTCTGGTATATGAATAACATGATGTTTTTCAATGGCAAAAATCAATGAATATTGTAAATGCACAAACAGTAATTTCTCCGCATTGCAAGGTGCAATTCTGAAATTTTTTGCTTTTTCCTGCTCCTCTTAGCATGATAAAGAAGATTCAAAGAGAGTGAGGTGCCAGCTCCTTTCATTCAGTCAGTAGCTTCAAACATTTCTGGACGTTTTTCAATGGCAAAAATCAATGAATATTGTAAATGCACAAACAGTAATTTCTCCGCATTGCAAGGTGCAATTCTGAAATTTTTTGCTTTTTCCTGCTCCTCTTAGCATGATAAAGAAGATTCAAAGAGAGTGAGATGCCAGCTCCTTTCATTCAGTCAGTACCTTCAATCATTTCTGGACGTTTTTCAATGGCAAAAATCAATGAATATTGTAAATGCACAAACAGTAATTTCTCCGCATTGCAAGGTGCAATTCTGAAATTTTTTGCTTTTTCCCGCTCCTCTTAGCATGATAAAGAAGATTCAAAGAGAGTGAGGTGCCAGCTCCTTTCATTCAGTCAGTAGCTTCAAACATTTCTGGTATATGAATAACATGTTTTTCAATGGCAAAAATCAATGAATATTGTAAATGCACAAACAGTAATTTCTCCGCATTGCAAGGTGCAATTCTGAAATTTTTTGCTTTTTCCTGCTCCTCTTAGCATGATAAAGAAGATTCAAAGAGAGTGAGATGCCAGCTCCTTTCATTCAGTCAGTAGCTTCAATCATTTCTGGACGTTTTTCAATGGCAAAAATCAATGAATATTGTAAATGCACAAACAGTAATTTCTCCGCATTGCAAGGTGCAATTCTGAAATTTTTTGCTTTTTCCTGCTCCTCTTAGCATGATAAAGAAGATTCAAAGAGAGTGAGATGCCAGCTCCTTTCATTCAGTCAGTAGCTTCAATCATTTCTGGACGTTTTTCAATGGCAAAAATCAATGAATATTGTAAATGCACAAACAGTAATTTCTCCGCATTGCAAGGTGCAATTCTAAAATTTTTTGCTTTTTCCTGCTCCTCTTAGCATGATAAAGAAGATTCAAAGAGAGTGAGATGCCAGCTCCTTTGATTCAGTCAGTAGCTTCAAACATTTCTGGTATATGAATAACATGATGTTTTTCAATGGCAAAAATCAATGAATATTGTAAATGCACAAACAGTAATTTCTCCGCATTGCAAGGTGCAAGTCTGAAATTTTTTGCTTTTTCCTGCTCCTCTTAGCATGATAAAGAAGATTCAAAGAGAGTGAGATGCCAGCTACTTTCATTCAGTCAGTAGCTTCCATCATTTCTGGACGTTTTTCAATGGTAAAAATCAATGAATATTGTAAATGCACAAACAGTAATTTCTCCACATTGCAATGTGCAATTCTAAAATTTTTTGCTTTTTCCTGCTCCTCTTAGCATGATAAAGAAGATTCAAAGAGAGTGAGATGCCAGCTCCTTTCATTCAGTCAGTAGCTTCAAACATTTCTGGTATATGAATAACATGATGTTTTTCAATGGCAAAAATCAATGAATATTGTAAATGCACAAACAGTAATTTCTCCGCATTGCAAGGTGCAATTCTGAAATTTTTTGCTTTTTCCTGCTCCTCTTAGCATGATAAAGAAGATTCAAAGAGAGTGAGATGCCAAATCCTTTCATTCAGTCAGTAGCTTCAAACATTTCTGGTATATGAATAACATGTTTTTCAATGGCAAAAATCAATGAATATTGTAAATGCACAAACAGTAATTTCTCCGCATTGCAAGGTGCAATTCTGAAATTTTTTGCTTTTTCCTGCTCCTCTTAGCATGATAAAGAAGATTCAAAGAGAGTGAGATGCCAGCTCCTTTCATTCAGTCAGTAGCTTCAATCATTTCTGGACGTTTTTCCATGGCAAAAATCAATGAATATTGTAAATGCACAAACAGTAATTTCTCCGCATTGCAAGGTGCAATTCTGAAATTTTTTGCTTTTTCCTGCTCCTCTTAGCATGATAAAGAAGATTCAAAGAGAGTGAGATGCCAGCTCCTTTCATTCAGTCAGTAGCTTCAATCATTTCTGGACGTTTTTCAATGGTAAAAATCAATGAATATTGTAAATGCACAAACAGTAATTTCTCCACATTGCAAGGTGCAATTCTGAAATTTTTTGCTTTTTCCTGCTCCTCTTAGCATGATAAAGAAGATTCAAAGAGAGTGAGATGCCAGCTCCTTTCATTCAGTCAGTAGCTTCAAACATTTCTGGTATATGAATAACATGATGTTTTTCAATGGCAAAAATCAATGAATATTGTAAATGCACAAACAGTAATTTCTCCGCATTGCAAGGTGCAAGTCTGAAATTTTTTGCTTTTTCCTGCTCCTCTTAGCATGATAAAGAAGATTCAAAGAGAGTGAGATGCCAGCTACTTTCATTCAGTCAGTAGCTTCAATCATTTCTGGACGTTTTTCAATGGTAAAAATCAATGAATATTGTAAATGCACAAACAGTAATTTCTCCACATTGCAAGGTGCAATTCTGAAATTTTTTGCTTTTTCCTGCTCCTCTTAGCATGATAAAGAAGATTCAAAGAGAGTGAGATGCCAACTCCTTTCATTCAGTCAGTAGCTTCAAACATTTCTGGTATATGAATAACATGATGTTTTTCAATGGCAAAAATCAATGAATATTGTAAATGCACAAACAGTAATTTCTCCGCATTGCAAGGTGCAATTCTGAAATTTTTTGCTTTTTCCTGCTCCTCTTAGCATGATAAAGAAGATTCAAAGAGAGTGAGATGCCAGCTCCTTTCATTCAGTCAGTAGCTTCAATCATTTCTGGACGTTTTTCAATGGCAAAAATCAATGAATATTGTAAATGCACAAACAGTAATTTCTCCGCATTGCAAGGTGCAATTCTGAAATTTTTTGCTTTTTCCTGCTCCTCTTAGCATGATAAAGAAGATTCAAAGAGAGTGAGATGCCAGCTCCTTTCATTCAGTCAGTACCTTCAATCATTTCTGGACGTTTTTCAATGGCAAAAATCAATGAATATTGTAAATGCACAAACAGTAATTTCTCCGCATTGCAAGGTGCAATTCTGAAATTTTTTGCTTTTTCCCGCTCCTCTTAGCATGATAAAGAAGATTCAAAGAGAGTGAGGTGCCAGCTCCTTTCATTCAGTCAGTAGCTTCAAACATTTCTGGTATATGAATAACATGTTTTTCAATGGCAAAAATCAATGAATATTGTAAATGCACAAACAGTAATTTCTCCGCATTGCAAGGTGCAATTCTGAAATTTTTTGCTTTTTCCTGCTCCTCTTAGCATGATAAAGAAGATTCAAAGAGAGTGAGATGCCAGCTCCTTTCATTCAGTCAGTAGCTTCAATCATTTCTGGACGTTTTTCAATGGCAAAAATCAATGAATATTGTAAATGCACAAACAGTAATTTCTCCGCATTGCAAGGTGCAATTCTGAAATTTTTTGCTTTTTCCTGCTCCTCTTAGCATGATAAAGAAGATTCAAAGAGAGTGAGATGCCAGCTCCTTTCATTCAGTCAGTAGCTTCAAACATTTCTGGTATATGAATAACATGATGTTTTTCAATGGCAAAAATCAATGAATATTGTAAATGCACAAACAGTAATTTCTCCGCATTGCAAGGTGCAATTCTGAAATTTTTTGCTTTTTCCTGCTCCTCTTAGCATGATAAAGAAGATTCAAAGAGAGTGAGATGCCAGCTACTTTCATTCAGTCAGTAGCTTCAATCATTTCTGGACGTTTTTCAATGGTAAAAATCAATGAATATTGTAAATGCACAAACAGTAATTTCTCCACATTGCAAGGTGCAATTCTGAAATTTTTTGCTTTTTCCTGCTCCTCTTAGCATGATAAAGAAGATTCAAAGAGAGTGAGATGCCAGCTCCTTTCATTCAGTCAGTAGCTTCAAACATTTCTGGTATATGAATAACATGATGTTTTTCAATGGCAAAAATCAATGAATATTGTAAATGCACAAACAGTAATTTCTCCACATTGCAAGGTGCAATTCTGAAATTTTTTGCTTTTTCCTGCTCCTCTTAGCATGATAAAGAAGATTCAAAGAGAGTGAGATGCCAGCTCCTTTCATTCAGTCAGTAGCTTCAAACATTTCTGGTATATGAATAACATGATGTTTTTCAATGGCAAAAATCAATGAATATTGTAAATGCACAAACAGTAATTTCTCCGCATTGCAAGGTGCAATTCTGAAATTTTTTGCTTTTTCCTGCTCCTCTTAGCATGATAAAGAAGATTCAAAGAGAGTGAGATGCCAGCTCCTTTCATTCAGTCAGTAGCTTCAATCATTTCTGGACGTTTTTCAATGGCAAAAATCAGTGAATATTGTAAATGCACAAACAGTAATTTCTCCGCATTGCAAGGTGCAATTCTGAAATTTTTTGCTTTTTCCTGCTCCTCTTAGCATGATAAAGAAGATTCAAAGAGAGTGAGATGCCAGCTCCTTTCATTCAGTCAGTAGCTTCAATCATTTCTGGACGTTTTTCAATGGCAAAAATCAATGAATATTGTAAATGCACAAACAGTAATTTCTCCGCATTGCAAGGTGCAATTCTGAAATTTTTTGCTTTTTCCTGCTCCTCTTAGCATGATAAAGAAGATTCAAAGAGAGTGAGATGCCAGCTCCTTTCATTCAGTCAGTAGCTTCAAACATTTCTGGAATATGAATAACATGATGTTTTTCAATGGCAAAAATCAATGAATATTGTAAATGCACAAACAGTAATTTCTCCGCATTGCAAGGTGCAAGTCTGAAATTTTTTGCTTTTTCCTGCTCCTCTTAGCATGATAAAGAAGATTCAAAGAGAGTGAGATGCCAGCTACTTTCATTCAGTCAGTAGCTTCAATCATTTCTGGACGTTTTTCAATGGTAAAAATCAATGAATATTGTAAATGCACAAACAGTAATTTCTCCACATTGCAATGTGCAATTCTAAAATTTTTTGCTTTTTCCTGCTCCTCTTAGCATGATAAAGAAGATTCAAAGAGAGTGAGATGCCAGCTCCTTTCATTCAGTCAGTAGCTTCAAACATTTCTGGTATATGAATAACATGATGTTTTTCAATGGCAAAAATCAATGAATATTGTAAATGCACAAACAGTAATTTCTCCGCATTGCAAGGTGCAATTCTGAAATTTTTTGCTTTTTCCTGCTCCTCTTAGCATGATAAAGAAGATTCAAAGAGAGTGAGATGCCAACTCCTTTCATTCAGTCAGTAGCTTCAAACATTTCTGGTATATGAATAACATGATGTTTTTCAATGGCAAAAATCAATGAATATTGTAAATGCACAAACAGTAATTTCTCCGCATTGCAAGGTGCAATTCTGAAATTTTATGCTTTTTCCTGCTCCTCTTAGCATGATAAAGAAGATTCAAAGAGAGTGAGGTGCCAGCTCCTTTCATTCAGTCAGTAGCTTCAAACATTTCTGGTATATGAATAACATGTTTTTCAATGGCAAAAATCAATGAATATTGTAAATGCACAAACAGTAATTTCTCCGCATTGCAAGGTGCAATTCTGAAATTTTTTGCTTTTTCCTGCTCCTCTTAGCATGATAAAGAAGATTCAAAGAGAGTGAGATGCCAGCTCCTTTCATTCAATCAGTAGCTTCAATCATTTCTGGACGTTTTTCAATGGCAAAAATCAATGAATATTGTAAATGCACAAACAGTAATTTCTCCGCATTGCAAGGTGCAATTCTGAAATTTTTTGCTTTTTCCTGCTCCTCTTAGCATGATAAAGAAGATTCAAAGAGAGTGAGATGCCAGATCCTTTCATTCAGTCAGTAGCTTCAATCATTTCTGGACGTTTTTCAATGGCAAAAATCAATGAATATTGTAAATGCACAAACAGTAATTTCTCCGCATTGCAAGGTGCAATTCTGAAATTTTTTGCTTTTTCCTGCTCCTCTTAGCATGATAAAGAAGATTCAAAGAGAGTGAGATGCCAGCTCCTTTGATTCAGTCAGTAGCTTCAAACATTTCTGGTATATGAATAACATGATGTTTTTCAATGGCAAAAATCAATGAATATTGTAAATGCACAAACAGTAATTTCTCCGCATTGCAAGGTGCAAGTCTGAAATTTTTTGCTTTTTCCTGCTCCTCTTAGCATGATAAAGAAGATTCAAAGAGAGTGAGATGCCAGCTACTTTCATTCAGTCAGTAGCTTCAATCATTTCTGGACGTTTTTCAATGGTAAAAATCAATGAATATTGTAAATGCACAAACAGTAATTTCTCCACATTGCAAGGTGCAATTCTGAAATTTTTTGCTTTTTCCTGCTCCTCTTAGCATGATAAAGAAGATTCAAAGAGAGTGAGATGCCAGCTCCTTTCATTCAGTCAGTAGCTTCAAACATTTCTGGTATATGAATAACATGATGTTTTTCAATGGCAAAAATCAATGAATATTGTAAATGCACAAACAGTAATTTCTCCGCATTGCAAGGTGCAAGTCTGAAATTTTTTGCTTTTTCCTGCTCCTCTTAGCATGATAAAGAAGATTCAAAGAGAGTGAGATGCCAGCTACTTTCATTCAGTCAGTAGCTTCAATCATTTCTGGACGTTTTTCAATGGTAAAAATCAATGAATATTGTAAATGCACAAACAGTAATTTCTCCACATTGCAAGGTGCAATTCTGAAATTTTTTGCTTTTTCCTGCTCCTCTTAGCATGATAAAGAAGATTCAAAGAGAGTGAGATGCCAACTCCTTTCATTCAGTCAGTAGCTTCAAACATTTCTGGTATATGAATAACATGATGTTTTTCAATGGCAAAAATCAATGAATATTGTAAATGCACAAACAGTAATTTCTCCGCATTGCAAGGTGCAATTCTGAAATTTTTTGCTTTTTCCTGCTCCTCTTAGCATGATAAAGAAGATTCAAAGAGAGTGAGATGCCAGCTCCTTTCATTCAGTCAGTAGCTTCAATCATTTCTGGACGTTTTTCAATGGCAAAAATCAATGAATATTGTAAATGCACAAACAGTAATTTCTCCGCATTGCAAGGTGCAATTCTGAAATTTTTTGCTTTTTCCTGCTCCTCTTAGCATGATAAAGAAGATTCAAAGAGAGTGAGATGCCAGCTCCTTTCATTCAGTCAGTACCTTCAATCATTTCTGGACGTTTTTCAATGGCAAAAATCAATGAATATTGTAAATGCACAAACAGTAATTTCTCCGCATTGCAAGGTGCAATTCTGAAATTTTTTGCTTTTTCCCGCTCCTCTTAGCATGATAAAGAAGATTCAAAGAGAGTGAGGTGCCAGCTCCTTTCATTCAGTCAGTAGCTTCAAACATTTCTGGTATATGAATAACATGTTTTTCAATGGCAAAAATCAATGAATATTGTAAATGCACAAACAGTAATTTCTCCGCATTGCAAGGTGCAATTCTGAAATTTTTTGCTTTTTCCTGCTCCTCTTAGCATGATAAAGAAGATTCAAAGAGAGTGAGATGCCAGCTCCTTTCATTCAGTCAGTAGCTTCAATCATTTCTGGACGTTTTTCAATGGCAAAAATCAATGAATATTGTAAATGCACAAACAGTAATTTCTCCGCATTGCAAGGTGCAATTCTGAAATTTTTTGCTTTTTCCTGCTCCTCTTAGCATGATAAAGAAGATTCAAAGAGAGTGAGATGCCAGCTCCTTTCATTCAGTCAGTAGCTTCAAACATTTCTGGTATATGAATAACATGATGTTTTTCAATGGCAAAAATCAATGAATATTGTAAATGCACAAACAGTAATTTCTCCGCATTGCAAGGTGCAAGTCTGAAATTTTTTGCTTTTTCCTGCTCCTCTTAGCATGATAAAGAAGATTCAAAGAGAGTGAGATGCCAGCTACTTTCATTCAGTCAGTAGCTTCAATCATTTCTGGACGTTTTTCAATGGTAAAAATCAATGAATATTGTAAATGCACAAACAGTAATTTCTCCACATTGCAAGGTGCAATTCTGAAATTTTTTGCTTTTTCCTGCTCCTCTTAGCATGATAAAGAAGATTCAAAGAGAGTGAGATGCCAGCTCCTTTCATTCAGTCAGTAGCTTCAAACATTTCTGGTATATGAATAACATGATGTTTTTCAATGGCAAAAATCAATGAATATTGTAAATGCACAAACAGTAATTTCTCCACATTGCAAGGTGCAATTCTGAAATTTTTTGCTTTTTCCTGCTCCTCTTAGCATGATAAAGAAGATTCAAAGAGAGTGAGATGCCAGCTCCTTTCATTCAGTCAGTAGCTTCAAACATTTCTGGTATATGAATAACATGATGTTTTTCAATGGCAAAAATCAATGAATATTGTAAATGCACAAACAGTAATTTCTCCGCATTGCAAGGTGCAATTCTGAAATTTTTTGCTTTTTCCTGCTCCTCTTAGCATGATAAAGAAGATTCAAAGAAAGTGAGATGCCAGCTCCTTTCATTCAGTCAGTAGCTTCAATCATTTCTGGACGTTTTTCAATGGCAAAAATCAATGAATATTGTAAATGCACAAACAGTAATTTCTCCGCATTGCAAGGTGCAATTCTGAAATTTTTTGCTTTTTCCTGCTCCTCTTAGCATGATAAAGAAGATTCAAAGAGAGTGAGATGCCAGCTCCTTTCATTCAGTCAGTAGCTTCAAACATTTCTGGAATATGAATAACATGATGTTTTTCAATGGCAAAAATCAATGAATATTGTAAATGCACAAACAGTAATTTCTCCGCATTGCAAGGTGCAAGTCTGAAATTTTTTGCTTTTTCCTGCTCCTCTTAGCATGATAAAGAAGATTCAAAGAGAGTGAGATGCCAGCTACTTTCATTCAGTCAGTAGCTTCAATCATTTCTGGACGTTTTTCAATGGCAAAAATCAATGAATATTGTAAATGCACAAACAGTAATTTCTCCGCATTGCAAGGTGCAATTCTGAAATTTTTTGCTTTTTCCTGCTCCTCTTAGCATGATAAAGAAGATTCAAAGAGAGTGAGATGCCAGCTCCTTTCATTCAGTCAGTAGCTTCAAACATTTCTGGAATATGAATAACATGATGTTTTTCAATGGCAAAAATCAATGAATATTGTAAATGCACAAACAGTAATTTCTCCGCATTGCAAGGTGCAAGTCTGAAATTTTTTGCTTTTTCCTGCTCCTCTTAGCATGATAAAGAAGATTCAAAGAGAGTGAGATGCCAGCTACTTTCATTCAGTCAGTAGCTTCAATCATTTCTGGACGTTTTTCAATGGTAAAAATCAATGAATATTGTAAATGCACAAACAGTAATTTCTCCACATTGCAATGTGCAATTCTAAAATTTTTTGCTTTTTCCTGCTCCTCTTAGCATGATAAAGAAGATTCAAAGAGAGTGAGATGCCAGCTCCTTTCATTCAGTCAGTAGCTTCAAACATTTCTGGTATATGAATAACATGATGTTTTTCAATGGCAAAAATCAATGAATATTGTAAATGCACAAACAGTAATTTCTCCGCATTGCAAGGTGCAATTCTGAAATTTTTTGCTTTTTCCTGCTCCTCTTAGCATGATAAAGAAGATTCAAAGAGAGTGAGATGCCAACTCCTTTCATTCAGTCAGTAGCTTCAAACATTTCTGGTATATGAATAACATGATGTTTTTCAATGGCAAAAATCAATGAATATTGTAAATGCACAAACAGTAATTTCTCCGCATTGCAAGGTGCAATTCTGAAATTTTTTGCTTTTTCCTGCTCCTCTTAGCATGATAAAGAAGATTCAAAGAGAGTGAGGTGCCAGCTCCTTTCATTCAGTCAGTAGCTTCAAACATTTCTGGTATATGAATAACATGTTTTTCAATGGCAAAAATCAATGAATATTGTAAATGCACAAACAGTAATTTCTCCGCATTGCAAGGTGCAATTCTGAAATTTTTTGCTTTTTCCTGCTCCTCTTAGCATGATAAAGAAGATTCAAAGAGAGTGAGATGCCAGCTCCTTTCATTCAATCAGTAGCTTCAATCATTTCTGGACGTTTTTCAATGGCAAAAATCAATGAATATTGTAAATGCACAAACAGTAATTTCTCCGCATTGCAAGGTGCAATTCTGAAATTTTTTGCTTTTTCCTGCTCCTCTTAGCATGATAAAGAAGATTCAAAGAGAGTGAGATGCCAGATCCTTTCATTCAGTCAGTAGCTTCAATCATTTCTGGACGTTTTTCAATGGCAAAAATCAATGAATATTGTAAATGCACAAACAGTAATTTCTCCGCATTGCAAGGTGCAATTCTGAAATTTTTTGCTTTTTCCTGCTCCTCTTAGCATGATAAAGAAGATTCAAAGAGAGTGAGATGCCAGCTCCTTTGATTCAGTCAGTAGCTTCAAACATTTCTGGTATATGAATAACATGATGTTTTTCAATGGCAAAAATCAATGAATATTGTAAATGCACAAACAGTAATTTCTCCGCATTGCAAGGTGCAAGTCTGAAATTTTTTGCTTTTTCCTGCTCCTCTTAGCATGATAAAGAAGATTCAAAGAGAGTGAGATGCCAGCTACTTTCATTCAGTCAGTAGCTTCAATCATTTCTGGACGTTTTTCAATGGTAAAAATCAATGAATATTGTAAATGCACAAACAGTAATTTCTCCACATTGCAAGGTGCAATTCTGAAATTTTTTGCTTTTTCCTGCTCCTCTTAGCATGATAAAGAAGATTCAAAGAGAGTGAGATGCCAGCTCCTTTCATTCAGTCAGTAGCTTCAAACATTTCTGGTATATGAATAACATGATGTTTTTCAATGGCAAAAATCAATGAATATTGTAAATGCACAAACAGTAATTTCTCCGCATTGCAAGGTGCAAGTCTGAAATTTTTTGCTTTTTCCTGCTCCTCTTAGCATGATAAAGAAGATTCAAAGAGAGTGAGATGCCAGCTACTTTCATTCAGTCAGTAGCTTCAATCATTTCTGGACGTTTTTCAATGGTAAAAATCAATGAATATTGTAAATGCACAAACAGTAATTTCTCCACATTGCAAGGTGCAATTCTGAAATTTTTTGCTTTTTCCTGCTCCTCTTAGCATGATAAAGAAGATTCAAAGAGAGTGAGATGCCAACTCCTTTCATTCAGTCAGTAGCTTCAAACATTTCTGGTATATGAATAACATGATGTTTTTCAATGGCAAAAATCAATGAATATTGTAAATGCACAAACAGTAATTTCTCCGCATTGCAAGGTGCAATTCTGAAATTTTTTGCTTTTTCCTGCTCCTCTTAGCATGATAAAGAAGATTCAAAGAGAGTGAGATGCCAGCTCCTTTCATTCAGTCAGTAGCTTCAATCATTTCTGGACGTTTTTCAATGGCAAAAATCAATGAATATTGTAAATGCACAAACAGTAATTTCTCCGCATTGCAAGGTGCAATTCTGAAATTTTTTGCTTTTTCCTGCTCCTCTTAGCATGATAAAGAAGATTCAAAGAGAGTGAGATGCCAGCTCCTTTCATTCAGTCAGTACCTTCAATCATTTCTGGACGTTTTTCAATGGCAAAAATCAATGAATATTGTAAATGCACAAACAGTAATTTCTCCGCATTGCAAGGTGCAATTCTGAAATTTTTTGCTTTTTCCCGCTCCTCTTAGCATGATAAAGAAGATTCAAAGAGAGTGAGGTTCCAGCTCCTTTCATTCAGTCAGTAGCTTCAAACATTTCTGGTATATGAATAACATGTTTTTCAATGGCAAAAATCAATGAATATTGTAAATGCACAAACAGTAATTTCTCCGCATTGCAAGGTGCAATTCTGAAATTTTTTGCTTTTTCCTGCTCCTCTTAGCATGATAAAGAAGATTCAAAGAGAGTGAGATGCCAGCTCCTTTCATTCAGTCAGTAGCTTCAATCATTTCTGGACGTTTTTCAATGGCAAAAATCAATGAATATTGTAAATGCACAAACAGTAATTTCTCCGCATTGCAAGGTGCAATTCTGAAATTTTTTGCTTTTTCCTGCTCCTCTTAGCATGATAAAGAAGATTCAAAGAGAGTGAGATGCCAGCTCCTTTCATTCAGTCAGTAGCTTCAAACATTTCTGGTATATGAATAACATGATGTTTTTCAATGGCAAAAATCAATGAATATTGTAAATGCACAAACAGTAATTTCTCCGCATTGCAAGGTGCAAGTCTGAAATTTTTTGCTTTTTCCTGCTCCTCTTAGCATGATAAAGAAGATTCAAAGAGAGTGAGATGCCAGCTACTTTCATTCAGTCAGTAGCTTCAATCATTTCTGGACGTTTTTCAATGGTAAAAATCAATGAATATTGTAAATGCACAAACAGTAATTTCTCCACATTGCAAGGTGCAATTCTGAAATTTTTTGCTTTTTCCTGCTCCTCTTAGCATGATAAAGAAGATTCAAAGAGAGTGAGATGCCAGCTCCTTTCATTCAGTCAGTAGCTTCAAACATTTCTGGTATATGAATAACATGATGTTTTTCAATGGCAAAAATCAATGAATATTGTAAATGCACAAACAGTAATTTCTCCACATTGCAAGGTGCAATTCTGAAATTTTTTGCTTTTTCCTGCTCCTCTTAGCATGATAAAGAAGATTCAAAGAGAGTGAGATGCCAGCTCCTTTCATTCAGTCAGTAGCTTCAAACATTTCTGGTATATGAATAACATGATGTTTTTCAATGGCAAAAATCAATGAATATTGTAAATGCACAAACAGTAATTTCTCCGCATTGCAAGGTGCAATTCTGAAATTTTTTGCTTTTTCCTGCTCCTCTTAGCATGATAAAGAAGATTCAAAGAAAGTGAGATGCCAGCTCCTTTCATTCAGTCAGTAGCTTCAATCATTTCTGGACGTTTTTCAATGGCAAAAATCAATGAATATTGTAAATGCACAAACAGTAATTTCTCCGCATTGCAAGGTGCAATTCTGAAATTTTTTGCTTTTTCCTGCTCCTCTTAGCATGATAAAGAAGATTCAAAGAGAGTGAGATGCCAGCTCCTTTCATTCAGTCAGTAGCTTCAAACATTTCTGGAATATGAATAACATGATGTTTTTCAATGGCAAAAATCAATGAATATTGTAAATGCACAAACAGTAATTTCTCCGCATTGCAAGGTGCAAGTCTGAAATTTTTTGCTTTTTCCTGCTCCTCTTAGCATGATAAAGAAGATTCAAAGAGAGTGAGATGCCAGCTACTTTCATTCAGTCAGTAGCTTCAATCATTTCTGGACGTTTTTCAATGGTAAAAATCAATGAATATTGTAAATGCACAAACAGTAATTTCTCCACATTGCAATGTGCAATTCTAAAATTTTTTGCTTTTTCCTGCTCCTCTTAGCATGATAAAGAAGATTCAAAGAGAGTGAGATGCCAGCTCCTTTCATTCAGTCAGTAGCTTCAAACATTTCTGGTATATGAATAACATGATGTTTTTCAATGGCAAAAATCAATGAATATTGTAAATGCACAAACAGTAATTTCTCCGCATTGCAAGGTGCAATTCTGAAATTTTTTGCTTTTTCCTGCTCCTCTTAGCATGATAAAGAAGATTCAAAGAGAGTGAGGTGCCAGCTCCTTTCATTCAGTCAGTAGCTTCAAACATTTCTGGTATATGAATAACATGTTTTTCAATGGCAAAAATCAATGAATATTGTAAATGCACAAACAGTAATTTCTCCGCATTGCAAGGTGCAATTCTGAAATTTTTTGCTTTTTCCTGCTCCTCTTAGCATGATAAAGAAGATTCAAAGAGAGTGAGATGCCAGCTCCTTTCATTCAATCAGTAGCTTCAATCATTTCTGGACGTTTTTCAATGGCAAAAATCAATGAATATTGTAAATGCACAAACAGTAATTTCTCCGCATTGCAAGGTGCAATTCTGAAATTTTTTGCTTTTTCCTGCTCCTCTTAGCATGATAAAGAAGATTCAAAGAGAGTGAGATGCCAGATCCTTTCATTCAGTCAGTAGCTTCAATCATTTCTGGACGTTTTTCAATGGCAAAAATCAATGAATATTGTAAATGCACAAACAGTAATTTCTCCGCATTGCAAGGTGCAATTCTGAAATTTTTTGCTTTTTCCTGCTCCTCTTAGCATGATAAAGAAGATTCAAAGAGAGTGAGATGCCAGCTCCTTTGATTCAGTCAGTAGCTTCAAACATTTCTGGTATATGAATAACATGATGTTTTTCAATGTCAAAAATCAATGAATATTGTAAATGCACAAACAGTAATTTCTCCGCATTGCAAGGTGCAAGTCTGAAATTTTTTGCTTTTTCCTGCTCCTCTTAGCATGATAAAGAAGATTCAAAGAGAGTGAGATGCCAGCTACTTTCATTCAGTCAGTAGCTTCAATCATTTCTGGACGTTTTTCAATGGTAAAAATCAATGAATATTGTAAATGCACAAACAGTAATTTCTCCACATTGCAAGGTGCAATTCTGAAATTTTTTGCTTTTTCCTGCTCCTCTTAGCATGATAAAGAAAATTCAAAGAGAGTGAGATGCCAGCTCCTTTCATTCAGTCAGTAGCTTCAAACATTTCTGGTATATGAATAACATGATGTTTTTCAATGGCAAAAATCAATGAATATTGTAAATGCACAAACAGTAATTTCTCCGCATTGCAAGGTGCAAGTCTGAAATTTTTTGCTTTTTCCTGCTCCTCTTAGCATGATAAAGAAGATTCAAAGAGAGTGAGATGCCAGCTACTTTCATTCAGTCAGTAGCTTCAATCATTTCTGGACGTTTTTCAATGGTAAAAATCAATGAATATTGTAAATGCACAAACAGTAATTTCTCCACATTGCAAGGTGCAATTCTGAAATTTTTTGCTTTTTCCTGCTCCTCTTAGCATGATAAAGAAGATTCAAAGAGAGTGAGATGCCAGCTCCTTTCATTCAGTCAGTAGCTTCAAACATTTCTGGTTTATGAATAACATGATGTTTTTCAATGGCAAAAATCAATGAATATTGTAAATGCACAAACAGTAATTTCTCCACATTGCAAGGTGCAATTCTGAAATTTTTTGCTTTTTCCTGCTCCTCTTAGCATGATAAAGAAGATTCAAAGAGAGTGAGATGCCAGCTCCTTTCATTCAGTCAGTAGCTTCAAACATTTCTGGTATATGAATAACATGATGTTTTTCAATGGCAAAAATCAATGAATATTGTAAATGCACAAACAGTAATTTCTCCGCATTGCAAGGTGCAATTCTGAAATTTTTTGCTTTTTCCTGCTCCTCTTAGCATGATAAAGAAGATTCAAAGAGAGTGAGATGCCAGCTCCTTTCATTCAGTCAGTAGCTTCAATCATTTCTGGACGTTTTTCAATGGCAAAAATCAATGAATATTGTAAATGCACAAACAGTAATTTCTCCGCATTGCAAGGTGCAATTCTGAAATTTTTTGCTTTTTCCTGCTCCTCTTAGCATGATAAAGAAGATTCAAAGAGAGTGAGATGTCAGCTCCTTTCATTCAGTCAGTAGCTTCAAACATTTCTGGTATATGAATAACATGATGTTTTTCAATGGCAAAAATCAATGAATATTGTAAATGCACAAACAGTAATTTCTCCGCATTGCAAGGTGCAATTCTGAAATTTTTTGCTTTTTCCTGCTCCTCTTAGCATGATAAAGAAGATT